>NW_012116143.1:2785107-2791365 GCF_000951035.1 Colobus angolensis palliatus | reverse complement strand
AAAATTCTTTTCTTTAAGAATGTTGAATATTGACCCCTACTCTCTTCTGGGTTGTAGAGTTTCTGCCGAGGGATATGCTGTTAGTCTGATGGACTTCCTTTCTCTCTGGCTGCCCTTATCATTTTTTCCTTCATTTCGACTTCGGTGAATCTGACAATTATGTGTCTTGGAGTTGCTCTTCTTGAGGAGTGTCTCTGTGGCATTCTCTGTATTTCCTGATTTTGAATATTGGCCTGCCTTGCTTGGTTGGGGAAATTCTCCTGGATAATATCCTGCAGAGTGATTTCCAACTTGGTTTCATTCTCCCTGTCACTTTCAGGTACACCAATCAAATGTAGATTTGGTCTTTTCACATAGTCCCATGTTTCTTGGAGGCTTTGTTCATTTCTTTTTACTCTTTTTTCTCTAAACTTCTCTTCTCACTTCATTTCATTCATTTGATCTTCAATCACTGATACCCTTTCTTCCAATTGATTGAATCGGTTACTGAAGCTTGTGCATTTGTCACGTAGTTCTCGTGCCATGGTTTTCAGCTCTATCAGGTCATTTAAGGACTTCTCTATATTGGTTATTCTAGTTAGCCATTCATCTAATCTGTTTTCAAGGTTTTTAGCTTCTTTGTGATGGGTTCGAACTTCCTCCTTTAGTTCAGAGAAGTTTGATCGTCTGAAGTCTTCTTCTCTCAAACTGTCAAAGTCATTCTCCTTCCAGCTTTGTCCCATTGCTGGTGAGGAGTTTCATTCCTTTGGAAGGGGAGAGGCACTCTGATTTTTAGAATTTTCAGCTTTTGTGCTCTGTTTTTTCCCCATCTTTGTGGTTTTAGCTACCTTTCATCTTTGATGATGGTGACGTACAGATGGGGTTTTGGTGGGGATGTCCTTTATGTTTGTTAGTTTTCCTTCTAACAGTCAGGACCCTTAGCTGCAGGTTTGTTGGAGTTTGCTTGAGGTCCACTCCAGACCCTGTTTGCCTGGGTATCAGCAGCAGAGGCTGCAGAAGTGTGAATATTGCTAAACAGCAAATGTTGCTGCCTGATTGTTCCTCTGGAAGCTTCATCTCAGAGGGGTACCTGGCCATGTGAGGTGTCAGTCTGCCCCTACTGGGGGGTTCCTCCCAGTTAGGCTACACGGGGGTCAGGAACCCACTTGGGGAGGCAGTCTGTCCGTTCTCAGATCTCAAACTCCATGCTGGGAGAACCACTACTCTCTTCAAAGCTGTCAGACAGGGACACTTAAATCTGCAGAGGTTTCTACTGCCTTTTGTTTAGCTACGCCCTGTCCCCAGAAGTGGAGTCTACAGGGGCAGGCAGGCCTCCTTGAGCTGCCATGCACTCCACCCAGTTTGAGCTTCCCAGCCACTTTGTTTACTTACTCAAGCCTCAGCAATGGCCGCCTTGCAGTTAGATCTCAGACTGCTGTTAGCAATGAGGGAGGCCCCGTGGGGATGGGACCCTCCAAGTCAGGCACGGGATATAATCTCCTGGTGTGCCATTTGCTTAGACCCTTGAAAAACGCAGTATTGGGGTGGGAGTGCCCCGATTTTCCAGGTGCTGTGTGTCACAGTTTCCCTTGACTAGGAAAGGGAATTCCCTTACTCCTTGCAATTCCTGGGTGAGGCAATGCCTCGCTCTGCTTCAGCTCTTGCTCGGTGGGCAGCACCCACTATCCTGCACCCACTGTCTGACACACCCCAGTGAGATGAACCACGTACCTCAGTTGGAAATGCAGAAATCACCTGTCTTCTGTGTCGCTCATGCTGGGAGCTGTATCCTGGAAGTGTTCCTATTCGACCATCTTGGAACCCTATCACTTTGTTTTTAATACTAAGCAAGCAAACAATGGAATTTCTACATTACTGTTATTTTTACTTAAAACTGTAAGATTAAATATTATTAGGGATAGTGGATGCTAAGAATATAAGAGACACCATAGGCATACAAAAACAGTAAACAAAAACATGGATGCAGTGAACAAAACAATAATGTTAATTCTTTCATGTACTCTTGATGCTAAAGCACCAAGGTAGTAAGATGGTTGATCTAATCATTATTATTCAATTTTAGGTCTGTGGGACCTAAAGGCCAACTTGGCTGATTTTTTTTACTGAATTTGTTTGAATTCTCATGAAGATACAACCATGAAACTCAAAATGTCTACTTGACTTCATTTTATTGCTGAAAAATACCCAGAAACCCTTTTTTTTTTTGGTCGTGACGTTATTTAAAAATTGGAGGGAAGTTTTCATTGCACAGTCTGTAAAAGGAAAACAGCAGAACCCAGCAGAGTGGCTGACAGGTGACACAAATACAATGCATGCTAATGTGCAAAGAGAAACAACCTTGAAGTTTAAACTGGCTGCACCAGGAAAAAAAAAAAAATCTTTATCCAGATATGTGGTCCCTCATGAATTATACTATTATTTTAGTTGATTTTACCTGACATTACCGTATGATTTTTTTCCGTGACAAGAAAATTGCAACTGGCCCTTGACAGTCGGTCACAAATTGACTGAACAAAACAAAATCAAACAGTGAAGTAATCCCCAAATAAATTTAATGAAACCTAAATCCCAAAGGGCAGCACACTTCTGTAGGCAATGGTTTTATTTAATAAATTTTTCCCTGCTTTCACTTTTAGAGCTATATTTACACAGACAAATTTAATTCATTGGGCTTACATTTCCTCTTCCCCTTAGTTTGTCCACCAGGCACATAGAGAAAGGACTGTAATCAGGTGTGTCAGTGTTCAGCCAAGAATGAGGACTGTCACCCAGCCACAGGGAGATGCACCTGTCTGCCTGGCTACCATGGAAACCACTGTCTTCTCCGTGTGTGTGTTCTGTGCTCAACTGTAATTTATTGAAGAGGCACTGGTAGGGTGGGTCAGCACTCAGAACATCAAAGGACAAACGTTAATTCAACCTTCTAATTCATAGCAAATTCTGTAAGAATTTATATTTGAATAGTTGAAAACATACACTTTTTTGTGTGTAACTCATTCTTCTATTTTGCCTTTTCTATTCAAAATATCCCAAGTTCTTCACAAATATCCAACATGAAAAGAAAGAGATAAAAAAAGAGAAAGAAAAAAATGAGAAAACATAAACTTATTTTTATAAATCGACATACAACAAACTACTATATATTTCAATTGATTCACAAAGTAAGTTAATTCCAGGGTCTGCTTAGGAACAATTAAATTAAATTAAGCAAATTGTTATTCTGGAATGAAAATGGTGACTAGCTTAAATGACCAAATGCCAGTTGGCTCCTTATTGTGTAATAAAAAAGAATAGTCCCTAGACCAAACACCTTACAGTGATTCTTTAAGGATATTTTAACATTGAAAATGGTTATAGAAGAATGCAAAAACAAAAGTCCCAAGGAGCGTGTTAAAATGTTCAGCCAGCTACTTATTTTTTAAGCTTGTAATTATTTATAATGTACTTTTTATAGATTCAATTTTTTCCCAAACTTGGCGACTGCTGCTCTCTTTCTTCCCTAGTCATTCCTATAGCAGATTCCTTTTACTTTCCTAAGTCTACAAGGATATGAATAATTTGGCGACTTTTTTCCTCAAACCAAAAATATAGACTCCTGGTCAAGCTATTGATTTTAGTTTTCTATAAGCAATTGAGTATATATTTTGAATATTACTTCCCTATTTTTTCCTAATTTTAAACATGACCAGCTAAAAAGACAATTAAGCATGTATGAAAATGTTTTCAATTACTGATTGCTTGAGATCTATAACCACTGAAGTTATTCAAACTTAAAATGAAGAACTAAAATATAAAATTAGTCAATTTCTATTAGTTTCTGGTTATGGCAACTTTCAAGCATCCTTGTATTGGAAGAAAGAAAGTTATTTTCTACATTTGAATCAAATGTCTCAGAAAGAATTTCTTCTTTATATCAAGGATGTTTTGTCTTAATAAAATAATATCAAGTTACATGTAACTGAGTTGCACTTTTATTTCGGAAGGCAAGCTACTTTTAAGTATAGGAGGGTAGCTTTACCTCATAAAAAGTGAGGCTGGCTGAGTCAGGGAACTGCTCCCTGACTAGTCAAATTGGCTTATTTCCAGGCAACACGTGGTTGGATGTGACTGCAAGGATTCCTTGGCAACATCCACTATAATTACAGGACTATGAAAAAAGATTCAAGAAAATATCCATAAAAGGTGTGGCTGGCTTAAAAACAAAACTTTCAGCAGCCAAGAACAACTGGGCTTTCGTGTTCCTAAGTTCAGAATGGAGAATCAAAATTTTCTCTCAGCAGAGGTCAGAGGAAGCAGACAAACTTACAGTAGAATCTCATCACTTGTTCATAATTCAGAGGCTAGATGGGTCAGTCCTAACTTGTGGATAGCATGTAGGAAAAACAACAATTCCTGTTAGATGTAAACTCATAGTGCTATGTATTTTATGGCCAATAAGAGGTTTAAAAGTGACCACAGACCCTGGAAACCTTTTATTTCTCCAATCTGTATGCAATACGTGCTATTTACAGTCACTTTCTTTAAGGATATTTAAGGCATTAGAGTTCTCTGTAACTATGGTCACTTCTTTTAACAGTATTCATAAGAACACCCCCACATTGGTGTAGAATACTTTGAGAAGCATGGGCCACACAGTAGTCACCAGTGCCAAGAGAAAGATATCAAGACATTCACAGAACTTGAGCTTTAATGCTATTGCTCATAGCAATAAAAACTCAGACAGACCAAATGTCAGTATCTCCTTTTAAGAATAAAGCCAAACAGCATAACAATGGCTGGTGTATCTGAGTAACCTGGTCAAATACTGAGAAAACAGACTCTGTGGAAAACAGATGCATGCTTTTCATTTCTTGGTAGCTATGTATGTCAGGATGCAGTCATAGCCTTGTTTGTTTTAAGTTTTTAATCACAGTACCAAAGGCCATTCACATAATAATATTATACAGTAGCAAAGGGGCTTGGCATTTAACCTTTAATATTTAAACCAATCAGAACTGTAAATTCCCATCCAATCTTCTTCTTGGAATGAGAATTTAAGAGAAGGGGATGTGCAAGGATGGGAAAAGATAATCACCTTATAATGTAAAATAACTAAACACAACTTGGCAGAAATACAAAATTTCCAGGAAGAAAGAATTGTAAAGGATAAAGGCCAAGTAAAGATCAAAATGGATTTAGGAAATGAGGGAAGGGACAAGCCAAGTAAAATCCTGGGTGTGCGTTTTCTTGTTTTCTTGTTAAATTTAGCAAACATTTTAGCAAATGCTGTGTGCGTGATTCCAGAATTCAAACTTCACATGGCACAGAATTGAATAGGAAAGTGAAATTGTCAATAAAATAATTTACTATTGGAAAACAAACGTCATCAGCACATCTATAAACACATATCATATTCTTGATACAAATTTAATGAATTTGGGGACTAAGAGGTTAGCACAGACACTGTTTTTCAAACAGATGGCTCATTTAGTAGTACGTTAATTTCACCATGTTCAGTTTCCCAATTTCAAAAGTATAATTAAATTGAAGGCTAAAAATCAGATGTTGTTCAAATATATATAAAATATATATATATATACACACACACATATATATATATGCACATATAGATATGAAGAAAGAACAACACAGCATGATTCTGTAAAATATAAAACCGTCATTAGGAAAGTTTGGAAAATAGCTTCATATCAGAGGAAAATTATGTTTTCTAAGTAACTGATTCATATGAAAATTATCTCAAAATCTAGACCTTCACTTATATATTATTTAAATTCATCAATTACACAAGCTGTTTTTTCCTTTCAACTGAGATACTGATTCTTTGATACTTGTGATTATATCTAAAGCGTAACATTTCCCTCCATTACAACACAAGTTTCACTCTTCATTGTGTTGCTCCTTTCCTTATTTGCATAGAAATTCATGTTATCTTTCCTTTCACAGTTATACCACTGGAGAGTTTCCTATACCAGTCAATTCTTATTAATTTAATCTCCTTTTTTGAAAGCAGCAGGCCAGCAGTACACATCAGACCTTAAGGTTTCAATTACCATATTTTCAGCTTGTTTCATGCATTTTTCTCTGATATCAAGCAACCAAATGTTCTTTTTCAGCATCACATTTATTTTACTATATTAGTAATTTAATAAAAATTATAAATACTTATGTTCTCAAAACTGACCCAAAAGGATGTGAAAGAAGCATTTTATATCTTGGTGAATGACAGAAGAGAAGGAGATGGAGACTTTTTTAAAAAAA
>NW_012116143.1:2767801-2783977 GCF_000951035.1 Colobus angolensis palliatus | reverse complement strand
TAAGTGCCTGAATCGTGGCATCTGTGACACCATGATTGGCACCTGTATCTGCCCTCCTAGCTTCACTGGGGCCGACTGAAGTCAAAGTAAGTTATTATTGCCTATTATGGAGTGGATATGCTGATCATTCCAAGGCCCAATACTGGTAGCAAAAGTACTAAAGCTGAGAGCTGGAGTTTTTAAGAACTGCAAATTAAAGAGTAAATGTTGTTGCAATTATTTTACTTCCTAATTTATAGTACTAACAGCAAACACAAACTGATCTAAATTCTAGGTTGAAAAATATTTATGTAGGAGTTTGGTTGAGAGCTAAAGTCAGTGGAAGTAGCCAAAGAGATCTTTTTGGTGATAACCCCCCTTGCCCCAGCAACGCTAGACTTAAGTCAGTATTAGAAAATACGTTTGCCAAGATCAGAGCAGACTTGAGATTACTGTGTTCACAGTGTCAAACTCATTGTCTAAAGTTCCACAATTTCATTTATGCTCAGCAATTTCCTATCTCAAAAGTAAGTGGTTTCCCTGCTCACCAAAAAGTAAACAGTTTCCTAAAAGCCAAAGACCTTAAATTAACTACTTATCACAAAAACAACTATTGACATGAAGTTTAAGGCACTGGACTGAAGAGCCCTTACAAATGCACAGACTTAGACACTCTGAGGATATGGTTACCAAGTATATTTTGTTTTTTCTTTTTTCAGATCTGCCATTTTAAAAATATTTATATGGTTTTGCTTAACCCAAATAACTCGACCCATAGTCATACACTCTGACTCCTCTGACGCTTCAGGTGAGAGTTACTCACAATGAAACCCTCACATGTGAAGCCACGATTATGATAATTTCTAGGGAGGATAAAAGAGGCAATGAGCAGGAGAGTGCATTGTGGGGAAGTCAGTCCTGGCAACAGTGTATTTTTGCATGGGTGTTATGAATGAGGATGTTCACTTTGTGATCGTCCATTGAACTGCACATTTGTGTTTTTGTGCTTTATTCTGTAATCTTATGAATTAAAAAAGTACCTCCAACAGATCTTAAAATAAAGATGGAAGTACTGCCTTAACACACACCTCAACATGAGTGAACTAGATTGTGAAATACCTTCATTTGAGATTCCTTCATTTGGATGAATGATAGCTAAGTTTGTAACTAGACAGGGTACTACACTGTTATGTGCTAAAGACACCCAAAATGCTTATGTTTCCTGGTCAGTCCGTTGCTTTGTCTGCTTTGTAGGAGGGTAATTTTTCTGTTTAAGTGCCCTGCAGGCCTCAGCGCTCTGCTGTATTGAGAATAAACGACAAGACAAAACCTGGCTCCAGGTAGCAGACAACTGACACCTAGTGGATAGTGCCTCCTGAGGCCTCAATTGGCAAGTTATCTTTCAGTTAAGGCCAACCTATAAACATTTCTTAAGCAAGGTTCTGTCTGGTTCCTTTCTATTTGTTCTTGAAAGAGAGTAAGTGGAAGAAACGTCCTCCTGCCAAAGCATTTTCAAAGCTGTGATTTCTCTGAACATTGGAGGTACTTTGGTCTTAAGCAAGTTGTGATCTTGTACCTGAGCACTTTCCATTTGCTTTGACAGCTTAGTAGGGTAGAGCCAAATTTGCAACCCACTTCTTTAATGTTCCAAAAAATATGATGTTTATTTTATATTATTACCATATTTTCCCTTTATGTGATTCTCAACAGATATTTATTTTATCTTTGTGTATTTATGTATATTTTGGTAAGCATCTCGAATTTGTGGAATGAAGTTGCAAAAAATAACCAAACAAATTAATAAATATACAAATGAATATTTGAAGATATGAGCATAATGAATCTTATATTTATGTACAGGAACTCTAGCTAAAATTCTAGAATGGGCTTTATATACTCAAGATTATTACAAATACATATTTGGTATATATATTATATGTACACATATTATATAACATAATATATGTACACATAACATTCCTATATGTTATATAACATATATGTACATATAATATACCTACATATATTATATAACATAATATATGTAATATACATATAGAGAGAGAGAGACACACACACACACACACTCTTATACTTGCTAAGACAGAATCACATGGCAAAGAAAAACAATCCAAGTTGGGAACAGTTGAGGTCCCTAATTTGTAAGAGACATTCATATTATATGTAATTTTTTGACACTAGATGTTTAGTTGAAAATTCCTAACGCCAACTAAAATGGCTCTATGTAAGCAGCAATTTAAACAGTTCCTTGTTTTGCTTTGTTTATTTCTAAGAAACCTTTCAGATTGAAAATCAAACTAAAAACAAGTCAGTAAAACCTATTTGATTAAATGAAAATGTCATGTATTTCACAACTTTTAAAAAATCTTGTCTGGCAAAATGTTTAATAAGAAAAATCTGGTTTTGTTTTGCTCTTACTTGCAGCTTGTCCTGAAGATCACTATGGGCAGAACTGTGTTCAACGGTTTCCTGTGGCCCAGGACAAGGTGACCCAGTGACTGGAGTGTGTCAATGTCCACCCGGCCGAATAGGAACCAGGTGTCAGGAAGGTAACAATGATGGCTGGGTCACCTTCTCTGTCCAAGCACTAATTTAGCTACGCTGCAAAAGTAGATTTGGTGCCAACGAAGATAATTATATGAGCAATACTCACAAGAATTTTTTCTTTTAGTGTGGCTTTCAAATAACGTGAAAGTACATGCTCCTGGGCGCAGCGCGGTGACTCACGCCTGTAATCCCAGCACTTTGGGAGGCTGGGGAGGGCAGATCACAAAGTCAGTATATCGAGACCATCCTGGCTAACACGGTGAAACTCTGCCTCTACTAAAAATATAAAAAATTAGCGGGGCTTGGTGGTGGGCGCCTGTAGTCCCAGCTACTCAGGAGGCTGAGACAGGAGAATGGCGTGAACTCGGGAGGCGGAGCTTGCAGTGAGCCGGGATCACGCCACTCCATTCCAGCCTGGCGACAGAGCGAGAATCTGTCTCACAAACAAAAACAAAAATAAAAAAAGAAACAAACAAACAAAAATGATACCACAGCGCTATATAGAAAATAACTTACTGGAAGATAAGCACAAATTGGAAACAAAAGCAAAGAATAACTTATGCATGCTCTTGACAGGGAAGAAATTTTCAGACAATATTTGATAACTTTTATAAAACTGACAAAAATTGTGTGCTGGAGATGTCTAATTATAAGAACTAAATAATTTTATATCCCCTTCAATCAGAAGGTTGAACCTGAAGAGGCCCCCTGAAATCTATAAGAAAAATGGGAGACAAGGAAAAAAACACAATCTTTGTTGAAAACTGCAAAATTTGCTTATCGTAATTGTAGTATTTGTTATTACTGTCATAAGGAGAGAAGAGCTGTCAAGTTTCAGAAAACAGGGATTTTTTGGGAGAATACTGGGCCCCTACAGATCTTAAGTAGGGTCAGCAGAGTTGCCACTTCTCCATAGCACACACAGAGAGCAAAACTAAGGACGCTTTCCTGAAAAATAAGGATTAGGTGAATAGGAGAGCTATTGAAACTTCTCTGAATCCCACTGAACATCTTATAGTGGAGGAAAACTGAACAAAACAAAACAAGAATTACACAGACATACCATGTTTTTAACAAGGCACTAGGACAGAAAGGAATCTGTGGGTAGTTTAGTAGCCTTGCAGCTAAAGAAAAGCTCAGCCCACACATATCACACACACACACACACACACATATACACATACATACATCCCACACCTTGTGTTATATGGAGCTGCACTCTGGATGAAGACGGCTTTCTTCTAGCTGAGATCATTTTTCTAACCCTAACTCAACACTATCCTTCCAGAAATATCTGGTGTATTAAAAAATGAAGCGTGTAGATAAAATACTTCTCTCATTTTACAAACAAAAACTGAAACTGTTCAAAGCTGCCTTGCTTTTTTAGTGCAAATTCTGTAAGAAGGAAAAAGGAGTAAAGGAATAGGAAAAAGAAAATGCAGATGAAACAAGAGCAGAAAAGTTTTGCTATGGAGCACATGAAGATATTAACCAGAATGTCTTCCAAGAATTCAAAGGATGTAATGAAAAAGTGTTCTCTATAAAATGTGAGTGCAATGCAGAGATACAAGGGTTCATGCAATAAATGAAAAGACAACAAAAGGAAATGAAAAAGTAAGCTGGCAGAGCTCAAAAAAGAAGTGGAAATGAAAATTAAACCTCACATCATATAAATGAAGGTCACATTGGGAGCAGGTAAAGGAAGGACAGAATCTGCTGCTAGTACAGCCAGGTTAAAAAAAAATGAGAAAAGTAAAAATAATGAAATGGAAAAGAAATGAGAGAGAAATGTATAATTGGAAGAGGAAAATGTTCAGATATAATATTCAAGATTTTTCCTTTGAAATAAAAGATCTGATGCTACATATTGAATGAATATATTTTATCTCAGGAAATAATAGTTACAGTGGCTCAAAGGCAAGGGGAAACTCCATTGAGGATATAAGGAAAAATATGAGCTTACTTAAGAATGAGAAAAATCAGTCTGACTTTTTACCTCATAGCAGTATTCATTGCCAACATATGGCTAATCAATGCCTTTTAAGTTCATGAGGAAAAAATGTGACATGTATTTTATACACTATTAGCTGTTATTCAAATATAATATGGTGGCAAATTAACCACTTTTTAAAAAGTTGCTGGAAATATAGTAGCCTTAAAATACTTTAAAGAAACAATTGCGAGATAAATTTAAGCAGCCAAATAATAAATGGGAAATATCTGATAAAAAGACTATTAGTAAACATTACATTCATCTTAGTTAAGGCTAAGTTTAAAACAGTTGTGGGAATTATGCCTCCATGACAGAAGATAAATATTATAAATTATAACAATTGTAGAGATTTTAACATAGTGCTAACAAGGCATAAACTGGAAAGACAGAGAAAGCAAAGGAGTATAGGTATACTGGTCTTATTTCCTCATTAAAGGTTGTGGGGTACATGGGAGAGATCTGTGTCAAAACATATTATTTAAATATAATAATACAGCAAGTGTGTTTAAGTGTATAAAGGTACATTCTAGAATTTAGAATGCTTCAACTGAGATGTTAAGAATGAAAATACATCAAACTAAAATCAGATGGAGGAGCGAAATGGAAAAAAAATAAGAGAAAGCAGAATAGTATTAACTTCATTACCATTTATACTGAGTTAAAATGTACTAAATAAAGAAATTTACTATATTATATAATATCTGCACTATCTAAACAAGGTTCCCTAAATTATGTAAGAGTATATTTATAAGGCTCATGTAGAGAACAATGGAGTACACATACCTTTTCCTATTGCTCCCTTTCAACATAGTAAACATTCCGCATAATGTAGAAAACAAACATAAGTCTCTGAAATATGAAGAAAATAAAGCAGATTGGATAAGAACCTTAGAAATCTAGGAAGCAACATGACGGTGAGTTCCCTGGTTTTGTTTTGTTTTGTTTTTGTTTTGTTTTGTTTTTTGTCTCGTATATCCCAGACTAAGTGCTGGAGAAACCTACAACCCAGGTAGGCCAGTGGGTGCAGAAAAAGGTCTAAGATACAATTGATTTCTCTAGTCAAAGGACAGGAAATGGGACAGTCGTCTAGCAATACAGAAAACTTTTAGAAAATAACTGGTCTTCTTCAGGCAAACACTACGAAATAAAACTGTATCCTCAATCCCAATCCCATGAGCAAGGGCCAAATGAGGAGTGTACACTTCAAACCCCATCCTGATATGAGAAGGTACCCCTCTCTACCCCGCACACCAGGACTGTGTAAGAGAAGGTATCGTGGGGAGTTTGGACTTTCGTCCCTACCAGATAGTAGCAAGCCTCTACCTCTGCAGTTAGTTCAAGGAGACCATGTGATGTGAAGAGTGTGGACTTTCACCTCCACCAGACAGCAAGGAGACATTGTTCCTCCCTTTTGGTGGTATCAGAGGAGGTCTAGTAGAGAGTCAGGACTCCCACAACCACCAAGTGGTAATGAATGTAGTGTCAGTGGAGATCAAGTGGGAGCCATAGGATGCACCTCTAACCCTATCAGTGACATTGGTATAGCAGAGGCATAGTGAGGAGCTGAATTCCCATCCTGCCCAGCAGGATGGGGCCCCATTTATCCAACCTCCTACTTGGTGGCCATCTAGGGAACTTGAACCTCTACCTGGTGAACCCCTATGCTCACCAGTGTAGTATAGAAGGAGGAGGCTTGCTAAAATGGAAAATTTAAATGAGATCCATGTTCTGGTATCATAATATTCAAAATTTCCAGGTTTCAATTTTTAAAAATTCATCAACCAACAACTTGGAGAATTTCAACTTACGGAAGAGGAGACAATCAACAGATGCCAACACAGAGAGGACACTAATGTTAAATTTATCTGACAAGAATTTTAAAGCATTTATCATTAAAATGCTTCAATGAGCAACTACAGATATAATTAAAACAAATAAAAAGTTAAAAGGCTCAGCAAAGGATAAAAGACATTCAGAAGAACCAAATGGAAATTTTAGACCTGGAAAATAAAATTACCAAAATAAAAAGCTCAATGGATGAGTTCAACAGCAGAATGGAGTGGACAGAGGAGCAAACCAATGAACTTGAAGGAATGATGGAAATTACCCAACCTGAACAACAAAGAGAGAAAAAAATAACAACCAACAAACACACACACACAGCCTCAGAGACCTGTAGTACTATAAGAAAATATCTACCATTATGTCATCTGAGTCCCAGAAGAGGAAAAAGAGGGTGGAGATGAAAAAATATTTAAAGGAATAATGGCTGAGAATTTTCTGAATGTAACAAGAAACATAAACCTACAGGTTGAAGAAGCTGTGTTAATGCCAAACAAGATAAACTCAAAGAAATTTACAAAAGTCATATCAACATCAAACTTCTGAAAATTAAATATACATTAATTTAACTAATATATATTAATATATGTTAAATAGTATATCAAATCAATTGGTATATTAAAGATAATCTATATTTTAATTCAATTAATAAATGAATAAACTATATTAATTTTAATATAATGAATAATTAATATATATAATATATATCAAATACATTAATATATATCTCATTTTCAGAAGCTTGATGTTGATATTTCTTTTATAGATAGGTGTTGACAGAGAAACAACAACACCTTAGCTATAGAAGAAATACAAATAGAATGACAGCAGATTTCTCATTAAAAGTCATGGAAGGGATGCAACATATCTGAAGTGCTGAAAAAAAAAACAAAGAAACCATCAAACCAGAATCATATATCCAGCAAAGAAATCCTTCAAGAATGGAAAGGAAATTAAAAAAAAATTATCGGATGAAGGAAAACAGAGAATTTGTTGCTAGCAGACTTAACCTAAAGGAATGGCTAAAGGAACTTCTGGAAACTAAAAGAAAATGATCAAGAAAGAATATTGGAACATCAGGAAAATTAGAATGCATAAAGAGTAAAAATATAGCAGCGCAAACTATTTTTCTTTTCTGCTTGAGTTTTCTAGATTATACTTGGCAGATGAAGCAAAAACTATGACACTGATATAGTTCTCAATGTATATAGAAAAACTATTTGATAATTTATTATAAATGAGGAGAGTAAAGGGACAGAAAGGAGATTAGGTTGCCACACATCATTCAAGCTGGTAAAATATTGACTCTGTAGACTGTAAGTCAGGTGTGTATAACATGATACCTAAAGAAATACCAAAAAATCTATATAAAAGGATATGCTGGCAAACACTATAGCTAAATCAGAATTGTATTAAAAATGTTAAAGTAATACAAAATAAATCTGTAAAAAGAGAAAGAAAAATGCAACAAATTGAAATCAAAAAAGAAAATAGCAGATTTAACATACTACCAATTGCATTAAATGTAAATGGCCTAAATATACCAATGTTTAAAATCCATATAAATTGGTTGAATGGAAAAAGACCATGCAATATTTAATTACAATAAAGGAGGATTAGCTGTATTATTATTAAGTAACATAAATTTCAAAGCAAAGAAAATAACTAATGCCAGAGAGGAGCATTATATAATTATAAGAGGGTTAATTCACTAAGAAGACATAGCAATCCTAAATTTATATGCATCAAAAAACACAGCTGTCAAATATCTAAAGAAAAGGCTGGTAGTTTTAAAAACAGAAATGAATTTATAATTACGGTTGCAGACTTTAGTACTCCTCTCTCAACAATTAATAGAACAACTAAACAGGAATTCAGCAAGTCTATAGAAAAATTCAATCAATATTATCTAATCAACAATTACAGAATGTTTCACCCAGTAACAGCAGAATACACATTCATTTCAAATGCCCATAGAACATATCCCAAAATAAACTGTATTCTTTGCTGTAAAACAAACCTTAACAAACTTAAACTAATCAAAATTGTACATAGTGTTGCTATGGTTTGAATATGTCTCATCCAAATGTATGTGTTGGAAACTTAATACCCAATGCAAAAATGTTGGGAGGTGAGGCCTAATGGGAGGTGATTAGGCCATGAAGGCTCTGCCTTAATAAATGAATTATTACTATTATCACAGTCAAGGTAGCATCATTACAAATAATGAGTTCAGCACCCTTTCCTTTTGCTCTCTCTTGTGTGCACTCTCTTGCCCTTGGCCTTTTGCCATGGGATGACACAGCAAGAAGGCATTACCAGATACAATTATTAATTCTGTGGAATTCTATTATAGCAATACAAAATGAACAAAGAGAGTGTGTTCCCTAACCACAATGGTATCAAACTAGAAATCACTAATAGGAAGATAGCAAGAAAATCTCCAAACACTTTGAAACTAAACAATCATGCCTAAATGATCCATGAATCAAAGAGGAGATCTCAAGGAAATTTTATACAGTACTGGTTGAAAATGACATTATAATTTTGAAACATGTGAGATTCAGCTAAAGCAGAGTTAAGGAGGGATTTATAGCACTAAATGCTTACGTTGGAAAAAAACAAAATGTCACAATTCAATAATCTAAGCTCCTCCCTCAATAAATTAAAAGAGAAACATAAGCCCAAAGCAAGAAGGCAGGAAGTAGTAAAGATAAAGATAGAAATCAATGAAACTGAAAACAAGAAAACAATAGAGAATATCAACCAGAAACAAAACTGACCCCTTTAAAAGATCAATAAGTATGGCAAATCTCCAGCAAGACTGACAGAAAAAAGAGGCAAGACACAAATTACCAATATTAGAAATGAAACAGGGTGTATTAGTCCATGTTCATATTGCTATAAAGAGTTACCTAAGGCTGAGTAATTTATAAAGGAAAGAAGTTTAATTGACTCCAAACAGTTCTGCATGGCAGAGGAGACGTTGGGAAACATACAATCATGGTGGAAGGCAAAGGGTAAGCAAGGACCTTCTTCACATTGCGGCAGGAAAGAGAGCAAGGAGAACACTGCCAAACACTTTTAAACCATCAGATCTTGTGCGAATTTACTCACTATCATGAGAACAGCATGGGGGAACCTGCCCCCATGATCCATTCACCTCACATGAGGTCCTTTTCTTAACACATGGGGAGTAAAATTAGAGATGAGATTTGGGTGGGGACACAGAGCCAACTGTATCATTTCACCTCTGGTGCCTACCAAATCTCATGTCCTCATATTTCAAAACCAATCATGCCTTCCCACAATCCCCCAAAGTCTCAACTTATTCCAGCATTAACTCAAAAGTCCAAGTACAAAGTCTCATCTGAGACAAAGCAAGTCCTTTTCGCCTATGAGCCTATAAAAATTTTTTAAGAAGTTAGTTACTTTCAAAATACAATGAGGGTACAGGTACAGGCATTGGGTAAATGTTCCTGTTCCAAATGGGAGAAATTGGCCAAAACAAACAGACCACAGGCCCCATGCAAGTATGAAATCCAGCAGGGCAGCCATTAAATTTTAAAGCCCCCAAATAATTTCCTTTGAGTCTGTGTCTCATATCCAGTTCACACTGATGCAAGAGGTTGGCTCTTAAAGCCTTGAGCAGCTCTGCCTCTGTGGTGCTGCAAGATACAGGCCCCATAGCTGCTTTCACAGGATGGCATTGAATGTCTGCTGCTTTTCTAGATGCATAGTGCAAGCTGTCAGTGGATCTATCATTCTGGGGTCTGAAGGATGGTGGACATCTTCTCACAGCTCCACTAGGCAGTGCTCCAGTGGGGACTCTGTGTGAGGGCTCCAACTCAACATTTCCCCTCTGCATTGCCCTTCAAGGCTGGTTCTCCTCATGGAGAACCTCTATGAGGGCTCTTCCCCTGCCATAGACTTTTGCCTGGACATCCAGGTGTTTTCATACATTCTCTGAAGTCTATGAAGAAGCTCACAAAGCTGAACTTTTGTCTTCTGTGCACCCACAGGCCCAACACCACATGGAAGCTGCCAAGGCTTGGGGCTTGCACCCTTTGAAGCAATGGCCTGAGCTGTACCTTGGCCCCCTTTTATCCATGCCTGGAGCTGGAGTGGCTGGAATGCAGGGTGTATGTTTCAAGGCTCCACAGAGCAGCAAAACCTTGGTCTTAGCCCGTGAAACCATTATTCCCTCCTAGGCCTCCAGGCCTGTGATGGGCAGTGCTGCCATGAAGATTTCTGAAATGCCCTGGAGACATTTTCCCCTTTGTCTTGGCTATTAACATCCAGTTCCCCATTATTTATGTACATTTCTCCAGCTGGCCCGAATTTCTTCACAGAAAGTTGGTTTTCCTTTTCTACCACATGGTCAGGCTGCAAATTTTCCAAGCTTTTACAGTCTGCTTCCCTTTTAAATGTAAGTTCCAATTTCGAACCATCTCTTTGTGAGTGCATATGACTGTATCAATTCAGAAAAAGCCAGGTCACATATTGAATGCTTCACTGCTTAGAAATTTTCTCTGCCAGATACTCTAAATTATCTCTCTCAAGTTCACAGTTCCATAGATCTTTAGGGCTGGATCAAAATGCCATGAGTCTCTTTGCCAAAACATAGCAAGAGTGACTTATTGCTCCAGTTCGCAATAAGTTCCTCATCTCCATCTGAGCCCACTCAGCCTGGGCTTCCTTGTCCATAACACTATCAGCATTTTGATCAAAACTGCTCAACAAGTCTCTAGGAAGTTTCAAACTTTCCCACATCTTCCTCTCTTCTACTGAGTCCTCTAAATTCTTTCTACTTCTCCTCATTACCCAATTCCAAAGTCGTTTCCACGTTTTCAGGTATCTTTATAGCAGTGTCCCACTCTGCCAGTACCACTTTCCTACATTAGTCCATTTTTACACTGCTATAAAGAACTACCTGAGACTGGGTAATTTATGAAGAAGAGAGGTTTAATTGACTCAAATTCTGCATGACTGTGGAGGGCTCAGGAAACTAACAATCATGATGGAAGGTGAAGGGGAAGCAAGGACCTTCCTCATGTGGCAACAGAAGAGAGAGAGAGCAAGCTGGTGGAAACTGCTAAAAGGTTTTAAACCATCAGATCTCATGATATCTCACTCACGATCATGAGAACAGCATGGGGAAACTACCCTCATGATACAGACACTTCCCACTAGGTCACTCCCTCAAACTGTGGGGATTGCAACTCAAGATGAAATTTCAGTGAGGACATACAGCCAAACCATATCACAGGGGATATCATTATAGACGCTGCTGGCATGAAATGAATAATAAGGGCATACTATAAATAGTTCTACACATATTAATTTGACTAATTAGATAGAAGGAACTCGTTCCTCGAAGAGCACAAACAATAACTAATCCAATATGAAATAGATAATTTGAATAGCCCTATAAATATGTTAGAAATTTCCAGTTCCAGATGATTTGACTAGAGAATTCTATAAAATGTTTAAAGATGAATTAACATTCTACACAGTCTCTTTCTAAAATATAAGAAAAAAGAATCCAATTCATTTTATTCTGATACCGAAACCAAAAATATTACCAAAAAAGAAACTACTGAATAATGTCCTTCATGAACATAGCAAAAAATGTTTAACAAACTATTAGAAAATATGTCAAGAGTTTAAAAATTAGTTTAAAAAATAATTATACACCACCACCAAGTGTGGTTCATTCAAGGGATGTGAGGCTGGTTCAATGTTTGACAATCAATTTTACCATATTAATGGACTAAAGATGAAATTTAGGAGTATCATACCAATTGATGCAGGAAGAGCATTTGACAAAATTCAGTATTATTCGTGATTTTAAAGAACCCAGAAAACTAAAAATAAAGGGAATTTCCTCAGCTTGATAATTTGAATTTACATAAAGCCTATGGTATCATAATTAGTGATGAAAGACTGAATTTATCTTCCAAAATATTTACGTAAATATTTAGTGATAAGAAGGGATGCAAATAAAGAACAATAAAAACAATAAAATTAACTTAAATGGAAATGAGAAATTACTAAGTAAAACAAAGGTAAAATATGACTGACCTTATGAGCTCCATTAAGAGAAATTACAGCAATCTAGAAAAAGATAAAATTATATTCCTACATTGTTTTGTTCACCCAAATTACTTCCAGGTGCATAAAGTATTTAAAGATAATCATGAAAATTATACAAGTACCAAAATTAACATGGGGATAAAAAAATTATTTTGTATGTCTGTGACAAAAACTCATAACCCATTTTTTTAGAAAAGAAACCCATGGTCTTTTTGACCTAAAGAAAATAAAAAATTTCTTCAAGGTATAAAACACACAAAAAACCAATGTATAAATAAGCTGGATGAAGAAAGACCAACAAAGCACACTAATTTTCTTGTATTTCTTTTACTTTTCCCTTTTTTAAGCTACACTGCTGGAATGGGAGATTAAGTTTTAAGATCTGTGGGGGGTTTTTGTTGTTGTTTTTATTTTTTTGAAACAGGGTGTCATTCTATTACCCAGGCTGGAATGAAGGGACACTATCATATCTAACTGCAACCTCTCACTCCTGGGCCCAAGCGATCCTCTCATCTCAGGCTGCTGAGCAGCTGGGACTACATGCATGTACCACCATGCTCAGCTAATTTTTTTATTTCTCATGAAGACAGAGTCTCACTATATTTCCCAGGCTGATCTCAAGTCCTGGGCTCAAGTGATCTTCCTACCTCGGCCTTACAAAGTACTGAGATTACAAGTGTGAGCCACTGTATCTGGAGTAATTTTCTTAATAAGCAAAGAGATTTCTTTCATATATCAATAAGAAGAGGCTCTACAACACCCCATGGATCTTATAAAAGATCACAAGCATCATTTATAGTGTGACAAATTCAAATTTAAGTTGCACTTTGTACCATCTTCACCTATCAGATTATCATGGCATGCCATATTGGCTAAAGATTGACAAATGGGCACATTAATAATCCTTCGTAAACTGGAAAATCTGTTTGTAGGGAAATTTGACAGTGTTCATTACTACTTAAAAAGCACATATTTTATTTGAGGAACTTACTCTACAGTTATTATATTATGATATTATACTATATTATATAAGAGCAAAGATTTACATAAGGATATTCATTACAGCATTGTTTGTAGTAGCAAATTATTATTATTATTATTATTATTAGTTTTTTTTTTTTTTGAGGCGGAGTCTCGCTCTGTCACCCGGATTGGAGTGCAGTGGCCGGATCTCAGCTCACTGCAAACTCCACCTCCCGCCTCCGGAGTAGCTGGGACTACAGGCGCCCACCACCTCGCCCGGCTAGTTTTTTGTATTTTTAGTAGAGACGGGGTTTCACCGTGTTAGCCAGAATGGTCTCGATCTTCTGACCTTGTGATCCGCCCGTCTCGGCCTCCCAAAGCGCTGGGATTACAGGCTTGAGCCACCGCGCCCGGCCGCAAATTATTTTAAACAATTTGGAATGCCAAAATAAATTTTGTAAAGTACAATAATTTCCTATGTAGCTGTTAAAAAAGAATGAGGCGTATATGTACTAATGTACTAATTTGGAAAACTTAAGATATTGAAAGATAATACTTTGTATACTAATTTATGTACTATACTAATTTTATGTACATATACTAATTTAGTACATTGCTAATCTACATTTACTAATTTGGAAAAATCTTGGGAAATTTTATGTAAAAGAAAGCAACATTTACAATATTATTTATTATATATTATATATACACACACACACATACACACACATTAACCTTTGGGTAGAAAAGCATTAAGGAATACAGGAGATAGACTATGTCTTACTAGCCATAGGATATTTCTGGATATATCCAGCCATTTATCCACTTAATTCAAAAAATATTTATTGAATGACAATGCCTGTTTTAAGCACATAAGGTGTATGGTTAAAATACAGACTATCCAAGTGCTCATGCAACTTACTTTCTAGTGAGAGAGATAATAAACAATAAATATAAATAATGAGGAAATTCATAAATTTATATATGTTATTTATATCCCTCTAACATACATATATTCTTATCCTTAAAGGGTGTTTAAGTCTGAACAAGACTTGAGAGTCTGAGCTTCAATTTTCTTAAGAGTAACGTGTGTGTGTGCATGCGTGTGCATGTGTGTGTGTGCTCTAGAGGGAGTGAAATCTGTGGTACGAGAAAAAAGAACATGAAATAGGGCTGGAGAGCGTAGGGTGGGTTGAAAATTTAGAGTACTCGGTGAGTTTTATTGAAAGAAGTGAAATCTGTGATACAGAAAATAGCTGGTAATGATGATGTTTTTGATGATGTTTTTAAGAAGGGACCTGAGAATATTGGAACACAGGAATGGAATACTTTTTTTGATAATATGTCTTTGTATATTGTTTGAAATAATTAGCATAATTATATAAAGTTTAAAAAGGCCATAAAGTCATTTACACAATTCTGTGTCAATATTGTCATAAGACCTAGACCTGTGGAAAGAAATACTTTGAAGTTCTTCTCACTTTTCCAGTTATGGTTTTTTTTTTCCCAATTATGTGTTAAGTCTTATCTTGGCTTAGTAGAAGTCCTGTATTTTCACAGATTCATTGGTTTCATCAATCTATTTCAACATACAGGCTGGTAGATGAATGGGTCTCCTGGCTGACGAGGACAGGGTTGTTTTAGGAGGGTAGAAGGGAAACAGACAAGAGTTTATTTTAATAAGACCTAATAATGATGCTGCTTAATTTGACCTATAGGCAAAAGGTAAAATGGATTTAATTCAAGGTTGTCTATTACACATGTAATGATGATTCAACCATTAATTGTACAAATATAACTGTTATTTAAGTAACAAAATCAAAACTTTTTTTTCATTTGGTACCAGAATTCAGTGCAGCTAGTCACTCAAATAAAAGCAATAAAGAAAGTATCATGCAGATTGAATTCCTGTACCTGCTCTGCTATGTATTGACCAATGCCTCTGGTCAATCTCAAAAAAAAAAAAAAAAAAAAAGCAATTTAAAAGCAACAACAATGGTACTGGTCAAGTTAAAAAAAAAATCTATCTTTGGGCAGAATTCAAGCAAAAGCTATTAACTTGTGACCTCTTTAATGGATCCCAAACAGCCCACCATGTAAGGCTTTCCATGACTTGGTTAAAACCTGGATAGTTCCAATCTTATCAGCCCCTGTTCCCCAGTCTGTGGTACTCTCCATATTTCTCATCATGGGTGAATTCTTACTTTTCCTCAATACATCCTCTATTTCCTTCCCCTGTGACTTTAGAATGCCCTTTGCCTGGTCATCCTCATCCCACCCTAAAGCCCTCTGGTACTCTTAATGATTCTTTAAAACTCAGCCTGGATGTCTCTACTTTCATAAAACTTCCTATGAATGTTATTTCTCACTCTCTGAATCCCAAAGCACTTTGGGTCGTCCTCATGACATTTATCATATCCTTCCTAGTACTGAAGTTATCTGTGTATGTTTTATCATCATTCCACTAGAATGAGGAGTTCGTATTCTGGCTGAACTTTGTTTCCCGTATTACTTAGCAAGCTTATCATGCCTAGAATGCCCTCCTGCTCAGGTGAGCTTACACTAAAATATGAGCTCCTTATATGAAGGTTTCCATGATTTTCCCGGCCAGGATTAGTTTGGAATCTCAGAAACTGTGGGGCAGGGGGGTGGGGGGAATGGAGAGAGAGAAAGAGAGAGAGACACACACACACACACAGAGGAACAGACAGAGACACACACACACAGACAGAGAC
>NW_012116143.1:2762780-2767661 GCF_000951035.1 Colobus angolensis palliatus | reverse complement strand
AAAAAAAAAAAAAAAAGCCTCTCTAACTTTTTTTTTTTTTTTTCTGCTTGCTGGAATATAAAAATGTCTCTAATGTTTCTCCTGCTAGCTCGAATTTTAAAAATTACTCTAAGGTCGCTTCTGCTAGTTGGAATAGAAATAATTTGATTGGAAGTCAGATAGTTTAGATTTGAATCTTGTTCTTATCCTTACAGGGTGTCTAAGTTTGAGCAAGACTTTAGACTCAGAGCTTCAATTTTCTCAAGAGTAAAATAAGAATACTGCTACCCACATCACAGGGGTATTTTTTAGTATTAAATGAGATAATCCATGTGGAAAATATTATTATGTAAAAATACTATAAACTGCAGGTCATAAATGTCAGGCTGCTGGCCAAATGTAGCCACAAATATGTTTGAATTGGCTGTCATAGTTTTGGCTTTTAACAGTACTGTAAAACAATTTTAATTAGTCATCAACTTTCAAAGATTTGTTAATTTCACATAAAATATGGATTTTTGAGTTTTCCTTAAAAACTCATATAAGCTAGCAATATTGGGTTTGCATTCTTCATATCTGAAGCAACAAAATGCAAGTCTAATTCTCACCTTGGAGGGGCTCACCATCAGTTGCACTTCCCATCGTTCGATTCTCTTCTTCCTGATACTGAAGAAAGAGAGGCTCAGTTTTCCTTGTCCGGTCAGTTCCATTCACTTGTGCGGTTTTGTTTGTTTGTTTGTTTGTTTGGTTGGTTGGTTGGTTGGTTGGTTGGTTGGTTGGTTGGTTGGTTTTTTGAGAAAGACTCTCTGTAGCCAGGCTGGAGTGCAGTGGCACCATCTTGGCTCACTGCAACCTCCACCTCCCGGGTTCAAGCGATTCTTCTGCCTCAGCCTCCAGAATAGCTGGGACTACAGGCGCCTGCCACCACACCCAGCTAATTTTTGTATTTTTAGTAGAGACGGGGCTTCACCATGTTGGCCTGGGTGGTCTTGATCTCTTAACCTCGTGATCCGCCTGTCCCGGCCTCCCAAAGTGCTGGGAGTACAGGCGTGAGCCACCGTGCCCGGGCCACTTGTTTTTTAATTCCTCATAGTGCATTTTAGTTTGTGTCACCAGCCTCTGTAAATTGAAATACTTTTACCATTTTAGTAACTTGGAAACAAACTGCTCATTTTTCTTCTTTATCATTTATAAGACTAAATATATAAAATCGTATCCCTAGCCATCTGGGATGGACTGCTATTTCTTCACAAGGGTCTCTGCAGTTCCCAGTATACCAAACACATAGTATTAATCAGTATTTATGGAGTGAATGAAAAAAATGAATGAATGAATGAATGGAAGTGATGTATTTGCTACCTTACAGATAACATGTGAGTAATTCTTTGTTTTAATTTTAACATTTCTCATGCTTTTGCTATCTAGATAGGTTACTGTATCTGAAGTAGAGAAAAATGTTGTTTTTCCGGCGGGGCACGATGACTCACGCCTGTAATCCCAGCGCTTTGGGAGAGCAAGGTGGGCGGATCACCTGAGGTCAGGAGTTTGAGATCAACAAGGCAAAACACTGTCTCTACTAAGAATACAAAAATTAGCCAGGTGTGGTGGCATGCACCAGTAATCCCAGCTACTCAGGAGGCTGAGGCAGGAGAACTGCTTGAACCTGGGAGGCAGAGGTTGCAGCGAGCCAAGATCACACCACTGCACTCCAACCTAGGTGACAGAGCAAGACTCCATCAAAAAAAAAAAAAAAAGGAAGGAAGTTTTGTTTTTATTCTTTTACTTATTTATTTTTATTTATTTATTTTTATTTTTTTATTTATTTATTTATTTATTTATTTATTTATTTATTTATTTTATTTTGAGATGGAGTCTTGCCCTGTCGCCCAGGCTGGAGTGCAGTGGCACGATCTCAGCTCACTGCAAGCTCCGCCTCCTGGGTTCAGGCCATTCTCCTGCTTCAGCCTCCCCAGTAGCTGGGACAACAGGTGCCCGCCACCACGCCTGGCTAATTTTTTGTATTTTTATAGTAAAGACTGGGTTTCACCATGTTAGCCAGGATGGTCTGGATCTCCGGACCTCGTGATCCGCCTCCCAAAGTTCTGGGACTACAGACATGAGCCACCGCACCCAGCCTTATTATTTTATTTTTTAAAAGTTTTATTACAGGTTGTCCCCATATAAGATATGGCCTCAATTATCAGCTAAAATGTACTTGCAAAAATGGTGGCCTTTACAGTTCTGCAGCTAGAAGGTCTATCTGTGGACTTCTGTGGACAGAAAATTATTGTGAAAAAAGCAAGTTGATTCACTGCCTTTTTTCCCTCAATAAAGATCTACTTTAGGCCGAACGCAGTGAGGCGGGCAGATCACGAGGTCAAGAGATCCAGACCATCCTGGTCAACATGGTGAAACCCCGTCTCTACTAAAAATACAAAAATTAGCCAGGCATTGTGGCGGGCACCTAGAGTCCCAGCTATTCTGGAGACTGAGACAGGAGAATCGCTTGAATCCCGGAGGCAGAGGCTGCAGTGAACTGAGATTGAGCCACTGCTCTCCAGCCTGGCAACAGAGCAAGGCTCTGTCTCAAAAAAAAAAAAAAAAAAAAAAAAAAAAATCTGCTTTTGAGAATACTGTCTTTGGTTGATAAAATGCAGCAGAAGCTTCTGAAGAAGCTCTTTTCCAGTAAGCTAATTCAAATTGTTTATAACTGTAATTGAATTTCCAATAAAATGGTTATGTAAATATGATTGATATATTCCCTTGTTACTGAAATATCACATGAAAACTCCTAAATTCCTTAAGTAATTGAAGTAGTATTAATGTGAAAGAGCTCCTCTGAGACCTAAATTTAACTCCCCTACCAGCCACTTTTTAAACCCAAAGGCTTTGTGGACGCTAAATCTACTAAGTCTTGAGTTTCTAGGCATGAAGCTGAAGAATCTCCAACACCCCTGAGGCTTTGAGGCAGGTAAGGTGGAGGATACAGGGCTCTGGGAGAAGCCAGATCACCTGAATAAGAGTAGGCACAGCTACAAGGAAGGAAGAGGGCTTCCTAAAAGTTTCCAAAATTTATTTCATCAGGAAAAATTTGATTAGTACAGTAGTCCCCCTTTGCCTATGGTTTACCTGTGGTACAGTACAATAAGATTTTTCTAAGATTGGCAAAACTCTAATTAAGTATATTGATGTAATTTTCTATTTTATTAGTTATTGTGAATGCCTTATTGTGCCTAATTTATGAATTAAACTTTATTATTGCTATGTATGTATAGTGGAAAACATAGTGTATACAAGGTTCAATACTATCTGAGCTTTCAGACATCCACTGGGAGTCTTGGAATGTATTCTCCATGGATGGGGGGACCTGCTATACCACTATATATGCATTTTTATTTATAAATGACATTCTCGCACTTCTTGACTAATAAGTATATTATAAAATGTAGATAAATGTTTAAAGTGATAAAAATGGATAAAGTGAATATTGATAGTTGTTCTAATGTTTGTTTTCCTGAACCACAATTGATTATTTTGTACAACACTGGAAAGCATGTGCTTTATTTAGAGCACACTATTGTAGGAGACACTGTATTTTGGCAGATTACAGAGCAAAGGTTCTGGCAAAGTGTGGATGAGAACATTGTGCTGGAGGCCTAAACTTGAGGCACTCAGAGTAGAAAAAAATTCACAGTATACATTTACCTAGATGGTTTCAACTATGGGTGGTGTGACTCTTTAGACCTGGTGACAATAAATGTGATTATCTACCATCTGTCACTACTAATTCAACTGTCATGAAAGAAATTCAACAACATGGTGTAGAAGAAACCACATTGCAATGGGCATGGATAAACATGAATCCTAACCCTGGCTCTGCTAATACCATGTGGTCTGCCTTTGGGCAATTCACATCCTCATTGTGATTTAATTATCCCATCTGAATATGAGGGTATTGAGCTGAATAATACCTGACAGTCCTTCCAAATCTAAGATTCAAGGCCATTTTTCCATGGGATTTTGACAAGATGGATATCCTCCCTAATTCATGGGAAATGGCCCTTATCAGTTTTGTGATTTGAGATTAAAAAATCAACTTTTTAAAAACAGACAGAACTATCATGTCCATGCTCTTTTTGATTGTAAATTGAGTAATTTTCTGGCATTTAGTATGTGGGATACTTTTACCATTGATTCTATCATTTAAACTTTTTATTATGTAACATTTCAAACATATACAAGAGTTAAGAGAATGATATAATGGTATAATGAATTTCCATATATCTGTCATTCACCTTCAACAATTATCAATTTATGATTAATCTTATGTCATCTATACTTTCACCCAATCCCTCACTAGGTACCTCTATGGTTTTATTTAGAAGCAGATCATGGTCATAATATTGATAAGTATTAGTAGTATTCTTTTAAAAATATACCCACAATACATCACCATATCTAATCATTTAAAAAACTTTTAATTTTAATTATCTTATTGTTTAATCTAAACAGAACCAATCAAAATATGTCTTTAATAAAAGTATAGGATTTTCTTTTTAATGAAGATTTTAATCCTCTGCAAATCTAGAGAACAATATATGAATCCTAATGTACCTGTCACCCAGCCACAATAGTTAGAAACTCATGGCTAGTTCTATTCCTCTCTCCTAATTATTTTGAAACAAATCCTAAGTATTGTTTCATTTTATCCATACATTCTCATAGTATATATCGTTAAGAGATAAGAATTTGTTTTTTAAATGTAACTATGATACAATTTTCTTTCCTTTTTTTTTTTTGTCTATTCTCTCCAATTATTTTTTTTATTTTTTTTTTTATTATACTTTAAGTTCTAGGGTACATGTGCATAACGTGCAGGTTTGTTACATATGTATACTTGTG
>NW_012116143.1:2744929-2757840 GCF_000951035.1 Colobus angolensis palliatus | reverse complement strand
GTGTACTTGTCTGATTCTTACTTTGGAAGCTTCCTCTCAGGGGTGTACTCCACCCTGTGAGGTGTGGGGTGTCTGACTGCCCCTAGTGGGGGATGTCTCCCAGTTAGGCTACTCAGGGGTCAGGGACCCACTTGAGCAGACAGTCTGCCCCTTCTCAGATCTCAACCTCGGTGTTGGGAGATCCACTGCTCTCTTCAAAGCTGTCAGACAGAGTCGTTCAGGTCTGCACAGGCCTCTGCTGCTTCCCCTGTTGTTTTTTAACTGTGCCCTGTCCCCAGAGGTGGAGTCTACAGAGACAGGCAGGCTTCCTTGAGCTGCTGTGAGCTCCACCCAGTTCGAGCTTCCCAGGGCTTTGTTTACCTACTTAAGCCTCAGCAATGGCGGGCGCCCCTCCCCCAGCCTCGCTGCTGCCCTGTGGTTAGATCTCAGACTGCTGTGCTAGCAATGAGGGAGGCTCCGTGGCCGTGGGACCCTCCCGGCCAGATGTGGGTACAATCTCCTGGTGTGCCTGTTTGCTTAAACCGCAGTATTGGGGTGGGAATTACCCGCTTTTTCAGGTGTTGTGTGTCTCAGTTCGAACTATGATACAATTTTCATATCAAAAATACTAATTTCTTTTTATAGTCAAATAGTCTTCAAGCATTATGATTTTTTAATACATTCATTGACTCAAGATTCAAATACGACCTCTAAAATTCAGTCCTTAATATAAGTTTCTTTAATATCTTTTAACAATTAGAAGTTCTTTCTTTTTCTTTCTCCCCCTTGTAAGATACATGTTGGAAAAATTAGGTTGCTGCTGTTTTCAAGTTTCTCATTTTGCCCTTTGCGTATTTTGGTATTATAATCACACGTTTCTCCATCTTCTGCCTTCCCTGGGTAGATGAAGTCTTGATCAGATTCAGGCTTGATATATTGATGAGAACACTTCATGGGTGATGTGTCTTCCACAATAAGGCACATAATGTCAGGCTTGTCTATCTTTTTGTTATGCTAGCAGTCAATGATCATTATTGCCCTGATCCATGAATTCATTAAAGCTTACAGAAAATTGCTATTCTAAGTCCATAAATTTTTCTTTACTTGTGAGTTAGAATAGGTCTATGTAGAGAAGTTTTCTCTGATCACATATTTGGTTATTTTGAGGCATGGTTCACATGAAAAAGTCAAGATAAATGCTTTCTACTTTCCACTTATTTATCAATTTACAAGATAGTTGATTTACCAGTATCCTTCCAAGATGAACAAAAACTATATTTTGGCAGCACTATTATGAAATCATGGAGGTCAAACATGTTGATACACTTAAATTCATACAGTTAGTATACTTACTGATGTCACACTTTTCTATCATTGGACAGAGGGAGCCTCTTACAATTGGTTCTTGAGTTCCAATTACACAATCCCAGTAATATGATTCATTCCTTGTTATCTGAGATAAGTAGGTGCTTGTTCTATGCCTAATTCTACATATGCACTTCCAAATCTGAAATAATCCACTTCTTCCAAAGTGCTCTGGTTTCTTTTAGTTGGAAACGGTGTATAGAAACCAAAATTTGGCTGTGCTCACTGCAACTGGGATAGTTATTTTTTTCTAAGACTTTCTCTGGACAGAGCTATGAAATGTCTTTTTATTACGTATCAACTATATAATGAGTTCATACAAATGCAGTTCAAACTGAGGACCACAGCAATTTTACATACCCTCTTTGTTCTTACATATGTATTTTCTTTCTCCCATATTAAAATTCCTGATTCTGAACAACATCAATATAATTTCTCATTTGCTTTATTCCATAGTACAGTCAAATCTCAAAATAGCAACACTACTAACATCAGTATAATTCTGAAAATTATTTTAAATATTAACTATTTCAATTAAATATAAAACTATTTTAAATAATTTTAAAAGTAATTTTGGTTTAATTAATTTTAAGTTGATCAGTTTAATAATTTAATTAAATTTAATATTTAAATATTTAAATTATATTAATACATATTTTAAATATTTAAAGTTTTTTGTAGTTTTTTTCTTACACTTTCCACTAGACACATGTTGTCCAATTACTGTGTTTTGAAGTTATTTGAAACAGTTCTTTGCTACATAGTTTTGCCACCAATTCAATCATAGTTAGGTTCATTTCACTGATTTTAATTATTATTTACAGTAACATAAAATATTTCAATATCTGAAAAATGCTATAATCAGAGAAGTCTAGCTTCTTTCTTTCTGTTTCCACTCTATTCCCTGCTCCCAAATATAAATGGCCTTTAAAAAAAAAAGTTTGTATGGCATACTATTCAATGTTTTAGTGTAAGAAAATAGACATATGTATTCCTATCTCCCTTTCTTATAATTTGATAGCATGCAATTTTCCACTTTGCCTTGTTAAATGCTTTTTATTTTGAAATAATTATAGAGTCACAAGAAGTTACAAAAGTAGGAGTCCCTTGTATCTGTCACTCATCTTCTTCGAACAGTGTTATATTATATAACTATGGTACAATATTAAAACCAAGAAATTGATATTGGTACATTACTGTTAACTAGACTACAGAACTAATATAGTTTTTACCTACATTCATCTGTATGTGCATATCTGTGTGTGTGTGTGTGTAGTTCTATGCAGTTGTATAGATTTGTGTAATTACCACCAAAATCAAGACATAGAATAGTTCTATTTCCACAAAAAGAACTACTTCATGCTGTCTCTTCATTATATATTTGCACCCACCCCCATTTCATCCCCACATCCACTTCTGGCAGTAACTAATATGATGTTATCTTTATAGTTTTATAATTTCAAGGACATTATGGAACATAAGCATATCCAAGAGGTTGCTCTATAATAGTACGTGAAGCTATTTTCACTCCCTTTCATAGCTGAATGGTGCTTCACTGTGAATGCAGCATAATTTATTCAACCAGTCTCCTAATAACAGATATTTAGATTGTTTCTAAGCTTTTGGTATTATAAATTTTGTATCAATAAATAGTTTTTTGCATATATTGTTTTATATTTTTGCCAATTCTCCTTCTCAAGGAATATCAGTGAGTTCTGCATCTTTGGGTAAATTAAAATGTAATTCTGTTACATACAAGAAGTTCTTCCTCGTTGTGGAGTTGTATCATTTTGCATTGTCATAAGCAATATATGAAATGTCTGTTCTCACAGCATCATCCAAAGATTATGTTGTGCCTACTTTCTCTCAGGGAGAACTGACATATTTATAAATATGGTGCATTTTTGCATTTGTTTAAACGTTTTGTTTCCTATTAAATAAGATGTTGGGCTGGGCCAGTGGCTCATGCCTGTAATCCCAGCACTTTGGAAGGCTAAAGTGGGAAAATCACTTGAGCCCAAGAGTTTGAGGCAAGCCTGGGCAACATAGTGAGACCCCACGTCTACAAACCCTTTTTTTGAAAAATAGCCAGGCATGGTGGCACATGCCTGTTCTCCTGGCTACTTGGGACTCTGAGGTGGTAGGATCGCTTGAGTCCAGGAAGTCAAGGCTGCAGTAAGGTATGCCACTGCACGTCAGCCTGGGTGACAGAGCAAGACCCTGTCTCAAAAAAAAAAAAAAAGATGTTAGGTTTTAATATTCATATTAATATATAGCTATTAATTTTCTAATTTACTCAATATTTTTATACCAAATTTATAGTGAATCTCTTGCAAATGTCTTTTCTTTACCTACACAATTAGTGATATATTGTCTCTTTAGGCTGATAAATATCATGTGTTGTATTAATGAACTTTCTTATAATGAATGACTTTACATCTAGGAATAAATACTACTTTGCTGTGATTTATACTCTGTAATGTGCTGTTAGATCCTGTATACTTACTTTTTTTATGATTTGACGTTGATATTCATGAGTGAAACTGAGCTTTAGTTTTTAATGTAACTTTTGTCAGATTTTGAAATTGATGTTATATGCACTCAGCACAATGTATTTGAGATTTTCCTTTCTTATAATGCTCTGTAACAGTGTAAGTAGTAAGGTGATGATCTGATTGGTAAAGCTTTATAAAATTTTTCTGTGAACCTGAAACTGCTGGGTTTTGTTGTTTTTGTTTGTTTGTTTGTTCTTTTAATGCAGGGGCTATTTTACTATTTTCTATATTGTTTTTCTAACTTAATTGCCTTGTCTAGATTTCCTGCCTCAAACTGGGATAATTCTGGTAAGTTATTTTCTATAACTTTTTCATTTCGTTCAGTTTTTTAAATTTATTCATCTTATAATTTTTATATTTATCTCATTTGATGGTCATTCCCTCCACCTTAAAAAATCTTTGTCATATATTTGCATTTTATCCATTTTATCTTGCTTGGGTTAGCTAATGGTTATTTTTATTTATTTATTTTTTTTTTGAGATAGAATTTTGTTTTTCTTGCCCAGGTTGGAGTGCAATGGCACGATCTCAGCTCACTGCAACCTCCGCCTCCTGGGTTCAAGCAATTCTCCTGCCTCAGCCTCCCGACTAGCTGGGATTACAGATGCCTGCCACCATGCCTAGCTAATTTTTGTATTTTTAGTAGAGATGGTGTTTCACTATATGGGCCAGGCTGGTCTCGAACTCCTGACCTCAGTCCATCCATCTGTCTCGGCATCCCAAAGTGTTGGAGATAAAGATAAGGAAAATGGAGGAATCAAAGATGGCTCCAAAATTCCAAGCCAGGGAGGGAACTTGGAAGAATGATAGTATTATTTAGCAAAATGGAGACATCAAGTGTGGCAACCTCTAGTATCTCGTTTGTTGTTGTTGTTGTTTTGAGATGGAGTTTTGCTCTTGTTGCCCAGGCTGAAGTGCAATGGCGTGATCTCAGCTCATCGCAACCTCTGCCCCTGCCCAGGTTCAAGTGATTCTCCTGCCTCAGCCTCCCGAGTAGTTGGGATTATAGACAGGCGCCCCCATGCCAGGCTAATTTTATGTTTTTAGTAGGGATGCGGTTTCTCCATGTTTGTCGGGCTGGTCTCAAACTCCCGACCTCAGGTGATCCGCCTGCCTCGGCCTCCCAAAGTGCTGGGATTACAGGTGTGAGCCACGGCGTATCTGTTTTATATATAATTAAAGTAAGGGAGATAAAGAAAATCTGATATTGCTAAGTATTCTTGATAAAAATTGATTAATAGGAACAAACAGAAGAAAACTATGCACGCATCTCTCTTAATTTTAAGCATTGTATGAGATCAGTAAATGAAAGAATATATAGCACACAATTCATTCCTTTATCTTCTTTCAGTTTTACTTCTTTTTTCTGCTCCTTGAATGTCAGTGCTTCCTAATGATAAATCTGTCATGAGTAACTACATGCATACTGGAGAAGTGTCATCTACATCAAGCCTAGTCAAATTCAACTCTACATATCTGTTAAGAGGGCAGAGGGGGATCAGAGAGAGAAAGGGAGAAGAGAGAAAAACAAAGGCAAAAGGAGGGAATAAATAAAAGGTGAGGAAATTGGATTCCATGAGTGAGTGGTAAGCATAGACTGAGAGAAAACTCAAGAAAATAAATGGAAATCCTTTGTTCACAGTCAAGCTCTCCCACACCTCTTCGGAATGAGCATCTCCCCAGGCAGATGACAATTTTGCTTTCAAATAAGGGTATTTGCTTAGACTACATGATTTCTAAATACAAACCAATGACTTCTTCTGATGTTCAGCCAGAAGAATGTTGATATTCTCCAGTCTTGCAGGTAAAACCTCCAAGAGGTTTTAAGTCCTCCATATTGGACTTACTAAGAGACAACTCTGTATCGTACTTGATTGGCCACCTAAGGAAATGTTTCAAAGACTAAATTTTAAAGACTTTTAACACCTAACTTTCTTGTAAGATATTTACCTATTGTATATGCATCATATTCTTTTGCCCTCTTTCTTCCTTCTTCTCTTTCTCTTTCCTTTCTCTCACACCCATCTCTCATACCCATCATTTACTCCCAGGACTTCAAATATCAAAATGATCAAATATCAAAATGATGGGTGTGAGAGAAAGATCATTTCTTTCTTTTTAATTCATCATTTACTCCCAGGGCTTCAAATACCAAAAACTATATGATATCACCTTCCACAGATACTCTTATTTAAATAATTTAATTTTTTTAATACAAAATAAATTTTTAATTTAAAAATCATTCTCACTAAATTTAGCCTGGATTTGAACACATTGCTTCTTCATGTCTTTAAGGTATTGAAGGATTTTTTTTATTTTTTATTTATTTATTTTTTTGAGATGGAGTCTCACTCTGTCACCCATCACCTAGGCTGGAGTGCAGTGGCACAATCTCAGCTCACTGCAACCTCTACCTCTCAGGTTCAAGCGATTCTCATGCCTCAGCCTCCTGAGTAGGGATTACAGACATGCATCACCATGCCTGGCTAATTTTTATATTTTTGGTAGAGACGGGGTTTCACCATGTTGGTCAGGCTAGTCTCGAACTCCTGACCCCGTGAACCACCCACCTTGGCCTCCCAAAGTCCTGGAATTACAGGCGTGAGCCACCGCGCCCAGCCAGTATTGAAGGATTTTAGGAAAGACTTTGACCAAATGTTTATGTGCACATCATAGGACATAAGCATGATCTACTTAAAGCTATTTCAATTTCCTCATTCATTTTTCTAGACTAGTTATAGAGACTGACACCTGTATATTCACTAATTTGTACGACCAAATTATCGTCAATATGCTTCTCTGTATAATTTTTTCTTTCTTTCCAATTCTCTCATCTCTTTATTTGGTATTGGGAAACAAATGAATTGAACATATTCTAGTTTTGCTTTTATTTACTTTTAAAGTAAATAAAATTTTAATTTTCCTTTTATTTACTTTTAAAGTAATAGCATTTTGACATTTCCATTTCCTAGTGTGCCCTCCTGGATTTTATGGCTTGAATTATGCTCACATCTGTGACTGCAAAAAATGGAGCTAATTGTGATGCAGCAAGGGAACACTGCATTTGCCCAGCAGGTGTCCACAGCAGCCGATGTGAGAAAGGTATTGCCAGAGCATTTTTAAGGAAATAAATGCAAGAATTCTGTGTAACTGTGAGATCTTCTCATCTGGTCACAAACATGTAATGAAACTGAAAATATGCAACAATTACTGAACCATTCAACTTGCACATTAAAGTGGTAGGAATTCACTCAATGGCCAATATAATGAGTCCTTCTGATTTTGTGGCTGATTGGTCAAAATTTTAGTTTCCTTTATATAAAGTTGTGAGATATTTCAAAACACCACTAAAAATGATAGTCTTTGATGGACAAGGATTCTACCTCTGAATGAGAATAAATATTTCATTAAATGCTTTTAACAAATGTGACCTATGTATTGGGTTCAATGGCATTGAAAGAGATACAAGGAATTTATGAAAATATTTAAATATGTGAATTAGGTATTTACCACTAGAAAGTAATCATAGCCATGAGTGGAGATAAAGATATAAAGGTGAGAATTTGGGCTATTCAGTTTGAAATAGAATATTATAAAGCCCTAAAAGCCACTAACTCAGTAAACAACACAAAGTCCTGTTTTGGCTTATATTATGTATAGTCTTGTGCATATAGTTACAACAATCATGACTATTATAATTATAGTATGATGATAATGGTAGTCAAAGTTATTGTCTGTGGCCTTTAAAAAGGATCTATGTATTAGTCTCATACTACGTTCCCAGATGTCACTATAAAGAAAAATGTCAATATTTTTCCGGCTGCAGTGGCACAAGCATAAATAAGACATAATGAAGCAATGTGTTCAAATCCAGGCTAAATTTAGTGAGAATGATTTTTAAATTAAATTATGTAAATAAATAAGAGGGTATCTGTGGAAGGTGACATCATATAGTTTTTTATATTTGAATCCTGGGAGTCAATGACAAACATGGGTCTGAGACAAAGGAAGGAGGAAAAGAAGAAGGAAGAAAGAGTGTGAAAGAATATGATGCATGTACGGTAGGTAAATATCTTACAAAGAAGTTAGGTTTTAAAGTCTAAAATTTAATCTTTGAAACATTTCCTTAGGTGGCCAATCGAGTGCAGTACAGAATTATCTCTTAGTAAGTCCAATACGGAGGACTTAAACCTCTTGGAGATTTTACCTCCAAGACTGGAGAAGATCAATATTTTTCTGGCTGCACATCAGAAGAAGTAATTGGTTATAAATTTAAATCAGATTCTGGAGTGCTCAGGAGAGATACTGACTCACAAATCTTTTTGTACAGCCTTCATTATTCATGTATTATTTAGTGATTCAATAAAATGTCACCCATTATGTATCTGTGGTAGCAATAAGATAGCATATTCTTACCTGAGTCTAGTATACTACCACATGACAAGTAGCAGGCCCTGTGTTAAGTTCTGGAAATATAGTGGAAAACATGGAGTTTATTGTCTTCTAGAGAAATGAATAATAAAAACACTTTAAGGGGAAATATTAAAGGTAAAACAATAGGCTTGTAGACTTGGTTCCCTTCCTGAAGCTCCTACCTTCAAAAATTTTATTTGCATTCTAAAAGATACGTGCTAGTGTTAAAGTAAATCAGCTTTAAGACTTGCAAGTCAAATCAGTTATAGAATGGACCTTCATTCTGACATTCCAAAACGTTTCTCTCTTCTTTTTACCAGAAAATTCCAGTATCATCCCACTTTACTATTTGGAACTCAATCTTGAGGAAATTTTATATCTAATTTTAATTAAGATGCATTAATGAAAGTGCAAGGTGTTAATTTTTCAGCATTTCTCCTTTTTTGGTCAATGTTCACCTGGCATGTATGGAGATGATTGCCATCAACTTTGTGACTGTGAAGCAGAAAACTTCTGCCACCCCAAAACTGAAAAATGTCTCTGCCTCCCTGGGAGAACTGAGTCAGATGTGATGCTGGTAAGACCCAAAGCACCTAAGGACTCCTCCCTGACCCATGGTTATACAGATATCTGTAGACATTTTCCTACTAGAAGTGGTACTCTATTAAAGAGCATTGCCCAGAATTGCTTGATACTTTGCCCTTAGTATGATGAGCAGGATTTGTAACTGTTACATCACAGGCAGCTCAAACAACACTATAGCTGTCGGAGGACACATGGTAACATGTTCAGTATTTAAAGGGACACAGTTAAATGCCCCATCACAAAGGCGATTCATAGAAATCACTAGAATTAAGGCAATTAAGGTGTGGTCCATCCAGATAGTATTCTTTGGACCTAAGCTTCAGGCTACTCTTTGGGAATTGAAATGTATATTTCATTTTTCTTTTGACTCAGAGAAAGAATGACCTAAAATATCAAGTTCTAATTCTTCAGGGACTCTCTTAAGAAGAGAGAGTAGATTGAGTAATTTTGAACTAATCACTTGCTACTAGATTTAATGGATGATTATCAGATGAAAAGTTTTATATAATTCACAATAGACCTGAAGGACTGACCCTGTCACAGATATTTCCCAAAAAAGAGGGTTTAATCTCAGAATTTACTTTTCTCATCTGCAAAAGAGAAGGGTTGAAGCTTCATTTCTAAAAGAAGGGTTATTTCTAAATAAAGTCATGGCCTACACAGATGTCCTACAAAGGTCTTTTATTTTCATTTTTATTTTCAATTAAGCACAGTTCATCTGTGATATTAAGTGTGAACAGCTGTGTCTATGCAGGCACCATAAAGATAAAAGACCTCATTTTAACCTGAACTCTGGTAAAGGAGCTATTAAACAGCCATAATATTAATTCATAAAAGAATATAACAACTTTTTATTGGATTATTTTCCCCCCATTGGTAAATTAACATTTGCAGACATTCAGACAGATGTCTTAAGTATACATCATTATTAACATGAAAATGTGGTATTTTTATAAATTAAAATCAGATTCTGGAGTGCTCAGGAGAGATCCTGACTCACAGCTCTTTTTCTAGTAAGAACACTCAATCTTGCCACCAAACTAAGTAATCCTCCCACACACTCGGCAGAAGTATCTGGGTTGAACTTCATTTAAAATGATACAGGATTTTTTTAATTTTTCACAAAGTTTCATGGTTTAAAGATTTAGAGCAGCATTTCCATTGCCTCCAAAGCTTCTTCCTAAAGGAACCTGTTTCTCCTTCATTTAGGAAGGGATTGAATTACTGTTTGCTGATGTTGAACCCTTGTGAAAATAATTAATTGCAAAATTGGTTTATGTTTCTATTTACCTTCTATTTCTAATCTAATTAGTTAATTAAGGCAAGAGAGCTAGGCCACATCTTAACCTACGTTCATAATGCAAAAGAATAAAAAAATTACATCCAGCTGCTCATCTCTAACCCAGCATAAAGGATAGTGAGTCAATAAAGAAGTTTTAAACAAAATTTGCCCAAAGTTTCAGAATTTGCCCCAGGGACTATATCTTCACATTTATTGACATTTCCCAAATTCTCACTTTCCTGCTTTTTACTTTTTTATTAGGGCTTTCTTCTGCATATGCTTAACACCTTGCATCCACTCATATAGTAGTGTAAAATGGGGAAAGAGCACGAGGTAGGAATTCTAAAACTCAGCTCTGCTGTTTATCAGAGATATATTGTAGTAATTGAGATCTTTTAAGCCATATCAAACCTCAGTTTATTTCTCTGTAGAATGTGAGAGCTTAACTCACTGCCTTGCCCACCTCACAGGTGTTAGAACCAACAGAGATAATGTATTAGAGACACACTTTGTAAACTCCACAAGGGTAGGTGACTATTAGGATTGAACAGTTGAGTTTCTCTGATCCTTGAACATTGATAAACTGAGTTTCTTCCCAGTCCTGCCTGACCAAGTGGGAAATATGAATCTGTTTTCTGTTTCCATGAGCTGGGTAGGGCTTTCTCCTTATCCTCGTAATTCTTCAGAAATAGAACTTGTTAATTCTCTGATGGAAATTAGGCTAAGAGCAAACACCCAGGCTGGGCCTTTTCGGTCAACATCTGGTTGTTTTAATAAAGCTAACACTTTCTATAATCTTCCATCATTTCTCTTTCAGTTGCAAGCAAAATGCAATTCAATTTAAAGATAGTTACAGTCCTGTAGGACATAGATCAGGGGATCTATGGACCTTCTGACATATTTTAAGAAATGAAACTGTTGAAATTAAAGGCATTTCATTTTCGATAACATAAGTACAAATAATTGTGTTTGCATCCTAAAGGTAAGTCTCCTGTATTGGGCATTCAGCGTGAGTGTTGCCTTTCTCTGACCTCAAGACAACTAGCCAACTTTCCCTGTGTCCTTCACAATGCAACCACTAAAGCTCTACTGAATACTCTGATTCTGAGAAGGCACCTTAAAAATGTAAGTTGCTGTCCTGACTTCTCTTTTCAGTGTTATCACTAACTTCCTTGACACTCCCAGCCTTCTCGTGTTTTCCACTGGCGTTCTTACTTTTATCACATAGCATTCTAGCATGGGAAGATACCCCATGGTAAAAAAGAACACTTTACAAATGTACAATTATCGTATTGAATGCCAAAAAGTAATAGTAAGAACACAGTGTGCTTTTGAAAGCATATCTGAATTGCTTTTATTTTTATTTTCTCCCTCATAGAATGCAGGCCGGGCCTGTATGGACCAAACTGCACTCTCAAGTGTCAGTGTGGTCACATAGCTCACTGCAGCCCTCTCAGTGGGAGCTGCACTTGCGTTTTTAAGACAACGGACCCAACCTGTGAGGAAAGTGGTTCAGATGATCCTCAATATCCAAATACTAACAACTTTTCAGTTGGTGAATAGAATTTTGCAGACTTTCATCCATGGTTTATTATTTTAACTTTAACAGAGAAATGTACTTACTCAGCCATCTTCAGCCCATCCCAACCTGTCGTGGGGTAAATACCAGGATGTCTCACCTTTGTCATCTCCAAGCACAAGTCTCAGTCTCTACCCTAGCCTTCCCAATGGTTTTTTGCTGAATAATATACCCAATAATAAGAGAATGTTATTTCAGGATCCCAATCATAGTAATGTTTGGACTAATAAGTGGACCTTTTTTATATGCACAGGAGGTATTTAAATTTGGACATAAGAACTGCTTTTCAGTTCAGGTTGGACTACACTGAAATATTCACACCTATTCATTGAAGACTTCAGTGACCGTTAAATAGCTGGATCCTCTTTACAAATGTCTAGAATTTCATCTATTTATTCTCAGTATCCTTCTTCATAACAAACTCTGCTCCGGATTGCTAATGTATTTTGTTTCAAACATGACTTTGGTGTGGGAGACTATAAAGACTTTAGCCACATAATGACGTGCACTTTTATAGTGAAACATCAAAATGTTTAGTGTGTTTTCTCCGTCACTGGCAAGCAGACAGGAAAAATGTGGGTAGCAGTGACCGAGGCCAGGGCTTAGCCTACTCAGGGGGACACAAATTTCCTATAAATCAAGACCTACTTGTAATCCAGCTTTTAATTCACAGTGGTAATCTTGATTCAAATTGTTTACCATTTAGGACAACTATATAGCCATTTATGAGCCTAAGGTGAGTGCTGTGATAAGCCAAGAAAGACAGCAATAAATACTATTTTATTTTTGCTCTCAAGTAATTTATAAGCACTTAAATTTTTCAGACCACTAGTTAATTCACATCAACAAACAAAACTTTCTTGATTGGAAATGTTGTTTCCCATGTTACCCATGCTTTATTGGGATAAAAATAGAGAATATTACAATTATATGACTGAAAATTTGATTTATATGAGATGTATGGATGGCTTTTAAATCAAAACAAATTTAGGATAGTATTGACTGAAGGATTTATAAAAATACTTTTATCAATTCAGTACAGTTTCTCATCTTAACAATTATCTTGCCGGGCGCGGTGGCTCAAGCCTGTAATCCCAGCACTTTGGGAGGCCGAGACGGGCAGATCACGAGGTCAGGAGATCGAGACCATCCT
>NW_012116143.1:2737455-2744509 GCF_000951035.1 Colobus angolensis palliatus | reverse complement strand
GTTAACGCCATTCTCCGACCTCAGCCTCCCGAGTAGCTGGGACTAGAGGTGCCCCCCACCATACCTGCCTAATTTTTTGTATTTTTAGTAGAGATGGGGTTTCACTGTGTTAGCCAGGATGGTCTCCATCTCCTGACCTCGTGATCCACCCACCTCGGCCTCCCAAAGTACTGGGATTGCAGGCGTGAGCCACCATGCCCGGGGTATACTTTTTATTTTTCTAGGGGTAGAGTCTCCCTTTGTTGCCCAGACTTGGGTGCAGTGGCATGATCATAGCTCACTGCAGCCTCAGACTCTTGGTCGCAAGGAATCCTCCCACCTCAGCCCCCCATGAGTAGCTGGAACTACAGACATGCACCATGATGCCCATCTGATTTTTAAAAATTTGTAGAAACGAAGGTCTCACTATGTCACCCAGGCTGGCTTTGAACTCCAGGCCTAAAATTATCCTCCTGCCTCAACCATCCAAAGCACTGAGATTACACATGTGAGCCACCACTCCCGGCTTCTCCAAGAGATTATAAATTTAGTTAGTCTTAAATGAGATTAAATAAATTACCTTTTTCCTCCCAATATTTGGACTTAAAGATTTACATTTCAGTGCATTTAAACCATTTTAAATCAGTCATTAATAATCTGTTATTTCAAATCAGCTGAAAACTATTCTTTATTCTGAACGTTTGCCCATTTTCTTTACTTGCTGTTTGTCGAGTTCTCTCAACTATCACCATCTAACCTTCAGAGAGAATAAGGTAAATAAAAGCAGCATTCTCTCTTGGGCTGCCAGGCCCCTCTGGAGTTTCTTTATTTCATGACTCTTTAAAAATTGTGACTACAAACAGGGAAAAGAGAAAGAAATCAGGCTTTTCTTCCTTACTAGAGACTGTATTTCTATTCAGGCAGATGAGAAAAATCTAGATTTAATAGGAAGAAAAATAAGGGATTTATTTTAGCCAAATTCTTTTTGATTTTATATTACTTTTTATAAGTGAGAAACCATATGTAAAATGTTAAACAAGGTTCTTGGCAAATGGCAGATGTTTCATATATTATCTCCTTTCATCCCCTTTCCAGCCAACACTAAAGCAAATTGTGGGACCGGGAAAGCAAAATCAGAGCATGAACCTGTATTTGTGCCATCCCAGGACCCTTTAGACAAATTGAATACCAGTCAGCATGAGCAAGTGCAATTTACTGTAGCCCCTTTTCTTTATTAAAATTTTTATAAGTTGTCCTTCATATTAAAAAATGAAAATGAGAAAATGTTTAAATTGTAGAATGCTTCCATTGTACTTTTGGTTTTCTTGAAAAATATTGATAAGCAATGCAGAGTGATCCCTCCTAAAAATACCTCAGTTCTTCTGCTTGAGAACACTAGCAGATGTCCTTAAAATTATTATAAGAAATATTTCATGCATGAACCAACATATAATAAACATTCATCTTAAATAATTCTACAGCTGGAGAATTATGAAATATAATTTCCTTGAAAACTTATGTAATATAATTTAAAATTGTATTTTGTATAACTGCCACATTAAAACTGCTTCAAATTAAGAAAATAGTGTACAAAGACCTCACCTTTTTAAACAAATAAATAAAGGATACTGTTCACTTTGGCACTACATGAGCCTTTGCCTGAGGTTTTTACATGTGAACCACTATTCAGGTACAGTGAAGTAGGATTTGGCTACCGAGAAATAATTTGCACAAAATGTTAAAGGATCCAACTATTAAGTGAAGTATAATCTAATAGGCATGTCCTCTTTAAGCTAAAGTTTAATGTAAAATTGGAATCCTTGTCATTGGATAGAAATATTTTGTATATTTCTCCTCTACTTTTTCTCCCTGTTTAATCTGTCCTTAAATGTAAAAATGCTGATCCCCAGAGGAAATGTATCCACTCATAATATTTAACCCACCTAGAAAGGTGCATGTGCTATGATGTTTCAACCTCCTTCATTTGATATACAAGATCAGAGTGGGGATTATCATGCTTTTCTGCAATAATATAGCTCAAGTTTAAAGAAAAGTGAGCGGATGTATGGAAGTGTGCTGGCTAATTTGGAGTCTCAATTCAACCTGCCTGGGATAAACCATTTCAGTATAACACCTAACTTTCCCCTACTCTTTCTAACTTCCACATTCGTTTATTGAGTTTTCCAGATAAGACAGCTACTTGACACAGGTTAAATTATTTTTCGAGAACTTGGAAATCATTCCAAGAGTTAGTGGCAAGAATGGCATTTCCTTTGTTAGAAATAGCAAAGAATGTTTGGCCTCTCCTGGGCCTCTTTCACCTTGGTTTCTCTAGGACCTGGTAATACAGATGTAGCAAGAATTTAAAAGAGCATTTGATGAAGTGAACAAATAATAGCAACTGTCTACGCTCTAGGAGTTATGTATGTGATTCAGTTGAAATAACTTTTCTTGAGTCTGTAATAGAAAAAAAATCAAAGTAGCTGAGCTTTTAAAATAGATTTAAAAGACATTCCAAAGCTTTGTCTCTTTTAGCTAATTATATAAAAGCTATGTTCTACTTTTCCTGCTTATATTTTACTTTTTCTAAATAAAAAACTTAAATAAAAATAAAGTCTAAGATATGCATTTAAAAGTGATAGATGCCTCTTTTATATTCGTCCAAATATTTACAGACTCTATCTCTAAATCTTATATCAGGATTACATGAAACATCATTTAATAAGTCTTCATTTTGATGTTTGTGTGCAAACAGCTCTAGTTTTGAAGAATATTAATTAATTCAAATAACATATATTAACAAATTATGTATTTTTCTTCCAACTGAAGTGTTAAAAATATATAAAATGTTTTAATATTAACGCCTCCACTTTAAAAAGTTATAAGAAAATGTATTCAATATAATTTCTTTGTCCAGACTTCATGAGAAAAATTCAGTAATAGTTTAACGGACAAAACGATTCAGAACTGGATGTTTAGTGCTTAAGTGTTGATAATATTGGTCTCTTGAAACATAGAGTATTTGCTTGTGAATACATTTCCATATGTGAGATTTGGATGAATTTGGACGAGAGCATTCAACATGTGTTTGATGAACAGTGGAACCCATGACAGATTAGATATCTAAATGGTCAAGTGGTAATATTTGAAATAGTTTATTACTTGAAAAACGCTTTCATTCATATCAATTTTCAACCATTGCTTACAAAGAAATTTTCTGCATTTTAACTCTATCTTGAATTCACTAAATAATTTTAAAATCTGTAGTGCCTACTACACTAGGTACTGTTTTCGGCATGAAGAAAGTAGCAGTGAACAAGATGGATGTGTTCTCTGCCCTCATAAACTTGCAGTCAAGGGACTACGATAGCCAGCAAGAGCAACGTTTTTAAATATTTCTAGCTGTGCAGTCAGTTTTATAGTTCATCAATCCTTTTATAGTTCATTAATCCTTTCCTAAGTGTATTTCTCACAAATTTGTTAATTCTCCTATGTTAATGCACACTTCGATAAATCAAATATATTTTACCTAACCTTAAATTCATGTAGCAGGTTTTGCTCTTAGTGCTGTGATAAGAATTAAATTTTAAAAAAAAGAACTCACGAAATACCATTTCACATTTATAGAAAGCAGTATGATTCTTTGCAATGTGAAAGGAAAGTTCACTCTCAGAGCTGTTGTTGAAGCCCTACTGTTATGAGGATTTACGTAGTGGAAGTAGAGAAAAAGAAGAGAATATTCCCCGTGTTCTGACAACCGTTTCATCCTTTTCAGCATCCATGATGCCTTCTCTTTTAACAGATGAATGTTTCCTAATGATAGAGGAGGGTTTTTAGGCATTTTTTTGAAATCTGATTTTATTACTAGGCAAGTAATTCTGACAAACATTAACAAAATCTTGCCATTTTAGTGGGGTTTCAAAACAAGGTTAGATTTTTAAAAATTAAGGTAAAATGAACATAACATAAAAGATACCATCTTAACCATTTTTAAGTGTACAGTTCAGTGACATTAAGTGCATTACAGTGTTGTGCTATATTCACCAAGGGTTATTTCTTTTAATATAGGAAGAACTTCTTGATGACATTTGAGTAACATGCAGGGTCCTCAGGCTCAAGTTACTGGTCTACCTGAATAACATAAGTTGTGTACTGCCTGCACTCCTGAAATTTTTCATATTCTTTAAAAATTTAATTATTTGAAAATATACTTTCTATACATTTATTTTCACTTACTAGGCATTGTTGCAACAAAGACATGCTGCACATTTAAGTAGAGTTATACTGTTACTGGAGACAAGAAGAGCAGTCATTTTTACTAAGCATATCATAGTTGCAGCTCACAACTTTATCATGTTTCTGAACATGCTAAAACATAAAACATCAGTACATTCATTGTGCTCTATGAAATAAAAATTGAACTCATAATTCTATTTTAAACAACCCTCATGCATTTCCCAGATTTTTGCCTTTTTCCTAAATATCTGCTCCCTGGGCTCCACTCTGGCCTAAGCAGTCATGATACCAAGGCCTTGAGGTCTTGAGCAGTGCTTCCTGATGAGTATTTGATGGAGTTATAAATTTACAAATTAATCGTATTTAGTAAAGTAGAACCAGGGGAAGGGGGTAGAATTGGTTGGATTTTATACTTGGTACCATAACTAGGAAACTCTGGATTAAATAGAACTAAATAGTATACTTTATTGCAGTACTTGTTGGGAACCCAATATGTTGTGATGTGTGAATTTCTAGGAGGAAGATAAGAGTACATAAAGAATTTCAAATTGTTTAACTAGGAGTTCCTTTTTGTGAGGAATGTTTTGGAAAAACTAGTGTCTCAAGGAAAAGTTTTTGTGAAAAACAGAGATAAGTATCTACTTAAGTGAGCACTCAGAAGCATCCTTGGTCTGGATGCCCTGATCACACATTTTCATGGTGTTGTTAGTCATTGCCTGAGAGAATTCTAAGCAAGGCCTATATTACTTTATACTTACCCATGAATCCTCTGTGAGCCAGTACACATTTCTCAAAAGGGCCTTTGGAAGTACAAATCAAAATGTTGATGAAGCTTTTAGAGAAATTTGCCTTTCTTGCCTGTCCAATTAATATGAGAAATTAATTTTTAAAACATTAAGGACAATTAGGAAGATGTAAAATACATTGTGTCCTTTTAAAATTGAATTTTATAAAAGTTACATAGGAATAAATGTTAAAATATAAAAGACCAAAATTTTGCTAACATCTGGGCATTTTATAGAAGTTTTACATACCCTATTTTGAGTAACCCGTGGGGTTTATTTAAATGCATCGAAATTCCAAAGAGAGAATGTCAAGTAGCACATTGCATTAAATCTGTTTTGAGAATCACTGAGTGGTGGCTGGCATGCCATGATTGAAGTGTGAGGATTCTAATAATGCTAGAGTTAAGTATTTTTAGCTACTGAATTTGATATTATTTATTAAATAAAATATTGAACATAAATTATCCCACAGCTCTCCACAAACATACACATACACATAGACCTATCTATGATTTTGGGAGTTTCTTTTAGGATTATATATTTAAGACATCTTCTGTTAAAATGACATTAAAATTTCAAATTTTTACAAATAGATGTATACGCTTTAGTAATGAGAAAAATCTTTCTCACTTATAGATACCTGCAATTCAACATGATTTTTATAGACATCTATTTAAATTTAAAAATTAATAAAATGAAATAAACCAAATCTCAATTTGTCAGGCTAAAATACAAACTCTATTCATACTTTGGAATACTTATCCTAGCTATATTATGTGTTGGATAACCAAAGAAAACAAAGGGGCAACAATTATGGAGCAGAGAATCTTATACGCTTGAAATCACAAAAGTGCAGAATTTAAAGAGACTTTAAGCTTCCCCGGCCCTTTTGGTTCATAAGCAAGAAAACTGAGACTACTCAGAGAATTCAATCCTATAGTGAAAAAAATCACAGAACCAAGATTTTCTCATGTCTTCTCTCTGTTTTCTCTTGTCTCTCATCTTATGTCTTTTGATTATTTCCTTTTGGTTTGGCTTTGTTTTTTTAAACTTTTATTTTAGGTCAGGGGTACATGTGTAGGTTTGTTATACGGGTAAATTCATGTCACAGTGGTTTGTTGTACAGATTGTTTTCTCACCCAGGTACTAAGCCGAGTACCCGGCAGTTTTTTTTTCTGCTCCTCTCTCCTCCCACCCTCCACCCTCAAGTAGGCCCGAGTATCTGTTGTTCCCCTCTTCATGTCCATGAGTTCTCATCATTTAGCTCCCACTTATGAAAAAAAGCTGATCATTAGAGAAATGCAAATCAAAACCACAATGAGATACCATCTCACATCAATCAGAATGGCTAGTATTGAAAAGTCAAAAAATAACAGATGCTGGCAAGGTTGCAGAGAAAAGGGAACACTTTTCCCTTTTTGGTGGGAGTGCAAATTAGTTCAAGCATTGTGGAAAGTAGTATGGCAATTCCTCAAAGAGCGAAGAACTACCATTCCATCAGCAATGCCATTGCTGAGTATATACTTAAAGGAGTATAAATCATTCTACCATAAATACACATGGATGCACGTGTTTATTGCAGCACAATTCCCCTTTCTGAGATGCGAGACATTATTTTGGCAAGGAGGGTCCGTGAGTCTTACTTTACAGAAATCCCTTTGAATTCCAGCTTTAGTGTTACAGACCTTTCAAACTTGAGTTGTCACCGTCTATTTGAGTCCGCACTGTATATGGGATAAGTAGTTAAATACAAATATAAGAAATTAAAGCCAATGAGAGATTCATGGTCCTATAATGATTTCATCATCATTTAAGGAAAGTAATTTAAATATTAATGGTTTTTATATCTTATTTGGCATATGTTATTCAAACCTTATATATTTTTTTTTTTTTTGAGACGGAGTCTCGCTCTGTCACCCAAGCTGGAGTGCTGTGGCCGGATCTCAGCTCACTGCAAGCTCCGCCTCCAGGTTCATGCCATTCTCCTGCCTCAGCCTCCCCAGTAGCTGGGACTACAGGCGCCGCCACCTCGCCCGGCTAGTTTTTTGTAGTTT
>NW_012116143.1:2724181-2737405 GCF_000951035.1 Colobus angolensis palliatus | reverse complement strand
TAGAGACGGGGTTTCACCGTGTTAGCCAGGATAGTCTTGATCTCCTGACCTCGTGATCCGCCTGTCTCGGCCTCCCGAAGTGCTGGGATTACAGGCTTGAGCCACCGCGCCCGGCCCAAACCTTATATTTTGAACACTATTTTGTCAACAGGTTTTAAGAATACCTTCAACTGACACAGCTTAACAATTTCTGTAATTAATGATAAACACAATTCTCAGAATTAATTCACACAAACATGACTTTTTTTTTTAATTTCAATATCTAAGTGCCAAATAAGCCTCTGAGAAGCATCATTGGTGAGTGCCTCATTTGTAGCCATAAGGAACAGTTGCATTCTCTTTATTTTGTTGTTGTTGCTGTTCATTAGTTTAGGAACTCTTGTGATAGGAACCCCATAAAATATTAATGAGTTTATTCCCCTTAAATTTGACTAACCAAGTTTGCTGGCTTATATTTTACTTAATCAATCAAGACATATTTAAGGAAATTTAAGACAATTAACTAGAAATGAATAATCTGGATATGTGTCCTTCTAAAACAGTTTCTCAAACTTGATCGGGAGGTAGAACATCCGAGTATCATTATACTCAAGGTAGTACATGAGTTATTAAAATATTGAATAATATATGAGCTGGAATCAATATTTCTTAGGGAAACTATATTATATGCATATTATATAAAAATCTGAAACATGCATATATAGGACCACAAAATTTTCCTAACTCTTTAGTTAGATAACAATCACTTTTCTGAGAAATTTCATCAATAAATTTTATATTATTTGGATATTCACTTTGCCAGACTCAATAATTCTTTGGCATCAAATTTTTTTTTAAAGAAACTCTTATTGGTGAAAATGTTAAATAAGAAAATCTAATCAAATGCAAACTTGAAGAAAGATTGGTCATATTCAACTAAGCAATGGAACCCTTTTCCCAAGTTGCAGAGTTTGAGGACTATTAATTCAAAGTCTACTATAGTTTGTTGATTGAAAGGTAAACATGGCATCTGTTTTTTGATCTATATACATATAATTTTTTGAAACAAATGAAAACTTTGTGCAATAAGGTACTTTTTAAAAATAAACGTGTGTCATATTATGACATTTATTTTAAATAGATGTTTTTATAATATGTTTTCTTTGTGATAATGTATGTGTTAAGAGTTGTAACTGAGGCCAGGAGTGGTGGCTCATGCCTGTAATCCCAGCACTTTAGGCGGCAGAGGCGGGAAGATCACGAGGTCAGGAGACAGAGAACATCCTGGCCAACATGCTGAAACTCCGTCTCTATTAAAAATACAAAAATTAGCTAGGTGTGGTGGCGTGTGCCTGTAATCCCAGCTGCTCGGGATGCTAAGGCAGGAAAATCTCTTGATCCCAGGAGGCAGAGGTTGCAGTGAGCTGAGATCGCACCACTGCACTCCAGCCTGGCAACAGAGCAAGACTCTGTTTCAAAAGAAAAAAAAAGAATTGCCGGGCGCGGTGGCTCAAGCCTGTAATCCCAGCACTTTGGGAGGCCGAGACGGGCGGATCACGAGGTCAGGAGATCGAGACCATCCTGGCTAACACGGTGAAACCCCGTCTCTACTAAAAAATACAAAAAACTAGCCAGGTGAGGTGGCGGACGCCTGTAGTCCCAGCTACTCGGGAGGCTGAGGCAGGAGAATGGCGGGAACCCGGGAGGCAGAGCTTGCAGTGAGCTGAAATCCGGTCACTTCACTCCAGCCTGGGCGGCAGAGCGAGACTCCGTCTCAAAAAAAAAAAAAAAAAAAAGAAAAAAAAAGAATTATAACTGAAACACTACTGTTGGGGTGAATCATCTACACTTGAGAAATTAATAGCCAGCTATTTACAAAGGCTAAATAAATCTGATATTTATTAGATCCTCCTCATTTAACTTGACGGTATCAATTCACTAGTTGACATCATATTTTTCCACTCTAGTTATTTGAAAGAACCAGTTATGACAAATTAATCTTATTGAGAGTTATTTTTCTTTTTCCTTTGTCTTCTTGATCTATTCTGGAATGAATTTATTGGTATTTTTCTTTTGGATGTTTTATACTTTTTTCTTTTTCTTTTTTCTTCTTCTTCTTTGTAAACCATAAGAATATTTTATATTTTCTAACTCGCAGGGTTGGTACAAAAACCAAATTATTTGTTTGTGAGAGAATACTTCTTAAACACTAAAGCAAGCTTGACCAACACATGACCCAGGACAGCTTTGAATGCAGCCCAACACAAATTCAAAAACCTTCTTAAAACATTGAGTTTTTTTGTGTGATTTTTTTTTTCTCATAAGCTATCATCAGTGCTAGTGTATTTTATGTGTGGCCCAAGACAATTCTTCTTCTTCAAGTATGGCCCAATTAAGCCAAAAGACTGGACATCCCTGCAATAAAGTATTTTATATGCTCATATTATTACCTTTTTGTTCATGATTTAATCAGGCAAAATACAGTGAATCAATTGGCTCCAGTGTGTAGATAAAGTTGTTTTTACAGATTTTTCCTCAAACTGATTATGTGCATTTATCTTTGGGTGGTAATAATAATTACATAATTGACTAATAACTGGTATCAAGTTATTGGTATATACCAGCCAGTATAATAAGCATGTTTACAACATTTTATTTAATCTTCACAATAACTATTTGGTAGATATGATTAAGTGTCTGATTTTCCTTTTTAACAGTTGAATCTAATAACTTGCTCAGATCATATGGCTCCTAAGTGGAGCAGAACTCAGGTTTGCCTCATTCCAGAGGCCACGTTTTCAACTATAGCATGCATGCAATTATAAAACACTACCATCTAGGATGAAAATCTATACCTGTACATTTTGGAAAGTAATAAAATTTTGATGAATCCAAATTAGAATGAGTTCATGCTCCAGTTGCTAATCAAGACACACATAGGTAGTCATAGTTTCAACCACCTTTATTTTTGATGCATAAAAAAACCTGTGAGTGCATTTTGTCTTTTGAGTGTTTATTTTGACATGTATATAAGCAGTAGTTAAACAAACAGTATCTCTGAATGACCTTAACTTTAACCAAAAAACATTCACAATAATTCCATCTCTACCATGTTCTCTCCCAAACCCCAATCAAATTCTTAAAAATCAGAATTGGAAAAAAAAAAAAATTTTGTTAAGCTGACTATAGTATTGCATACTTTTATTCTTAGCTTCATAAGAATATTTTGAAATACATGTTGTCCCTAGTTGCCTGTCCAGTTAACTTCAGACCTATGGCATAGACATTCTTTGCTAGTTTTCTTTTCACATTTTGTGGAATGTAATACTCCATTTCTCAGTATTCACAGTGATAGAGCATACATTCTTCACTCAAAAACATTTGATAATGGCACTTTATAGCAAAAAACCTACCTTTTCTACCATTGTGTCTACACTTCTTCACTATGCGCCCTCAGCTACGTAAGCAGAACTTGACCTAGTCCTGAACTCATCACAACTCCATACATTTTCTCTGCTTGCAATACTTTATGTTTCCTGCATGGCAAAGTTATTCATCCTTAAAGGCTCCTCCAAAGAGTCTTACCTACCCCTCAAACCCTACCCAAAATTATACAGAAAGTTTCTTTTAAGGCTTCTATAGCACAGGAGATAGTATGTAATGGGAGAAAAACAAATGATTTATAGAATTCTCAACTGCATTAAAAATGAATTATAGACTGATCTACCTGTCAGGAGGCCTCTTCTCTCTTACAAAATTTAAAGCTCCTTGTTTAAATTTCAAATACCCACTCCACTTGTGCTATCATTGACTGGGACTAGCAATAGCCAAATGAACATATGTGAACAGTAGATGCCAAATAATGCAATTTTATTGAAATATGAATGTGGCTTTTTTGTTGGTGGAAGAATGTGCTGCTCTCCCACCATATATACTTGGTTCAAAAAATGCAGCATAAGGGAAAAACCAGATCCCATCTGTCAGGCAAAATAGCTATAAAGTGGAAAAATCAGGTTTTTAATGAATCCATTGAGAGTAACTTGAGTTATTTTTTAATGTAAGGGCAAATAAACTTTTGAGCAAAGTTACATAACCATGTAGTATTCTTTTAATTTATAGCTAGGCCAAATTCAAATCCTGGTTTTAGCAAAATTAGAGTGTTCCCAAAAGAGAGAATGATTAGATAATACAAGTAGGCTTTTGTTGGCCTCTTCTTCTAAAATATAGCTCACAGTCTAAGAAGACTAGAACTCAATTTTCAATTCAAGACAAGCAAACATGTCTCCATATATTCATGAGACTCACTGAACCACTCGACTTTGTTTTTTTTATTTTCTTTAGCACATATCCCCAGTAAGAGTGTTGCCCTTTCATAGTCCAGTCGGAAGTAGTGTAGAATAAAGGCAGACACCTGTTCTTTCACCCGTTTTGGCCACATCTTCTAGCTCCATTTTAAGACTTCAATTTTGACAGTTTTTTCCCCTAATCTACCAATAGAATCATTTGAAATATAACTCATCCATAGGAATTAGATGGTTAGCAAAGAAAGAGCCTCTACATTGAGAAATAATTATTATAATGTGTGTTATGTAAAGACCAAGACATTGCAGACAAACAGAGGTTTTTAGGGCTTGTCACTGTTAATAGCTGTTGTTCTTGAGCACCATTGTGCTTCACAATGCTTTTCTTCACAACAGGAGGAAGAATTTCACAGAAACGTGACTTTGAATCCAATATGTGTGCTGTACCAATTGAGTGGTCTTGGCCACTAGTTTAACACATCTGTCTCAGGAAGGGAATAATGGTGTTATATCTACCTTGTGGGTTAATGTGAACATTTTCATGTTATGATTAAGCAGTACAGGTTGTTTGGGTAATTAGATATGAATCAGGTAAAGGCATTTTGTAAATTATTTGCCTCAGTCTTCGACTCAGGAAACCTTAGTTTGCATCCCAGCTCTACCTCTGGGCAGCTGTGTGAGTCCAGCACACTTAATCTTTTGAACTTCATTTATTCATCCGAACAGAGAGGAACAGCATTCCTCACTCAAAGTTATAGTGGTTTAAGTGAAAACAAAAAGCCCATCATCTGGAACATATAGATGATAAATGTAAGTTGAATCTGAACTACAGAATATAAGTTTTCCACCTGTTAATAGTAATACCATTAACAACAATAATAATGGCACACAGATTTCACATTCTTAATGTTGGGGCTCAGAACATAATAACCCAAAAGGTAGCACCTTAGTGTACTGAGTATTTTAAGTTGAAGGAACCTGAAAAATCACAGAAGCAGGAAGTTACTCTCTGACCTCCCTCCCTTCTCCCCTGAAGACCCTAATGTGACAGGTGTTCTGCCCTGAATGTGAAGAGAAGTGTCACACTTCTTAGAGAGGCTAAGAAGAATCTGGACAGATAGACCTTGCTATGTTCCTTCCAGTTTATTACCATTAGATCATACACTTTTGTCCTCCAATCATACTTCTGCACAACTATTCATAAAATAGTTTCCCTGCGTTTTTGGCTCTTCATTTCTGACAGCTTCTATGTCATGTAGAACTATGGTTAAATAAATTTATTGTTTTCCTTTTGTTAATCTGTTTTTCATTACAGGGGTCTCAGCTATGAACCTTGTGATAGGTTGAAGAAAATATGTTACTTTATCTCCTCTTCATTGCCGAGTGCAGAAAGCTGGTCTAAGCCCTGGATGTTACAGTTCTCCTGTGTATGGAGTGTATTTGTATTTCAGAATCAAAGTAAAAGAAATCCACATTTTTAATATTATCAAAGAAACATACCCGAACAGCTGAATTATCCCTCTAGTATTTACACGTTTGAGTAGAATAGGTTTTCTAAATATCTAAGTTGCCTAAAATTCTAAATATCTTTATGAAGTTCTTTTTGTTAGAAGATAACTGGTCATGGGTATTTGAAAGAAAAGTTTCTAGGACTCTTTGGTTGTTTCCTAAAAGTATGGTGTTATAAAAACGTTTGCTTCCTACTCACAGTCAGTGAGAGGTAAGGGTATCACACTCATTGGGGACCACCCAAAGAATACCCTGGACTAGGGGACTTGGATGTTTAGGAAGATTGTTCAGAGAATGTTTTTGACCATTTCTGAGTGAGATAGTGTAGAGAGCAATGGGGATGGAGGAAGGAACGGATAGCATGGGTTATGTCTGTGTGATTAGATGAATTGTCAGAATCAGAACTCATCTTATCCTCTGTGATTTGTCTCAAGCCCCCACGAGCCCCAAGTCAAGCACCCAGCCCCACCGTTTGTTGTACATAATTAACACATTGTGGTAAATTAAACAAGTCACTACTTTCTGTCACTCCTGATTCTACTTAAATCAGAGACTTTATCACGAGCAATTTGCCACTCTTTAGCATTGTTCTCAAGGGCAATTTGCCCCAGTGATTCTTTGCATAGAAAGTCAGCACCTTCTGGCAATACAGGAAGAAGGTGGGAGTCAGGTGGGTTAAAAACAGAGAAGAAAAGAATAACCAACACCTCTGACCTGTAGAATGTGGGGCAAATATGTTGGCAATGTATAATAGAATCCAAGGTTGAAAGGGATCTTTCAAAAAAACCTCAGTGTTAGTTCTCACGGAGTGAAGCAATCATTTTTATAACCGTATGTCTGATATCCACCCCCCACCCCACCTCTTCTTGAATACCATCCATAATTCTTGAGTATCAGTCTGTTCCTTTGTTGCTAGAAATGTCTTTCTTAAGACAAGTGCTGTCTTCATAGAACCTCTAGTCTTGACAATCCTCTACTTGACAATTCTTCTAATAGTTGAAGGTAGCTTTCATGTTTCATTATTCTTTTTCTCCAAGTAAAAAAATCAGTGCTTTAATAGCTCCTGATATTGTTAACCAACCTCCTCTGAAGATACACAGTAAGTCCTTTTTGTAATTTCCAAAGCCATGGGGCTGTGGTTTAAAATACATTATTATCTAGAACTTAATTTTTTAAATTATGTAAGTAATATATGTATATTATGCTGAATCATTCATAATTCTACCCTGAAGTAACCACTGTTTACATTTTCATGTGCTTTTCTTTATGTATTTTACATCATTTTTAAAAATAGGTTATATAAATAATTTTGAGTCCTGCTTTGTTTCCAGCGTTATGGTTCCAACGATTTTCTGTCTTTAACACTCTTTTAGAAGATGTCATCAGCAATTCATCCTATATCCAGTATTCTCTTCTGATAATACCTTCTTCTTGACCTCTTCACCCTAAGTATCTGCAAAGATTCTTTTTAAAGTAGTTAGTCAACATCAGGAAGATGGCTACAAAGACTTGAAGAGCTGGCCTGGTAATCATTGATAACAAAACACTTCAGGTACAACAGAAAGCCAATGCTTTCTGTTTGAAAAGTTAGCTTAAACTGAGAACACTTTCTTCTTTATTGACTAAGTCTTCCTTCTTGAAAAGACATTTCTTAAGCAGATAAAGAAATTTACACCCTCAGTTCATAAGGTATTTAATGTTTATATTCTCATGATGACAAACGGAGAGCCATTAGCACAAGGAGACTCTCTCCTGATGACAGAGGTGGATCTCCAGTGAAAGGAACCAAGTGAAGGTAAAGCAGCACAAGGCTTTGTAACCATAGTTACTTTAAGTCTAAGATTATAAAGCTATTGTTTCCATTCTGAAAGATGCATTAACATTCCTTTATGTCTACTCTTGGAAACCTTGTTATCATGACTAGCCTATTTACTTAGGTATCTCTCAAGAGGTGGTTAGACTTAACTAATTCTTAAACATTAACCTTGAAGATATGTTCTGGAGGGTGGGAGAAGGGTTTTACTCTTTGAAAATGGGATGGAGTAAATTCAATGAAATGCTCAAATTCTGAGCGTAGCAGAAACTTTACCTTATGGACTTAAGAATTTGCTTCTACTTAATCCAGAAAATTCTGGAAATGCCCTCTTATGTCAATATGCATGCACTTGAATGAAGTGAAGGGTGAAATGGGGGTACTTTGGAAAGCAATCCTAAAAAGAAAATTGTTATGTATTTAGCAGCTAATCATTCTTTTAGTTGTAACAGCTGTTTTCCTGTAAATGGTGAAAATATTCATGGTAAAATACGAGAATCATTCATATATTCATGACAGTGGAAGGATGTTCTTTTATGACTAGGCTGTTACCACATTAAAAGAAACTGCTGCCTCAGATTTTTTCTTTTCCCTTTTTTAGCAAATATTCTAACAACCACACAATTTTATCATTTGCATTGAGCACTGACTACAGTAAACAACTATATCATTGTAAAAAGCACTCTCTCATTGCTATTTCCATTTTTGAAGAAGGAATAGTAGTTTGAGTTGTTCCTAATTGTTTATAATAAATTTTCAGCGTTATGAAGTTTTTAACTTACTTTTCAAAAACATTCTAAACACCAGTCTTAGCCTTATTAAAGACTTTTTCTGAAATTTTTTATTGCCTTGTGAAGCAAGAAGAACTTAACTCTCACTGAAAGCAGGCCTATATAATTTAATATGATAATCTTCCCCAATTAGACTCTACGTGCTTACCTGGGTCCTGTGCATCCAGGAAATTTTGCTTGGACATAATTTTCTCAGAGAAGCCTTCTCTTTCTCTGCACCAAAGCAGCCATGCTACCAACACACTCCCTGATCATATTTTAAGTCCTCCTAGCATGCTAATTTTCTTTATGTGACTCAGCACATTTTAAATTCTTACTCAATTCTTGTCTTTTTCACCAAGTTTAAAACTATGTCAAAGTAAACTATCTATGCTTTCCTAGTGTTGTTTCCTCAGGACCATGCATAGTGCTTTGCACATGGCTGGCCTTCCATAAATGTTTGCTGAATGAATAAAACTGATGCATTAAATGTGCTATGTTACGTTCCCTGAAGCATGAACTTTTCCATAATACCACTTTATCAGCTTTGTCTGAGAAAAAAAGATGAGAAGTGCAACTCCATGCTTTGGAAGGCAAAATCTAGAATATCTAACTTGACGCATGCCCATAGTTAGTGACATAGTCTACCCTCTTGGATTAAGCTTGAGACTTTCTCCCTCTCACCCCAACCTCTATTCCACCTCAGGAAGAGTGTAAACATAAACCAAGGGCAGTATTGGGTCATGAGCAAGGATATGAAACCTTTTATGTAACAATAGAAGTTAAAACATTTTGTGTTCCCATAGTAAATATTGTGATTGGGCAGAACTATTTGTCTCCTTGAGAAGAGTATAGAGACTTTTTCACCTTGACTGTTTCCTTGAGGATAAGGAAAGAAAATGCATTATTACAACTGAAAATGAACGAATGAAGATCCAGGGTAAATGTATTGTGGAAATAATATTTCATGGAAGATACTCCCCCTTTATTCTAAGCACTGCCAAAAATGATTTGATGCTGAATGTAACATTCAGGCTAAAATAATAAGATCAGAAGGGAGTGTATTATAGTTATATTAATCTAGTCCAATCCTTTGAAATCTGTGTAAAAGTACTGACAAAGCAGTTATTTTCACATTTGGAAATGTATTTATAATAAAAGCATACTATCAAATAAATGCATGTAAGACAAATAATAAATTGCATTTGTTGAAGTGAATAAAGTTAGATTAAATTCACAATTACTGTAAAACCAGCATATTGTGAATAACAAACGAACGAAAAACCAACCTGTAGTCTGGAGCTCCATGTTCTAGTACAACTTTTTGTCTTAAAATTATCATGAACGTTATGATAAATTATCATAATCTGTTTGAGGTTCAGCTTCACCACAGGTAAAAATACACTTAAATTAAATGACCTTAAATATTCCTACCAACTTTACTATTGTATTAGTCCGTTTTCATACCGCTGATAAAGACATACCCAAGGCTGGGAGGAAAAAAAGGTTTAATTGGACTCACAGTTCCACATGACTGGGGAGGCCCCAAAATCATGGCAGGAGGTGAAAAGCACTTTTTACATGGTGCAGTAAGAGAAAATGAGGAAGATGCGGAAACGGAAACCCCTGATAAAACTGTCAGATCTTGTGAGACTTATTCACTACCACAAGAACAGTATGGGGAAAACTGCCCCCATGATTTAAATTATCTCCCACTGGGTCCCTCCCACAACACGTAGGAATTATGGGAGTACAATTCAAGATGAGATTTGGGTGGGGACACAGAGGCAAACCATATCATTCCACCCCGGCCCTCCAACTCTCATGTCCTCACATTTCAAAACCAATCACGCCTTCCCAGCAGTCCCCCAAAGACTTAACTCATTTCAGCATTAACCCAAAAGTCCACAGTCCAAAGTCTCCTCTGAGACAAAGCAAGTCCCTTCTGTCTATGAGCCTATAAAATCAAAAGCAAGCTAGTTACTTCCTAGATACAATAGGGGTACAGGTATTGGGTAAATACAGCCATTCGAACTGAGAGAAATTGTCCAAAAAAAGGGGGTTACAGGTCCAATGCAATCCAAAATCTAGGGGGGGAAGTCAAATTCTAAAGCTCCAGAATTATCTCTTTTGACTTCAGGTCTCACATCCAGGTCACACTGATCCAAGAAGTGGGTTCCCATGGTCTTGGGCAGCTCCACCCCTGTGGCTTTGCAGGGTACAGTTTCCCTCCCTGCTTCTTTCATGGGCTGGCACTGTCTGCAGCTTTTCCAGGTGAATGGTACAAATTGTCAGTGGATTTAACATTTTGGGGTCTGGAGGACGGTGGCCCTTTTCTCTCAGCTCCATTAGGTGGTTCCCCATCAAGGACTCTGTACCAGCAGGGACCCAGGAGGGACTCGGATTCCACATTTCCCTCTGCACTGCCCTAGCAGAGGTTCTCCATGAGAGCCCCGCCCCTGCAGCACACTTATGCCTGGGCATCCAGGCTTTTCCACACATCTTCTGAAATCTAGGCTGAGGTTCCCAAACCTCAATTCCTGACTTCTCTGCACTCGCAGGCTCAACACCACATGGAAGCTCCAAGACTTGGGGCTGGCACCTTCTGAAGCCATGGCCCAAGCTCCATCTTGGCCTCTTTCAGCCACGGTTGGAGCAGCTGGGACACAGAGCACTAAGTCCCTAGGCTGCACACAGCACTGGGACCCTGGACCTGGACCGCTAAACATTTCCTCCTAGGCCTCCTGGCCGGTGATGGGAGGGCTTGCTGTGAAAACCTCTGACATGCCCTGGAGACATTTTCCCCATTGTCTTGGGGATTAACATTCAGTTCCAAGTTACTTATGCAAATTTCTGCAGCCGGCTTGAATTTCTCCCAGAAAATGGGTTTTTCTTACATTGTCAGTCTGCAAATTTTCCAAACTTTTATGCTCTGCTTCCCTTATAAAACTGAGTGTCTTTAATAGCACCCAAGTCACCTCTTGAATGCTTTGCTGCTTAGAAATTTCTTCCATCAGATACCCTAAATCATCTCTCTCAAATTCAAGGTTCCACAAATCTCTAGGGCAGGGGCAAAATACTGCCAGTCTCTTTGCTAAAACATAACAACTGAAACTAGTAGGCCTCACAAAACCTAAAAAGTTAGCACCAGGTGGCCCTAGATAGGGTCCCACCCTGCCTAGATAGGGTCCCACCCTGCCTCGATAGTGTTCCACCCTGATAGGGTCCCACCCCTGCCAATTCCGGGAAACAACCTCATGAGGTCCCACCCTGCCAATTCCAGGGGTCTCACCCTGCCTCAAAGTTCCCGGAATTATCAACTCCAGGAAAGAACCTCATAAGGTCCTGCTCTAACCAATTAAACCAAGACCCCTTGCTCAGGCTATAGCTAGACCCAATCATTTTACGCCTTAAGCTTTGTTTGAATTTCGCGCCATAAGCTGTGTTTGAACTTGTGTTAGCATATATAAACAGCCTGTAACAAGCAGTCGGGGTCCCAGGACCAACTTAGAGCTTGGGACCCTAGCGCGCTAGTAATAAATAACTCTCTGCTGTGAACTTCGTGTCGGTGATCCTTCGCGACGACCCCTGCCCAGGAGGGAATCGAGAGTTTGGTTCCAACACAACAACACCTTTGCTCCAGTTTCCAGCAAGTCCCTCATCTCCATCTGAAACTACCTCAGCCCGGACATTATTTTCCATGTCACTATCAGGTTTTTGGTCAAAGCCATTCAACAAGTCCCTAGGAAGAACCAAACTTTCCCACACTTTCCTGTCTTCTTCTGAGCCTTCCAAACTTTTCCAACTACTGCCTGTTATGCTGTTCTAAAGTCGCTTCCACATTTTCAGGTATCTTTTCAGCTACACCCCACTCTATTGGTACCAATTTACTGTCTTAGGCCATTTTTATGCTACTGATAAAGACATACCCAAGACTAGAAAGTAAAAGAGATTTCATTGGACATACAGTTCCACATGGCTGGGAGGCCTCAAAATCATGTCATGCACATCTATGTGAAAAGAACTACAACAGGCTTTGTGTGAGTAATAAATCTTTTTAATCACCTGGGTGCAGGTGGGCTGAGTCCAAAAAGAGAGTCAACAAAGGGAGTTAGGGGTAGGGTAGTTCTATAGGATTTGGGCAGGTAGTGGAAAATTACAGTCAAAGGGGGTTATTCTCTGGCAGGCAGGGACAGGGGTCACAAGGTCCTCAGTGGGAGAGCTTCTGAGCCAGGAGAAGGAATTTCACAAGGTAATGTCATCAGTTAAGGCAGGAACTAGCCATTTTCACTTGTTTTGTGATTCTTCCGTTGCTTCAGGCCATCTCGATGTATATGTGCAGGCTTGGGCTCAGAGGCCTGACATTCCTGTCCTCTTATATTGGTAAGAAAAGCAAAACAAGATAGTGGTGAAGTGTTGGGGCTGCGAAAATTTTTGGGGGTGGTATGAAGAGACAATGGGTGATGTTTCTTAGGGCTGCTTCGAGTGGGATTGGTGGCAGCATGGGAAACTAGAGTGGGAGAGATTAAGCTGAAGGAAGATTTTGTGGTAAGGGGTGATATTGTGGGGTTGTTAGAAGGAGCATTTGTCATATAGAATGATCAGTGATGGCCTGGATATGGTTTTGTATGAATTGAGAAACTAAATGGAAGACACAAGGTCCTAATAAGAGAAGGAGAAAAACAGGTATTAAAGGACTAAGAATTGGGAGGACCCAGGACATCCAATTAAGAGAGTGCCCAACGGGGTTCGGCATGATTATTTGCTTGGTTGGTGAGTTTTTGAGCTCTATCCTTGAGTTTTTTATGTTGTCATATACCAGACCAGGTTGATTTAGGTAAAAACAACATTC
>NW_012116143.1:2722855-2724131 GCF_000951035.1 Colobus angolensis palliatus | reverse complement strand
TTATTTAAAAATATACAGAGCCCTCCTTTTTCAGCAGTAAATCAAGGCCTATTCCTGTCTTATTATATTAATAATAAGAAAAACAAAACAAGATAGTGATGAAGTGTTGGTGTCATGAGGAGAATGGAAAGCTGTTTGGTGATGTTTGCAAATTGATTTTTTGGGGTAAGGAAAACTAGTGTACATGTGCCTGTCTAATTAACAGGTAGACACACGTAGGTGGAGGAGCCACAGAGGAAGAAGAGACCTTGTGTAAGGCAAAACTGGAAATGCAAAGTGGGTGAAAGAATTGCAGTGTGTTTTTCAGCAAAGGTCATTTATCTACTCTAAGGGGGAGTTAAGAGTAGTGGTTAGGGGATAAGACCAGGGCCAACTATGATGGTTTGGAGAAAAAAATATAAGCCGGTAGTGTAGACAAGGGCAGGGCACTTATGGATAGGTAAGAACAAAGAATAACAGTATTACTAGACATAAGATAGCGGGATGAAAAGTTTTTAGGATGCAGTCTAAGTAGTGGGGGTGACTGCGTAAAGCCCTGTTGCAGAGTAGGGTAAGGATGAATAGACCTAACAAAGTGAAAGGATGTATTAGGTTCATAAGGCTTACTACTGTTCTTTAGAAATGTGGGTGAGTTTAAGGGAAGTAGGAGTGAGTACTTGCAACTTCTAGGAGGAAGAGGAGATATCAGACTGGCTGGCTGACGGACATAGCTTTATTCTGGAATGGTGAACCCAATGGGGAAGGTCCTGCAGGCAAACGGCAGTTGGGGTATTATAGATGACTAAGTAGGGTCCAGTGCATTGAGATTGTAGAGTTTGAAGGGTCAGATTCTCAACGAGAACTGATTGTCCAGCTAGGGTGTCTTTATATGCCTGGGAATCTGGAGTAGGCAAGAGAAGATTAGCAGCCTGGCGAAATTCCTGTCTAGCCTGCTGGAGGACTGGAAGATAGTCACCTAGGGGGCTGCTGTCTGGGACGAAGTTGGGGCTGAGCAAGAAAGTGAATTATGTCTGACAGAAGGGAAGAAATGACCACAATGGCCTTCTCAGACCCTGTGGGAAAGGCTTCCACATATCCAGTGAAAGTGTCTTTCCAGACAAGAGGCAATTTAGCTTCCTGACTTGGGGCATGGGAGTAAAGTCAGTTTGCCAGTCCCAGGCAGGGAAAAATTCGTTTCTGGACCAAATGTCACATGCATCTGTGTGAAGAGACCACCAACAGGCTTTGTGTGAGCAATAAAGCTTTTTAATCACCTGGGTGCAGGTGGGCTGAGTCC
>NW_012116143.1:2691975-2722166 GCF_000951035.1 Colobus angolensis palliatus | reverse complement strand
CTTCCACATATCCAGTGAAAGTGTCTTTCCAGACAAGAGGCAATTTAGCTTCCTGACTTGGGGCATGGGAGTAAAGTCAGTTTGCCAGTCCCAGGTAGGGAAAAATTCGTTTCTGGACCAAATATCACATGCATCTGTGTGAAGAGACCACCAACAGGCTTTGTGTGAGCAATAAAGCTTTTTAATCACCTGGGTGCAGGTGGGCTGAGTCCGAAAAAAGAGTCAGCAAAGGGAGATAGGGGTGGGGCAGTTTCATAGGATTTGGGTAGTAGTGGAAAATTACAGTCACACAGGAGGTTGTTCTCTTGTGGGCAGAGGCAGGGCTCACAAGGTGCTGGGTGGGGGAGCTTCTGAGCCAGGAGAAGGAATTTCACAAGGTAATGTCATCAGTTAAGGCAGGAACTGGCAATTTTCACTTTTTTTGTGATTCTTCAGTTGCTTCAGGCCATCTGGATATATATGTGCAGGCTTTGGCTCAGCGGCCTGACAGTGGGAGGTGAAAGGAACTTCTTACATGGGGCAGCAAGAGAAAATGAGGAAGACACAAAAAGTGGAAACCCCTGATAAAACCATCAGATCTCATGAGACTTATTCGCTACCACAAGAACAGTATGGGGGAACCACCCCCATGATTCAAATAGCCCCCACCAGGTCCCTCCTACAACATGTGGGAATTATGGGAGTACAGTTCAACATGAGATTTGGGTGGGAACACAGAGCCAAACCTTATCAACTGCTTTGTGACCCAAAATACTCCAGGTGTTCAAAGACCTCAAGATGGCTGGCAATGATGCTGCTTCTTGCATTGGAAGGGAAGAGGAGGTGTGCTGAAAGGAATAAGCTAATGAGAAGATATAGGTGAAGAGAAGGCAACATGTTTGTGGATTAGCATATGAATAAATGCATGAAAGAATGTGTATCAGTTACCTAGGGTTGCCATAGCAAAGTACCACAAACTGGGTGGTTCAAAAAGACAAGAATTTATTGTCTCACAGTTTTGTATGATGAAAGTTTAAAACTGAGGTGTTGGCAGGCCCATGTTCCCTCTGAAACCTATAGGGAAGAATCCTTTTTCTAGCTTTTGGTGGTGTGCTGTTAATCTTTGACCTGCCTTACGATGCAGATGCATAGCATGGCTAGCACGGCATTCATCTTGTGTCTCTGTCTCATTCCATGGGTATCTTCCTATAAAGACATCAATCAGATTTAGTTAGGGATCCAACCTACTCTAGTATGTATGACTTTATCTTAATTAATTGCATCTGCAATCAGTCCATTTCCAATAAAGTCACATTCTGAAGTACTGGGGGTTAGAACTTCAACATATCTTTTGGGAGAAGACGTTACTCAACTCATAACAAATTGCATCTGAGATAATCCTCAAGTAATTTTTCTCAATCTTTTATCCAGTATTGCCACACTAAGACACCCCTTTGGATATCTTCTTCATAATTGCTCCTCCAAGAAATGTTAATACCACAGATCTATTCTATATCTCTTTAAATTATTTAGCCCTTTGGAAAATCAAACACCATTGTTGTATCTAAGAATCTAAGGGTTTTGTTTTGGGTTTTGTTTTTTGCCTATCAGGAAGTATCCATTTTTATGTTCTTGATAATTGAGAATACTTGTTGAGAATTAGGGAAAAATTCATATTGTATGATCAAAGGAAGCCTTTTAATATATATATGGTTATTATTATATTGTATAATAATATACATATAATAATAATATATATTGCTTTTATTTTGTTTGCCTGGACCAAGACATTTTCTCTGTTATAAATAAAATGCTAATATTGTTTTGTTTTGTGTTAAAGAGAAATTATACAGTAAACATTTTGAATTATTCTTTCTTAACAGTTTTCTTATTTTCAGGGTATTAAAATGGTATTCCATTTTAAGGGAATTCCAGGGGTTTTTTTTTTTTTTTTTGTTTTTTTTTTTTTTTAGCAGGGTCTTGCTCCATCACTCAGGCTGGAGTGCAGTGGCGTGATCTCGGCTCACTGCAACCTCCGTCTCATGGGTTCAAGCAATTCTCCTGGCTCAGCCTCCTGAGTAGCTGGGACTACAGGTGCATGCTGCCATGCCCGGCTAATTTTTTGTTTTGTTTTGTTTTGTTTTTTGTATTTTTAGTAGAGACAGGGTTTCACCGTGTTGCCCAGGCTGGTCTCGAACTCCTGAGCTCAGGCAATCCACCCGCCTCAGCCTCCCAAAGTGCTAGGATTACAGGCATGAGCCACTGTGCCCAGCCTATTCCAGGTAATTATAATCCAGATTATTTCATTAATTACTTGGAGCCATAAAATATGTGGAATTACCATGGATATCTGAAAATGAGTTTTAAAAATTTTGTTTTTTCATCAGAAATACTCTTGGCTGTGGTTTGAATAAATTCTTTTTTATGTTGTATATAAGTTAAATGTATGAAAGCAGGATAAAATGATCTAAGATTCTTTGTAATACCCATGTGGGTTTCAGGCTTTTTAAATTGGAAGTCAATATATGACTAAGTTGAGTGCATAGGAAAGAAATCTTGGTAGAGAGAGCATTGCTACTGTAGATGAATTACATATGTTCTAGACAATACATTTTGCTAAGAGAAGAGATCAAGAAGACAAAAGGACAAAACCAAGAGAAAGAGGTCTCAAAACCAAGAGGGAGGTAGAAATGAAGCTGTCTTTATTCACAAGTGACATAATTGTCTATGTAGAAAACCTGAAAGAGCCAACAAAAAACCTCCTGGTACTAATAAGCAAATATAAAAAGGTTGCAGGATACAAGATTGATATAAGGAAGTCTATCACTTTCTTATACATCAGCAATGAGTAAGTGTCATTTGAAATTAACAACACAATACCATTTACATTAGCACCCTAAAAAATAAAATATCTCAACATCTTGAGATATTGAGAGTTCAGGTAAAGACCACTGCAATAAAGCAAATATTGCAATAAAGCAAGTCACACAAATGTTTTAGTTTCCCAATGCATACAAAAGTTATGTTTACATTATATGTAGTCTATTAAGTATGCAATAGCATTATGTCTAAAAAGCAATATATATCCCTTAATTTAAAAATACAGTGTTGCTTCCAAATGCTAACAGTCATCTGAGACTTCAGTAAGTCATAATCTTTTTGCTTGTGGAGAATCTTGCCTTGAAGTTGATGGTTGTGGACTGATCCAAGTAATGTTTAGAAAAGATTGGCTTTGACAATTTCTTAAAATGATACAACAATGAAGTTTGCTGCCTTGATTGACTCTTTCACTCACCAAAGATTTCTCTGTAATGTGAGATGCTATTTAATAGTATTTTACCCCCAGTAGAATTTCCTTAAGAATTGGAGTCAATGCTCTCAAACCTTGCTGTTCCTTTATTAATTATGTTTATGTAATATTCTGAATCCTGTCTTGAGATTTCAACAATGTTCAAAGAATCCTCAGCAGGAATAGATCTCACCTCAAGAAATCACTTTCCTTGTCATCTAAAAAAAGCAACTTCTCACCCATTCAAGTTTTATCATGAGATTACAGCAATTCAGTCACATCTCCAGGCTCCACTCCTAATTCTAGTTCTCTTGCTATTTCTACCACATCTGCATTTACTTCCTCCATTGAGATCTTGAACTTCTCAAAGTCTTCCATGGTTGTTGAAATCAATTTCTTCCCAACTCCTGTTTATATTAATATGCTGATGTCTTTCATGAATTATAAATGTTCTTAATGGCATCGAGAACAGTAAATCCTTTCCAGAAGGTTTTCAATTTACTTTTCACACATGCATCAGAGAAATCACTATCTATGCAAACTATAGCTTTATGAAATGTATTTGTTAAATAATAAGACTTGAAAGTCAAAATTGCTTCTTGATCCATGAACTGCAGAATGGATGCTGTGTTAACAAGCATGAAAACAACATTAATCTCCTGTGCATCTCCATCAGAGCTCTTGGGTGACCAGGTGTGTTTTCAATGAATAATATTTTGAGAGGAATCTTTTCTTTCTGAGCAGTAGGTCTCAAAAGTAGTCTTAAAATATTCAATAAACCATGCAGTAAACAGATATGCTCTCTCATCCAGGCTTGGTTGTTCCACTTATAGGGCACAAGCAAAATAGATTGGGAATGATTGTTAAGAGCCCTAGGAGTTTTAAAATGGTAAATGAGCATTGACTTCAACTTAAAGTCACCAATGGCATTAGCCCCTAACAAGAGAGTCAGCCTATGTTTTGAAGCTTTGAAGCCAGGCACTTACTTCTGTCTATCTATGAAAGTCTTAGATGACATCTTCTTCCAATATAAGACTGTTTTGTCTACATTGAAAATATGTTCTTCTGTTTAGCCACCTTCATCAATTATTTTAGCTAGATCTTCTGGATAACTTGCTGTCACTTCTACATCAGCATTTGAAGCTTCACCCTCCACTATTATGTTATGGAGAGAACTTCTTTCGTTAAACCTCATGAACAAACTTTTGCCTGCTTCACACATTTCCTCCATAGCTTGCTTACCTCTCTCAATCTTTATAGAATTAAAAAGAGTTCACGATGCAAAGGAAAATTGTGGACAATTGAATCTTTTCCAGAAGAGCCCTAGCTTTTGGCCTACCTTAGCTTCTGACATGCTTTCCTCACCCAACTTAATCATTTCTAGTTTTTGATTTAAAGTGAGAAACAGCTTACTACATGGATGATGAAAAAATCTGTACAAAAGTCACCATGATACAAGTTTGCCTATGTAACAAACCTGCACATATACCCCAAACTTAAAAGTTAAAAAAAAAATAAGTGAGAAACATGTGACTCTCCCTTTCACTTGAATACTTACAGGCCATTGTAGGGTTATTTATTGACCTAATTTTAATATTTTTGTGTTTCAGGGCATAGAGAGGCCAAGACAAGGGAGAGAGACAGGGAAATGGCTGGATGATGGGGCAGTCAGAACACACACAACACTCATTGATTAAGTTAACCATCTCATATGAACAGTTTGTGGCACACCAAAACAATCACAATAGTAACATTAAAGATCACGGATCACAGATAACGAAAACAGACATAATGATAATGAAAAAGTTTGAGATATTGTGAAAATTACCAAAACATGACAGAGAGACGTGAAGTGAGCACATGCTGTTGCAAAAATGGCACCAATAGACGTGCTTGATGCAAGATTGCCATGAATATTTAACTGTAAAAAATACAGTATCTGTGAAGTGCAATAAAGTGAAACACGATAAAACAAGTTATGCCTTAAATATACCTTAGGTATGCACTTAGGAATAAATCCAACAACATTTTGTACAAGATCTATATGATGAAACATAAAACATCCTGTGGAAAGAAATCAGTGAATTAAGTAAATGGATATTCCACATTCATTAAGAAAAATATAATATTGTCAAGATGTTCTTCCCGCCTTGATCTATATTCAGTGTAATCCCAGTCAAAATTCCAGCAAATCATTCTGTGAATTTTGGTAAACTATGTCTAAAGTTTATGTGGAGAGACAACAAGAGACTGGCCAACACAATGATGAAAGAGAACAAAGTTACAGGACTAGTAATACCCAACTCTAAGACTTACAATAAAGCTATAGTAGTCGTACCATATGACCCAGCAAGTGAGTTTCTTGGTATTTACCCAAAACATTGAAAACTTACATCCACACAAAAAGCTTCACACAGATATTTATAGCAGCTTTATCCATAATTGCCAAAACTAGGAAGCAAACAAGATATCCTTCAGTACAGTGAATGGATAAGTAAATGGTAGTACATTTTCATAATAGAATATCATTGAACACTAAAAGAAATGAACCATCAAGCCATTAAAACACATAGAGAAACCCGAAATACGTATTACTGAGTGGAAGAAGCCAGACTGAAAACCCTAAATATTGTATGATTACAACTATATGACATTCTGGAAAAAGCAAAACTATGGAGGCAATAAAAAAATCAGTAGTTGTCAGGGAATGTGGAGAAGGAGGGATGAATTAGAGGAGTACTTTTTAGGCCAGTGGAACTATTCTTTATTCTCTATGATATTATATTAATGGATACATATCATCCTACATCTGTGAAATCCATAAAATGTATACTAGGAGTGAACCCTAATGTAAACTATAGATAAAGACTGATGATGTATTAATGTAAGGTGATCAGTTGTAACAAATGAACCATTCTGATGTGGGATGTTGATAGTAGGAGAGACTATGTATGTGTGGCGGCAAGGAGTACATGGGAACTCTGTACCTTTCACTAAATTTCTCTGTGAACTGTTCTAAAATATAACACCTATTAAAACAACAACAGCAAGAAGGAGAGAGAGTTTCAAGAAGAAAAGATGGATCATTGCTTCTAAGAATTAACCTGGTAAGGGAAGAATGGTAAGGACTGAGAACTAAAAGAAATGAATCTTTATTTGCATTGAGTCTTTATTTGTATTCAGAGATCATGGAGTAGGTAATACCAAATAACAATAGATGTTACTTGTACAGATTTCTGAAATTTTAAATGATGGCTTTCACATTTTGGTTTGATTTGAATGTTTAATTATGCATGATAGCTTGTGAAAGATATCTGCAAATTAAATATGAATATCTTAGAATAGTGCACCAAACCCATACCACATAATAGAACAATTTGCCCAATTATGTTCCTGAGACAGAGTTGTAATTTCTAGAACAGAGCAACCTAGGGGCTTTGCCTGAGTCCTGGTGGGGATTGAAGCTCTATTTTCCACTTAACTTACCCTTAGGAATACAGATAGTCCCTAACTTATGATGGTTCAACATGCAATTTTTTGACCTTACAATGGTGCAAAAGTGATATGCATTCAGTGTGAACAGTACTTCTATTATGGTTTTTTGTTAGATTTTTCCCATAATGTAGGGTAATGGAAGTGTTCTGAGCATGTTTAAGGTAGGCTAAGCTAATCTATGACATCTGGTAGATTAGGTGTGTTAAATACATCTTTGACCTATGATATCTTCAACTTACAGTAGAGCTCAACTCACTGTAAGTCAAGGAGTATCTGTATTTAAACTATGGCTGCTAGCTTCTCTCTCCTGGGGCAATCAGTGTCCTATGAGGGCCTCAACACTGTAGTGGGTTTGACCTCTAGGAATTCCACCAGGTTCTCATGGTAAAGAGCCAAGAAAGATCACTTTGTGGTTCTGGGAATTTGAGGTGAAAAGTAATCATCGTGAAATATGCTCTGAGTGTTCTCCATAACAAAAGCCTACTTTTCGGATGAAAATAGTCTGCCAAAACCTCTGCCAAAATCACCTGAGGGAAAAGCATTTTCCTGACTCCAACCCAGCCTACCCCCTGCTCCTAGCCTACCCCCTTATCACCAGCCTTCCTGTGTCACTTAAGGGATGTGAAAAGCTAAGAAACAGTTGTGAAGGACACAGGCCAGGGATACAGGCCCACTAAAAGAACCGAAATGTAATCATAAGATTATAGAAAGCTTCCCCTCTTCAGTATTTTACAACCATACCAACAGGACTCTGTTTAATAACAGTGGGTTATAGCTGACATAACTGCAAGATGCAGACTCTATCAAAGAATTTCTTAAGAAAAGTCCAAAGAAAATAGGGGAGACAAAAAAACGACACTATAAAAGTTTTAAGCCTCTGGAACGCACAGCCATAGCAAATATTAAATAAAGCCCAGCTCCTAGCTGGACTAATATAAATCCTCACACTAAAACATACTCACCTTACTTTCCATTACCTGAAACACCTTTAAAAAGAAAAGAAAAGAAAAGAAAAGAAAAGAAAAGAAACATTACAAGTCATGCTGAAAGGCAGGAAAAAGTACAATCTGAACAGAAAAGAAAAACATCAAAAATCTGACTTGAGTATGGCATAGATTTTTGAATATCCTTAACCAAAATGCTTAGGACAGAAATATTTTTAGATTTTGGAATATTTGCACTATGTTTACCAGTTGAGCATCCCAAATCTGAAAATTCAAAATCTAAAATGCTCCAATGAGCATTTCCTTTGAACATCATATCAGCACTCAAAAAAATTTGAATTTTTGGGTAGTTTGAGTTTTCGGATTTGAGATGCTCAACCTGTACCAGACAGAGACTTTAAAACAACTATTAATAATAACAAAAGGGCTATAATGCAAAAAGTTGACAACATTCAGAAACACATGGATAGAGCAAGCAGAGGGATAAAACCCTAAGAAATCATCAAAAGGAAATCCTAGAAAGCAGAAACACTAACGGAAATGAAGAATGCCTTTGATGAACTCATGAACAGACCAAGCACAGCTGAGAAAAGAATCAGTGAACTTGAAGATAGAAAAATAAATTAGAAAAGAACATCCAAATACTGTGAAACAATTTTAAAAGGTATAATGTATAGGTAATTTTGATACCGGAAGGGAAAAAAAAAGAAGCTTAAATGAAGAAATATTTGAAGTAAAAATCGCTGAAAATTTTACAAAATGAATGGCAGACACAGTTCGGAAAACACTAAGCAGGATAAATAATAGCAAATACATAACTTTATATATTATATTTGAGCTGTAAAAAACTGAGGACAAGAAGAAAATCTTGAAAGAAGCCAGAGGGGGCCAGGTACTGTGGCTCACGCCTATAATCCTAGCACTTTGGGAGGTCGAGGCTGGCAGATCACTTGATGACGGAGTTCGAGACTAGCCTGGCCAACATAGTGAAACCCCATCTCTACTAAAAATACATAAATTAGCCAGGCATGGTGGTACATGCCATAATCTCAGCTATTCGGGAGGCTGAGGCATGAGAATCACTTGAACCCGGGGGGGCTGGAGGTTGTAGTGAGCTATTATCGGGCCACTGTACTCCAGCCTAGGCAACAGAGCAATATTCTATAAAAAAAATACAGAAAAAGAAGCCAGAGGGGGGAAATATACCCTTGCTTAGAGAGAGCAAGGATAAGAATTATAATGCACTTTTTATCAGAAACCATGCAAACAAGAGTAGAGTGGAGTGAAATATTTATAAAGTTTTGAAAAAATAAAACCACTGACTTTGAATTCTGTATCCACCAGAATCATTCTTCAAAAGTGAGGGAGACATAAGCACACTCTCAGACAAATAAAAAGGAAAATTACATTGGTCCAGAAACTTGGAACTACATCAATAAAGGAGAAACACTGGAGGAGAAATAAATGAAGGTAAGATAAAATATTTTATCTTTCTTATCCTTAATTTATCTAAAAGATAATTGTTTAAAGCAATTATAGTAATAAATTACTGAATGATTATAGCATGCAAATAAATGAAATGAATAACAGCAATGTCATTGAAAATGGGAAGAGGAATTGGGAATAATCTCTTACAAGGTACTTCCCCTACAAGTGAAATGGTAGAGTACTATTTTATGTTAAACTTAGAGTCATTAAAAATATATATTGCAAACTCTAGGGTAACCACTGACTTTTTTTTTTTCAAGAAAAGAGAGGAGATAAAATGGAGCCACAAAATAAAATGAGGGGGAACAAATAACAATAATGCAAATAATAGAAGACAGTTACAACATGGTAGATACTAATCTAGCTTCATCAATACTCTCTTTAAATGTAAATGATCTGAAATGCTGCACGTTCTCACTTATAAATGGGAGTTAAACTTTGGGTACTCATGGACATAAAGATGGCAACAGTAGACCAGGGACTACTAGATGGGAAAGGGCGGATGAGAGTTGAAAGGCTCTTGGGTACTATGCTTAGTACCCAGGTGATGGGATCATTTGTACCCCAAACCTCAGCATCACACAATATACTCAGATAACAAACCTGCACATGCACCCTCTGAATTTAAAATAAAAGTTACAAAAGAAAAAAAAAGCAAAAATTAAAATAAATAAATAAATAAATAAATATGAATTATCTGAATACACCACTTAAAGGACAGAGATTGTCAGAGTGGATTTTTTTGCAAACACTACCATATGTTGTCTACAGGAAAGCCACTTTAAATATAATGGCACAGATTGCTTAAAACTAAAGAGATGGAGAAAGATATGTCATTACACTAATCAAAAGAATGCTGAAGTCGCTATACTAATTTCAAACTAAGCAGACTTCAGAACAAGAAAACATATTAGAGATAAAGAAAGGCCTTAAATAACAGTAAAAGGGTTGATTCTCCAAGAAGATATAACAATCTTTAATGTGTATACAATTAACAACAGAGTATAAAAATACACGTGGCAAAAATTTATGGAACTGCAAGGAGAAATAGACAATCTACTCTTATAATAGAAGACTTCACTACACCACTTCCAGTAATTGATAAATCAAACAGGCCAGAAAGTGAGGACATAGTTAACTTGAACAGCAGCATCAATCAACTGCATCTAATTGACATTGATAGAATACTTCATCCAACAGCAGCAGAATAAACATTCTTTTCAAACTTACTTGGAAAATTCACCAAGATAGACCATATTCTGTGTTACAAAACACATCTTAATAAATTTAAAATAACAGAAATCATATAAGGATGCTCTGAGATCACAGTGGAATTAAGCTAGAAATCAATAAAAGAAAGACAGATGGAAAATGCCAATGTATTTGGAAATTAAACAACACACTTTTAAATAACACATAGGTCAAAGAAGTCTTAAGGGCAATGAATAAAAATGAAAATAAAATATTAAAAAGGATGGGATACAACACAAGCAGTGCTTAGAATGACTTTTTTTTTTTTTTTTTTAACAGGGTCTCACTCTGTCATCCAGGCTGGAATACAGTGGCATGATCACAGCTCACCATAACCTTGACCTCCCAGGCTCAGATGATCTTCCCACCACAGCTTCCTGAGTAGCTGAGATTACAGGTGCCCACTATCATGCCTGACTATTTTTTGTAATTTTTGTAGAGACAGGATTTTGCCATGTTGCCCAGGCTGGTCTCACCTGGGCAACAAGTGATCCACCCACCTCATCCGCCCAAAGTGCTAGATTACATGTGTGAGCCACAATGCCCAGCCTAGAGCGACATTTATAGCATAAAATGCAAATAATTAGAAAAAAAGAAGGATCCCAAATAATAATCAAAGCTTCTGACTTAGGAAAATACAGAAAGAGCAATTTAAGCCTAAAGCAAATAGAATGAAATAATAGAAATTAGGGCACAAATGTTTGAAATGATCAATAACTTTGCTATACCTTTAAGTAATCTAATCAAGAAAAAAGACAAAAATTAACAATATGAGAAATGAAAGAGGGGTCACAACTACTACTGTTCCTACTGACATTAAAAGAATAATGAAAAAATACTATAAACAACTCTATGCCCACAAATTTGATAACTTAGATTCAATGGACCAATTTTTTGAAAGGCAAAAACTAAAGAAGAAAGAGATAAGTTCATTCAAGAAGAAAGAGATAATTTTAATAGTCAAAAGAACACAGAAGGCAACTGAAAGGATTTCCAATGACTAAAGGTGTAACAATTTCAACAATAAAATCACCAGTGTTGAATTATGACCAAACTATAGTATATTCAAACTATAATATACTGAACTATAATAATGTTATGTAATATACTCATGAATGTTCATCCATGAGTCTACACTGATATAAGACACTGTTAAATAAATAAATAAGTGGACTAAAAGAGATAAATTTATCATTCGGATAAATTCTAAATAATTTATGTATATTCTCCACCCTAAATGAAGTGAAGCATAACTTTCCATTACTGAAGTATGACTGCTCATGGTGACATCTTTCCAAATAATACAGTATGGAAAGAAGGAATGAAGAGAGTAACTTTACAGTGAAGAAAACTTATAAATATTCCTTCAGCTAGGTGATCAAGAATAACATCAACAATTATGTCAGCATGTTGATAGTATGTACCCTTTATACAATGTGATGAAAAGGGTAACATACTTCCGTGATTGTTCCCAAAAGACCTCATCCTCAGTTTAATCATGAGAAAAACAACAGCCAAATCACAATAGAGAGTCATTTTGCAGAATACCTGATCAGTACTCCTTTAAATGGTGAAGGTCATCAAAACCAAGAAAAGTCAAGAACTGTCATAGCCAAAAGGAGCTTAAAAAGACATGACAACTAAATGTAACATGATATCTTGGTCCATTTGTGCTGGTGTAACAAAATATTTATTTCACACAGTTCTGGAGGCTAGTAAGTCCAAGATTAAAGCCACCAGCAGGTTGCATGCTGGGCGAAGACTGCTCTCTGCTTCCAAGATGCTGCACTCTCTGGAGGCGAGGAATGCCATGTTTTTAGAAGAGCAAAAGAGCAAAAAGAGCCTAAATTACTTGCCTGCAGCTCTTAAGGCACTAATCCATTCATAAGGGTAAATAATAATGTGTCAATAATTGTTCATTAGTCATAACAAATATACCATACTAATGTAAGATGGTAATAATAAGGGAACGTATGTGTTTATGTGGTTGGGGGTCATGGGAATTCTCTGTAGTATCTCTGCAATTTGTTTTTTTTTTTTTTTGAGACCGAGTCTTGCCCTGTTGACCTGGCTGGAGTGCAATGGTGCACTCCATCGTGTCCGGCCTGCAGTCTTTATCTAAATCTACAACTGTTCTACAAAAGAAAGTTTATTTTTAAAATAATGACTCTTCAACGCTTGGCAATCTTACTTGATGAAAATTATTTTCCTTTGAACATGGTCACGTCAAATGTTATTTACTCAAGTTGTCCTATAATAGACTAGGGACTGTATCAGTTTCCTAGGGCTGCCATAACAAAGTAACACAAACTGGGTGGCTTAAACACCAGAAATTTATTGTCTCACCGTTCTGGAGGATAGAAGTATGAGATCAAAGTGTTGGCAGGGTTGGTTCCTTCTGAGGGCTGTGAGAAAGAGTCTGTTCCATGCCTCTTGCCTCGCTTCTTGTGGTTCGCTGGCAATCGTTGACATTCCTTAGCTTGTAGATTCATCACCCGGATCACTGTTTTCATCTTCATATGGCATTCTCCCATGTGCATGTCAATCTGTGTCCAAATTTCCTTTTTATAAAGATACCAGTCACATTGGATTAGGCTCTACTCTAATGACCTTCTCTTAACTTGATCACCTGCAAAGACCCAATTCCCAAATAAAGGTCACAGTCACAGGTAATGAGATAATACTTTCAACATCTTTGTTGGGGAGACATTACTTAATCCATAACAGAAAGTCTTTGAATCCAAAATGTCCATTTGTTCATCTAGAAAGTCACCTCACTCATTGAGTGCCTCGTAGGAGAGTGGTAGTTCTTGGATAGTGCTAATATTTTCTAACAACACTGTAACTTATATTTACTGCGAGTGGCCTGGAATTAACTATCTGGGCCTTTTATAAAGCCAATCAGATTTCAGGCTTTACTACATTTGCACTGACACCATCATAACTAAATCTATAGATATAACTTTCAACTACTTCTTAAATTGCCAAGAATTTTTAAGCTCAAGTGAGCTTATATTGGACTTGCATATGCATATTTTTCTCTTCTTGTCCCTGTTCTACCTCTTCATCTTCCCCACTTTCAACTATATTTAAAAGACAAAGTGTCCAAACATGTTCATAAAGCACAGAAATGAACAATCAGGAATAATTTTTTCAAAACCTAGTTCAAAGAAATTCGGTCTTCCCAGCCAAGCCTGTTGGAGATACTATGTAGCAGCATCTAGGCACATTCTATCGAGTAGATTATGGACTCCTCAACCAACCAGATTCATAAACTCACTTATGTGGACATATACCATATTCCCCTCCTGGTCATAAGTATTATAAATAAGTAAAATATGCGTGTTAGAGAGTATGTTAAATGTTACAAGTGTTTGAGAGAAAAATAGGGCATAGAAATAAATATGAAAGGATGTCAGACTGTGAAATTTTAGATAGGGTATCCAGGAATGGTCTCGTTGAGAAGGTAACTTTGGAGTAAAGGACAAAACAGAATAAGGAATTCAGATACATAGCTATCTGCAGGGAGACAACTGATGATGTTCCAGGCAGAGGGAACAACTCAAGTGAAAGCACCAAGAAGGGAACATGCCTGGAATGTCTGAGGCCAAGGTAGCTGGAAATGAGAGAGTAAGAGGACAAATGTTAATACATGAAATCAAAGAGATATCAGAGAATCAGATTATTTAGGTGGTTGTTTAACATAATGAGTATTTTGGCTTTTACTCTAAGTAAAATTCACTAAGCTATTTTCAAAAGGAACAATAACACAATAATAATTAGGTTTTCTGTGTAGAGAATAGATTATGGGAGACTTCTCTCCAGGCAGAGGCAGAGAGACCAGCTAGAAGCTGGCAAAAGAAAATGGTGGTTTAGACCACAGTGTCAGCAGTAGGATTAGGAAGAAGTTGTTAATTTGGGATATAATTTCATGCACAACAAAAAGAATTTGCTGATGCAATGGGTGTAGACTGTGAGAAAGAGAGAGTTTAAAATGACACCAAGATTTATGGAATAATTGAGTTGTCATTTAACTGAGATGGAAATGACTGCAAAAGAGCTAAAAGTTTATTAGAGAGAGGTAGACATGAGGAGGCAGTTTGGGAAATGTTAAATTTGAGATGACTCTTGAATTTCCAAGTGGCTATTTAGGCTCTGGGAGAGTTGAGTCCAGAATACAGAGAAGTCCAGGAATAAAGTTTTCATCCATTAGTATACAGATGACATTTCAAACCATGAGACTAGATGAGATGACCTAGAAAATGTGTAGGCATAAAAGAGAAGTGGTCCAAGGATTGAGCCCCGGATATTTCATTCTTTCTCTGATGTTCTTTTTTTGTATTTTCTGCAGACTCATCTCCACCTTAACTAACCATTAATGGTTGGCATTGCTCTACTGTATGTCAAAACTTAAAATGCTACAGTAATTGAAAGAGCATGGTATTGGTTTATAAAGATATAAATAATCAAATTAATATGATCAATAACCCATCCACAGACTGATATATAGATAGATAGATAGATAGATAGATAGATAGATAGATAGATAGATAGATGATAGATAGATAGATACACACACATACATACACAGAGAGAGAGACATGTGATTTACAACAATAGTGGTACTATAATATTGGGGATATGGTGGTGCGGTGGTGTTTTTAACAATGTATTGGGAAAACTTACAATGCAAAGAGACAAATGACAGAAGCTTGATCCCTGCTTTACATAATACCCAAACATCAATTCCATATGTATTAAAAATTTAAATATGCAAAGGAAAATAACAAAGCATCTAAGAGATAATATAGTCGAATATAGTCATAATATCTCTACAGGCAAAAAATTTATTAAATGGGAAGCAAAATTATTAACTTTAAGAGAAAGATTGATAAATCAGGTCATGTATAAAAACTGGACATTTCTGTTCATTGAAATATACCATTAAAAAAGTGAAAGGGGGCCGGGTGTGGTGGCTCACGCCTGTAATTCCAACACTTTGGGAGGCCGAGGTGGGCAGATCACTTGAGGTCAGGAGTTTGAGACCAGCCTGGTCAACATCTGAAACCCCATCTCTACTAAAAGTACAAAACTTACCCAGGCATGGTGGTGCATGCTTGTAGTCCCAGCTACACAGAAGGCTGAGGCAGGAGAATTGCTTGAACCCAAGAGGCAGAAATTTCAGTGAGCTGAAATTGTGCCACTGCGCTCCAGCCTGGGAGACAGAGCGAGACTCTGTCTCAGAAAAATAAATAAATATATAAAAATAAAAAAGTGAAAAGGCAAAAATAATAAGAGGGAAAACATACTTTCAACACATATTGCCGGCAAAGAACTTGTTTCCTGATTATATAAAGAACTCCGTATGTGAATAGCAAGGAGGCAGACAATCCAGTAGAAAAAAGGACAAGACAACTGAAAAGGCACTAAACACACACACACACATACATACACACACATACACACACATACACACACACATACACATACATACACACACACATACACATACATACACACACACACACAGAATGATAGACAAATATGGAGCAAACACACAGAATATAGGAAAAGATATTCAACCTCATTAGTAATGAGGAAACTGCCAATGAAAACCGCCTATACAAAAAGCCTCAATTTTAAAATACCACTAATCAGGATTAGGGAGATCAGGTTGTATACTGCTACACCACTTTGGAAAAAAATGTGTCTACTAAAGCGGAAAATACGCGTAGGTTATGACCTTGTAATTCTACTCTTTAATATATACCTAAGATAATGCAAAACATTTATATTAGGAGATATGCATAAAAATATTCATAGCAGCATTTCTTACCATAGTCAAAACTAAAAACTACTCAATGTCTTTAATAGTAGAATTTTTAAACAACATGGGGAATACCCATGAGGGCATGGAATAATGTTGAGTGCAAGAAGCCATATATATATATGTGTGTGTGTGTGTGTGTGCATGCGCGCATCTGTTTATGTGTGTGTATATATATGTATATGTATAGTAAGACTCAATTTAAATCTAGTTCAAAAACAGGACAAAATGAAATGTTTAACAATGCCAGCTTAGATGGTATAAACAAAAACAATTACCTACCATTCACAGTAATGGTAACTTTGAGACACCATGATTGAGAGGGGACACAAAGGACACTGACAATATTTTATTTGCTAGTCTTGAGGGTTACACAGGTGTTTGCTTTCTGACAAACAATTGCACTTTCCTAAAAGTAAAAAAAGGATTGAATTCAAGAACTGAAAGATAAGATAAAGCAAATCAACTACTGATTTTTGGATTTGCTTTTGTGCTTAAGGAAACTTTAGAAAATGGTAGAGCACTATAACAGAAACAAAAGAGGGACAAAGCAGTATAATTATTTTAGACTAAGGAAAAGGATTAGGGAGAACAAAAAGTTTTCATCTCACTTGACAATCTGATTGACTGGTATTCTGATTGAGTTTGGGACCATTCGTGAGAGAAGGGTAAAAGGATTCTGTGATCAATTATTAATATCTATTAGTAGATATTTTTCATACTTGCTGAGTTCTTAGTAAACAGATTAGCTCCAAATCCTGAAGAAAAGTGAGTTTGGGCAGGGAATGGTTCAATTAAGCCTGGGCTTAAAAAGCAGCCCCACATGCTGGGATATAAATTTAGCCTGCATTTTACCTTCTGAATTAAAATAGGGCGTGTGTATTGTGAGTGTTGGGGGTGTGCTGTTGGTGAAATGGAGTGGATTGTGAGGTAGAGAATGATTTCTTAGAAATAGGAAATCATTAAGTATTTACCCAGACAAGAAGACAGGTAATGTAAAATTGACATGAAGCACAAAGATTTTTCTTAGCACAGTCTTTTTATATTTGCATTTTATAAGTGCTGTTGATTTAAGATTCATTGGGAAAAAAATGTGAAAGTATTGAAAATGACACTAACTTGGAACCAAAAGCCTTGGTTTCTAATTTCAGTTATGTCACTAAATGTGTGAATTTGTGCAAATCACTTTTCTTCTCTGGACCTCTCCTTCTTTACCTGTCAAGTTAGCAATTAGAAGAAGCTGGCCTCTGCATTTCCTTCTAGCTCTAATAGACTATAATTCTATGATGGAGACAGTTTGATTAGGTGGAAAAACCGTGTGCATCAGTGTCAGACCTTTGTGACTAAGCTTCTCTGAGCCCCATTTTCTCATCTGTAAAATAGGAGTGATCATATCTACATCGTTTGGTTGTGAAAGTCAAAAAGAAATGAAATTTTCAAGAGCTCAGCCTAGCATCTGGAACTTATTGAGCTTCCCAAAATGGTAAATTGTAATTAGGGCTAAAATATAATTTGCATGAAGCAAACCTATTTCAATTCCAAGAATTTTCCTTTTTTTTTCTGATCTCGAAACAATCAGTGTCTTGGTCAACTATTTTGTAATCCATTATCTCTTCCATTTTGAGCATCTCTTTTATTTTTCAAATATTGCCTAAATATAACATTACTAGAAAAGATAATAGTGGCCATTTCCCTGTCACCAACTATGTGCTAGGCACTGGGCTGGGTAATTGCATATAATCCTCATAGCACCAATGTGAGGTAGATATTTCCCTTGCTTCAAAGTTAGGGCCAGTCATATTTTATTAAATATTCTCATAGCACCAAGCACAGCACCTTGAACAAAGTAGACTCTTATTACACATATTTTTGATTGACTGAAATGTGGCAGTGAGTCCCCTCCCTCTCTCTCTAATGTTTGTAGTTATTTGATTTATAAGAAATCTCTGTCCCTGGCTGTGGTCAGCTATTGAATTTATGTGTGACAAGAAAACCATAGAGTTTGGCAACTCTGCAGTGGTAGGTGATGTGTGAATCATTGGGGGAAGAATAAACAGTTTAAATTCAGACTTTGAATACCTGGGTCCTATGGTTAGTTAATCATGTCTATGGAATGCATGACTGAGCAGACAGGTTCAAAGATAGGGGACTTGAAACCACTCCATTGTGTGTTTCTAGATACCATCTTGTTGCTCATTGGTAATATTTTCTGTAGTCACTTCTCAAATGTATGAGACGAATACAGTCTAGGGTTTGTTCATCTTAAAAGAAATTCTATAATGTAGGAAGCAGGGTTCAAACTGGAAGGCCCAGGACACTGTGACCTGTCAAGAGGTTAGAATATTCCCCCAATAAGTCACATCTGTCTGATGTGATACAACCAGAAAACTACGTGGGTTGGCGCACAATGAGAGACTCCTGGGGACACGTCCTTAAAAGTAGCTCCAAGGCAGAAATTAAACATGGTTCTGGAAGCTTTTGAGCAACTGAGCTAGCAGGACCAGAGCTGGCAGACATCACAACAGGCCATCATTCCAGCTGCTGCTCCCAACGAGCACCCCCAGTGTCCGGCCCAGGCGGTTCCTCCTCAAGTAATTAATCTTGGCCTCCTTAAGTTACCCCAGGTTCCCAGTGGATGTTTTTCTTCACTTCCCTATAAAATCACTTGAGTCTAGATGCTGGTGGGGGTGGGGAAGTAGTATGGTAGGCACTGAACAATTCCAGCTTCACCAGTGGGAGAAATGGCCCTGTAAATCCTTTCAAAAGGCGCCCACCAAGTCCTTCAGAAGGAAGGGGCAGCCAGTGACATGAATACGATTATTGTAGTAGAGCAAAATGTGTGACTCGCCAGAATTCTGTTAAACCCAGCAAAAGGGAATGCCACAGTTAACCTATATCCCTGGGGAGCACTAAACCTGAAGCAGACTTATTAATTAGGTCTTCTGAGGGGCACAGAAAATGGGGAGGGGGCCTTTTAAGTCACAGAGACAGAGCTCCATTCTAACCAATTCCTTTCCATGGGGGCAAGTCCTGTATCTTTTTTTTTTTTTTCAAACCAAACAGTTTGAGTTACATGTTCACAAGGTCCCTGTTGTGCCAAAGAGCATTTTCAATTCAAGTAGAACAGAAACAACGTTTGTAAAATGAATCAGTAGGTGGAGCTCTTTCTTTTTATTTATTTTTCAATCCAAAGTCCCATTATTATCGAGGGACACAGAGCTTCAAAATGAAAAAAAAAAAATTGGCATTTTAAAAATGAAAACACATATACAACGTGCTTTCCTAATTGAAACGGTATATTGCGAAATCATTACTGTCACAGAACATTTGTGTTGCATGCGAATGCTGAAGCAAAGAAAATATATAAACCTAAATTGACTTTAGCAATTTGAAAGTGATAGTGGACATCTGTATTCAATAAGTTTTTGCTGGTAACTGGTGTTTAATATTTCATGTCAAATCAAGAAGACTGATAGAAGGTTTCTGAACACAGAGATGGCTGGCATTTTTGCAGCACAGCCTGCCCTTTGTCATACTCACCATAAAGAAACCTGCTGTAGTGAGGGTTGAAACTGCACCAGAGTGACTCCTTTTTTGGAACTTATATAAACTTCAGAATATACTGTCTCTATTTTCTTTTAGAAAGATGTCTATAAGAAAAACAGGTTAAAGGACTTCCAAAGCTCATTATTTATTTAAGGGGGAAAAAAAGGGGGGGTGAGTTTTGGGGATAGGGAGTTTTTGGAAGAAATTACAGCAGAATAAATCATCTAGAACAAATCTTACCTTTGTGTTTTCGTCAATCCTGATTCCTTTCTAGTCAGTGTGCAGTGATGTTAAGGAACTTGGTTGCCAATAGAAACATGCCTTCCTAAGTCTCACAATGAGGGCTAGATTGGATTTTAATGTTTATGTAGTTGGGCAGGGTAATGGTGGAGAATGGAGAGTAGGGAGGAAGAACTTTTTAAATAACTTTGTAATTTCTTTTTCCAGGTCCCGTTAAATAGGCAAGCTTGACTCTAAATAGAACAGTTTGTCTTCGTAACAAATGTGATGAAAGGAAGAACTGTGGGGAGGGGGACAGCATTATTCTTTGAGCTGGCCACAGGATTAGCACTTAGTCCTGAAAAGGGTCATGTTGACCTGATTGTCATGTTAAGTCATGCTGACCTTAACATCTTCCATTTAGTTCTCTAATACAGAGGCTGGACCCTTGAATCTGCTTTGAGTGTAATAAAGGTAGAATAAGAAGACCCATAGACTTTGAGGTACTATAGAAATCAAGAAACAGTTTATGTTTATGTTGATATGAAGAAGTGTATATCTGAGCAAAGGATTCCCCCCCCTCCCTTCCCTTCTCTGATGGTAGGACCAAGAATATGGTCGTAAAATGACCAGAAGAGGATAAACAGGTACATGTTCTTTTTTATCCTAAAGTGATTTTTTTTTTTCTAGTGAGAGAAAAGCAAGTTGCTGAAAATATCAAAAAAACTGGAATGATTTGCCTGTGTGCTTAAAGTCATCTAACTTAGGCTCAAAAATAGAAAGAAATAGCAAGTTGTGTATTTTATTTTATTTTATTTTATTTTATTTTATTTATTTATTTATTGAGATGGAGTCTTGCTCTGTTGCCCAGGCGGGAGTGCAGTGGCTGGATCTCAGCTCACTGCAAGCTCCGCCTCCCGGGTTTACGCCATTCTCCTGCCTCAGCCTCCTGAGTAGCTGGGACTACAGGCGCCCGCCACCTCGCCCGGCTAGTTTTTTGTATTTTTTTTAGTAGAGACGGGGTTTCACCATCTTAGCCAGGATGGTCTCGATCTCCTGACCTCGTGATCCACCCGTCTCGGCCTCCCAAAGTGCTGGGATTACAGGCATGAGCCACCACGCCCGGCCGTATTTTATTTTTTAGAGATGGGTCCTCACTGTCTTCCAGCTGGACATGAGCACCTGGGCTCAAGTGATTCTTCTGCCTCAGCCTCCTGAGTAGCTGGCACATGCCACTGCACCAGGCTGATTTCAGCAACTGTTACAGTTTGGATGTGTGTACCTGCCCAAATATCATGTTGAATTGTAATCCCCAGTGTTGGAGATGGGTCCTGGTGGGAAGTGATTAGATCATAAGGGTGGTTTTCTCATGCATGGTTTAGTACTGTCTCCTTGGTGCTGTTCTCATGATAATGAGTGAGTTCTCATCAGATCTGGTTGTTTAAAAGTATGTGGCACCTCCTTGCTCACTCTCTCTCTCTTGCTCCTGCTCTCACCATATGATGTGTTAGCTCCTGCTTCATCTTCCACCATGACTGTAAGCTTCCTGTGGCCTCCCTAGTAGCTCAGCAGATGCCAGCATCATGCTTACTGTAGAGACTGCAGAGACTTCAGCCAATTAGACATCCCAGTTTCAGGCATTTCTTTGTAACAAAGAAAGAATGGACTAGTACAGCAACATAGGAGGAAACAGAGTAGATGAAAAGAGTAAGAATATGCTTAGTGATGTAATAGAGTCTAATAGCATACCAAGCTAATTTTACACTCCAAAATATATATCTACAGGCAAATATTAGGACATAATAAATCACACTGACAAGTTTTAAAGAAATTCTTTCTTTGTTTCAAAATAGCATTAGCCAATAATATGACATCTTGCACTATGATTTATGCTTTGCAAAATTGTAATAATTTTGTCACTTGTCATCATAATATCCCTATGAATGAGTATCAAGGAAGTGCACATATCTTCCTTGTTGAGACATAGGGAAATAAGTAGTTTAGACATGAATTGTGTGTAAGATAACAGGGAATCTTTGTGGGTATATTTGTCCAAAAAGCCAAACAGCATGGCCATGGCTGGAGCCAGGGTCTTCATGGCCACAGTTGAATAACCTGTCTCATTTCTCTTAGAGCAGGAAGCTACTGTTGTCCACCAGACTTGGGCATTCAATGTGCAGCATGCAAGGGACCAAACTGATCCCCCTGGCAGATGTTAAATCAATGCAGATAACACACATGAGAAAGTGTAGCCTTCTCTTTCTACAGCTGCCAGGGTGATCTGCCTTGGGGCTTAGTCTGTTTCCCATATATTCCTTAAGTAAAATCCCAGCTATTGTGGCTAGTTAAAAGGGTGAAAGAAAAAAGATGTCATCACTCAAATGTTTCCCATGTAGGGTATGTTTATTAGTCATCAGTCTTATATATCACCATTCACTGGAACGGTCCACATTTACAGTTACCATCAGCCCCTTCATTTTCTCTAGTCTGCAACTAAGCCTGCACCATTTAATGCCCCCATAAGCATTCATTTGTGAGCTATTGTAGCTCCTTGCCAAGTCGTTGTGGCACTGAAATTAGGGGTATAAACAGAACATGATAGTACAACTAGAGAAAATGATTTTTCCAGTGACATATCAAAATGCCCCATCTGCCTCTTTATCTTCAAAGAGAATCCAATGCCTTACTGTACCATCATTCAGAAAACGGATTCTCATTTTATTAGGAGCCCACTTTAGCTACCTAACTGCAAATTAGCATCATCTGCTGCATGTAAAAAAGATCTGCTTCTCAGCTGTTAGTTACTGTTACTTATTTTATTAATAATCGTTTGTGTTCTTTTCAACTTTAGACATTAACTGTCTTTTAAATAAAAATGAAATGTGTACTTGGCAACTTCTGACGCAAGCATTTGGTTCCCCATAAATCCTGAAAATGACACAATGTGCACTCTGCCTCTGGCGTACCTCTTCAGAAACCAGAGTTAGGCAAAGAGGGACACTTAAGAACTAGGGAGCCCTATCTTGCAAGGCCTCCCCAACTTCTGGGAAGCAGTGGCATGTTGAAAATGACAGGAACAGAGCTCTTAATCACATGGAATTAAGAGTATGTGTGTGTGTGTCTGTGTGTGCACGCTCACGCACATGTGTGTGCCTGCGTGTATGTGTGTGGTGAAGTAGGCCAAAGAACCGAGTAAAACTTCCTAATAATCTTAAAAAATAATTTCCTGGAATCCAACATTCTTCACATTTGTGTATACTTTCAGGATAACGCATGATTTTTTATTTTGATTTTAATAGAATCATGTTTCTCACCCTCGTCGTCTTACTCAAACTTTGTAATTTATGCAGTTATGCATTTCTCTTCTCTAAAATGCTCTCTGAGTCCATTTAAAAACAAAATTATTTTAAATTTCACTTTTTCTGGCTCCCACTCTTTACTCCCACCACAGATACAGAGAAAGTGAGCACACTATTAATTAGCCATTGCAAGTGTCAGAGTTTCTTCCCATTAGATTCTCTTAACGATCCCTCTGGATAGACAGGAAAGGTGTCATTCTCTAATTTATAGAAAAGGAAACTTGGGCATAAAATTAAGATTTGCCCATTGCTGGAGCTGTCCATGCGCATTAGGAGTCAGGAATCCGAATTCCTTATAAAATCTGTAATGATAATCAAAGCTACTATACATCAAACAGTGTACCAGGAACTGTCCTCAGTGCTTGCATTCCTTATCTCTTCGAATCATCAAAAAACAGCCTATAGTAGATATTAGAACTCTCATGTGAAATACGAAAAAGTAGCTTTCGAAAGATCACAAAGCTAGAAAGCAGGAAAGCCAGGAAACAAACCTGTCAACCCAATTCCCAAACTTTTGGCATAACCACTTTGCTTTCTAGTCTCCTATACTTTCAGTCTGTAATGCTAATGTATTAATTGTACTAGTCATTAGTAATAACACTGCTGACTTTTTCTTGAAGAGTAGGTATTTTTTAATTTTCTGGGATTCTTATAAATATTACTTTGGAGAAATAAGAGCTGATTGTCACTCACAAAGAGCAGAGTCTGGCCATATCACATAGTGAGAGCAGAAAGACAAGGTCATATAAGAACCAGATTGTAAAATGAGATCAATCAGTACATGATATCTGGTTTAGTGGGACTGTTTGTTGTGTATTCTGTTCCCCACTAAAAACGATACAGTGAAGTACAGATTCTAATAATGAGGGAATAGACTGATGACTGTCTGATGTGTGTTAAATGCTGCTTGTCATGATGACATTATTTATCTACCATCTGCCCTTCACATGGTGAAAGACTAGGGGACTAAGGGTGAGATGGAAGACAGATCCCAAGCTGGGTAAAGACTCTTTTAACTCTTCATCACCATGAATCCTGTCAAAACACCCATCTCACTGTCATTACCTTAAACAAACCTGTTTACTTTTCATTTAATCTGTCAGTGGAGTTTGACTTTTCTTTTCCGGATCTGATTCCACATCTACAAACTACTGTTCACAGGTGTGATTCCCCAAGCATCCTTCTTCTACATAGGGAGAAATAGGATATTAACTTGTTTCTTCACAGCCAATATAAAGAGCACAGCTACAAAGAAGGCCAAACACCCTTAAAAACTGCTTTGCTATTCTCTTTGTTACTTATTTTGACATAAAATAATTTTTAAAATTGTGTTAATTCAAATGTGAAGCTTTAGGTCCAAAGCCAATGCACCTCTAAAGGGTAAAGACGACTTTCTCATTACCAGGGCAATAGGTCTGAGAAAGTAGCAACAAAATTCTAATAATTTTTCAATATAAATTTTTGACCGAATTTCTAAAAGAAAAATTTTGGAAACAGAAAAATCTAATGACATAACTGCAGGAATGAGTAACTGTCTCATGGTTTTAGAAACATATCATGATATATATTTGCATTTCATGTTGTATTATGTATGCATATCTTTCTCAGTAAGCTGAAAGCTGTTTAAACATATCAACTTTACTGAAGTATAATCTATACATGATAAAATGTTCCTATGTAACCATCACTGCAAATATATACAGTTATACCTCTATATCTGGGGAATGTCTGAAGAACAGAATGTTCTTCAGACACCAAAATCCTCAGATGCTCAATTCCCTTAGACAAAATGGTGTAGCATTTCTGTATAAACTACACACATCTTCCCATACACATTAAATCATCTCTAGATTACTTATTATGCCCAATGCAATACAAATGCTATGTAAATGGTTGTTATGCTGTATTTTTATTTCTATTCTTTTACTGTTGTGTTGTTATTTAATTTTTCAATATGTGATTGGTTGAATCTGTGGATGCAAAACCTACAGAGGGTTGACCGTATCTATATACCCTTGTAACTACCACCAAAGTGAAGATTTAGAACATTTCTATTACCCCAGAATATTTCCTGTGCTCTTCCCAGTAATCTCCACCCTATTCTCAACCACTAGTGTGATTTCTATCACTATGCATTAGAATTTCATATAAAATGAATATATAGTATGAAGTCTTTGTTTCTGGTATGATTTGCTCAGCATAATGTTTTTCAGAGCTACCCATATTGTTGCATATCAGAATTCATTCGTTATCATTGCATGCTATTTATTTGTATGGATTTCCATAATTACCTGTTGGATACTTCATTTCCAATTATAGAATGAAGTTGCTATGAAAGAACTTTGTATGGACATGTATGTGTTTTTCCTTTTTTGTCCAGTTTTAAAATTATTTTTATATTTTTCTTTGTTTTTAAGTTTTGTGGCTACATAGTAGATATATGTATTTATGCGCTACATGAGATGTTTTGATACAGGCAAGTGGCGTGAAATAAGCACATCATGGAGAACGGGGTATCCATCCCTCAAGCACTTATCCTTTGAGTTACAGACAATCCAATTACACTGTTCATTTTAAAATGTACAGTTCAGTTATTAGTGACTATAATCACCCTGATGCACTACCAAATTGTATATTTTATTTATTCCTTCTATCTTTTTTGTGACTGTTAAGCATCCCCACCTCCTCCCCAGCCCCCAATACCCTTCCCAGTATTTTTTTCTTTTAGGTGAATGACTAGAGGTGAACGTGCTGAGTCATGTGGTAGGTGTACATTTAACTTTATATGAAACTATACAAATGTTTTACAAAGGGATGTACAGTTTTACATTCCCATAGTTCTCCACATCCACATCCTTGCCACTACCTGTGGTATGTAGCCTTCTCATATGGGCTTCCTTTACTGAGTAATACGCTCTTAAATTTCTTCCGTGTATTTTTATGACTTGCTAGCTCATTTCTTTGGGGCACTGAATATTTATTGTCTGGATGTACCACAATTTATTTATTGACTTATCTACTGAAAGTGGTCTTGGTTGTTTCCAAGTGTTGGCAATCATCAGTAAAGCTGCTAAAAACATGTGTGTGAAGATTTTTGTGTAGATAAAATGTTTTCAACTTGTTTGGGTAAATAACAAGGACTGTAATTACTGGATTTTAAGGTAAGAGTATTTTTAGTTTTGTAATTTGAGCTGTTTCAGTGGTGTGTAATGGTATCTCATGTAGTTTAAATTTGCATTTATGTGAGAACTAATGCATTTGAACATTTCTTCATGACTTAATCACCATTTATATACCTTTGGTAAAACTTTCAAGTCTTTTACTCACTCTTACTGGATTTATATTTTTTTACTATTATATTGTAAAATACATATTATTCTCAGATATATGTACAGTGAAGATTTTCTGCCATCCCTGTCTTGCCTATTCATTTTCTTCATGGAGACTTTTGAATATTAAAACATTTCAAATTTTGATGAAGTCAGATTTATCTTTTTATGTTTGTGCTTTTGTATTCTAGAAATCTTTGCCTTTTCCAAGGTTACAAAGATTTTCTCTTACCCTTTTTTTAAAGACATTTTTATGGCATTGGCTTTTATATTTAAATCTATTGTCCATTTTGAGATAATTTTTATATGTGGCTGAGTTAAAGACTGAAGTTAATTTTTATTTTCCATTTGGATATCCAGTTTTCTGACATCATTTGTTGAAAAGTCCAACCTTTCTCCATTGAATTACTGTGGCACCTTTGTTAAAAATCAATTGACTATGTATACGTCAGTCTATTTTTAGAATCTCCATTTTATTCTGTTTAACTTATTGTCTATTCTTATGCCAATACCACAGTCTTGTTTAAGATAACTTTATAATAAGTAAATCTTAAATTCATGTAGTGTAAGTTCTCCAACATTGCTGCTCTTTTATAACATTCTGTTGGTATTTCCAGATAGAGCTTTTGACTTTTCATATGAATTTTAGAAAAACAGAAGAAAAATTTCTATTTTTCTGAAAAGCCCCTGGGATTTTGATGTATATTGAATTCAATCGACACTTTAATTTCAACAACATTGAGTCTTTCAACAATCTATGAATATAATGTAATTGCTCCATTCATTTAGGTCTTTCTTTTAAAAATTTTTTATGTATTTTAGAGTATAGCTTTTACCCATATTTTTAATAGACTTTATTTTTTAGAGCAGTTTAGATTCACAACAAAATTCAGCACAGTTTTCCCACATAACCCCAGCCTCCACAAATACATAGCCTCCTCTTTTATCAGCATTCACCACCATAGTAGTTCATTTGATACAACTGATTAATCTACATTAATACATCATTATAATTGGAAGTCCACAGTTTACATTAGGGTGTATTCTTGGTGTTTTACATTCAGTGAGTTTGAACAAATGTGTAGTGACATGTATCCACCATTACAGTGTACAAAATAGATCCACTGCCCTAAAAATACCCTCTGGTCCACCTATTTATCCCTCCTTCCAGTCTCATTTCTGGTAATCACTAATTTAGCTTTGCCTTTTTCAGAATTTCATAGAGTTGTGATCACATGGTATATGGCCTTTTCACATTGGCTTCCTTTGCTGAGTAATATGCTTTTAAGTTTCTTCCATGTATTTTTATGCCTTGCTAGCTCATTTCTTTTGGGCACTGAATATTTGTTGTCTGGATGTACCACAATTTATTTATTGACTTATCTACTGAAAGTGATCTTGGTTGTTTCCAAGTGTTGGCAATTATCAGTAAAGCTGCTGAAAACATCTGTGTGAACTTTTTTGTGTAGATAATGTTTTCAACTTGTTTGAGTAAATACAAAGGACTGTAATTACTGGATTTTAAGGTAAGAGTATTTTTAGTTTTGTAAGAAATCACTAAATCATCTTCCAAAGTGGCTGTACCACTTTGCAATGAATTTCTGCCAGTGATGGGCAGGAGTTCCCGCTGTTCCACATCCCTGTTAGCATTTGGTATTGTTCGTGTTCTAGATTCCAGCCATTCTACTAGTATGAGGTGGTATATCACTGCTGTTTAACTTGCATTTCTCTGTTATCATGTTATGTGGAGCATCTTCTTTTTTTTTTGAGACGGAGTCTCGCTCTGTCGCCCGGGCTGGAGTCCAGTGGCCGGATCTCAGCTCACTGCAAGCTCCGCCTCCCGGGTTTACGCCATTCTCCTGCCTCAGCCTCCCGAGTAGCTGGGATTACAGGCGCCCGCCACCTCGCCCGGCTAGTTTTTTGTATTTTTTAGTAGAGACGGGGTTTCGTCGTGTTAGCCAGGATGGTCTCGATCTCCTGACCTCGTGATCCGCCCGTCTCGGCCTCCCAAAGTGCTGGGATTACAGGCTTGAGCCACCGCGCCCGGCCGGAGCATCTTTTTATATGCTCATTTTTCACGTATATGTCCTCTTGGGTTAGGTGTCTGTAAGTCTTTGACCCATTTTTAAACTGGGTTATTATTGAGTTTGGAAAGTTCTTTGTATATTTTGGATAATAGTCCTTAACCAAATTTGCCATTTGCAAATATTTTCTCCCAGTCTGTGGCTTTTCTTTTCATTCTCTTAACTTTCATGAAGTAAAAATTTTTTATTTTAGTGACATTCAGCTTATCAATCCTTTCTTTTATAGACTGTGTCTTTGGTTTTATATCTGACAAGCGATCGCCTACCCTAGCCTATCTAGAATTTTCTTCTGTTATCTACTAGAAGTTTTATCATTTTGTGTTTTACTTTTAGGTCTGTGATTCATTTCAAGTTACTTTTCATAAAGGGTGTAAGGTCTGTGTCTAGCTTAATTTACTGTATGTGGATGTCTGTTTATTTCAACATAATTTTTAAGACTATCTTTTCTCAATTGTATTGCCTTTAATTCTTCATCAAAGGTCATTTGACTATATTTATAGTATGTGGGTCTATTTCTGGGCTCTCCATGATGTTCCACTGATCTATTTTTCTATTATTTTAATAATATAACACTGTCTTGATTACTATGGTTTTATAGCAGGTAGTATCAATCCTTCAACTTTGTTCTCCTTTCACATTGTGTTGGCTCTTCTGGGTCTTTTGCTTCTCCATCTAAACTTAAGACTCAGTTGGTCAATATCCATAGAATGACTTGCTGGGATTTAGATTGGGTTTGCACTGAGCCTGTCTGTCAAATTGGAAAAAACTGTCATATTGGCAATGTCATTTTTCTGTTTATAACATGGAATATCTCCAATAATTTGGTTCTTTGATTTCTTTCATCAGTTTTCTAGTTTTACTCATGTAGAACTTGTACACACTTTGTTAGATTTATACCTGAGTGTTTTATTTTTTAGAGTGCTAATGTAAATGGTATTGCATTTTTGGTTTCAGATTCCACTTGTTTATTGCTGAGATATATAAAAGTGATGGACTTGGCAGGATGCAGTGGCTCACACCTGTAATCCTAGCACTTTGGGAGGCCAAGGCGGGTGGATTGCTTGCACTCAGGAATTTGAGACCTATCTGGGCAACATGGTGAAACCCATCTCTACAAAAAATACAAAAATTAACCAAGTCTGGTGGCACGTACCTGCAGTCCCAACTACTCAGGAGGCTGAGTGGGAGAATGGCTTGAGCCCAGGAGGTGGAGGTCTCAGTGAGCCGAGACGGCACCACTGCACTCTGGCCTGGGTGACAGAAGAGCCAGGCCTTAGGAAAAAATAAAAATAAAAAAGAAAGGAAGACGGAAAGAAGAAATGAAAGAAAGAAAGAAAGAAAGAAAGAAAGAAAGAAAGCGAGAGAGAAAGGAAAGAAAAGG
>NW_012116143.1:2687490-2691925 GCF_000951035.1 Colobus angolensis palliatus | reverse complement strand
AAGAAAGAAAGAAAAAGAAAGAAAGAAAGAAAGAAAGAAAGAAAGAAAGAAAGAAAGAAAGAAAGAAAGAAAGAAAGAAAGAAAGAAGAAAGGTGATAGACTTTTGTAAATTACTCTTCTTTCCTGCAACCTTAATGTAATTGCTTATTATTTCTGTGAACTTTTTTATTGGTGAAGTCTCAAATTTTCTGCATAGACAATCATGTCACCAAAGACAGTTTGGTTTCTTCCCTTCCAATCTGTATACCTTTCATTTCTTTTTCTTGCCTTGTTGCATTCCGTTGTTATGTTAAAAAGCTGTAGTGAAAGAAGACATTTTTTCCTTGTTCTTCATCTTAGTGGGAAAGTTTTGAGTTTTTCATCATTAAATATAATGTTAGCTGTATATTTTTGTAGACATTTTTAATCAAATTGAAGAAATATTTTATCCATATTTTATTAAATTTACTCTTCAACTGTATTAGTCAGGGTTCTCTAGAGGGACAGAACTAATAGGATAGATGTATATATGAAGGGGAGTTTATTAGGAGAATTGACTCACATGATCACAAGCTGAAGTTCCACAATAGGCTGCCTGCAAACTGAGGAGCCAGGAAGCCAGTCCAAGTCCCAAAACCTCAAAAGTAGGAAAGCCGATAGTGCAGCCTTCAGTCCGTAGCCAAAGGCCTGAGAGTCCCTGACAAATCGCTGGTCTAAGTCCAAGAGTCCAAAAGCTGAAGAACTTGGAGTCTGTTGTTCAAGGGCAGGAACCACCCAGTATGGGAGAAAGATGGAGTCCAGAAGACTTAACCAGTCTTGTCTTTCCACATTCTTCTGCCTGCCTTTATTCTGCCCACACTGGCAGCTGATTAGATAGTGCCCACCCAGACTGAGGGTGGGTCTGCCTCTCCCAGTCCACTGACTCAAATGTTAATCTCCTTTGGCAACACCCTCACAGACACTCTCAGGAACAGTACTTTGCATCCTTCAACCCAATCAAGTTAACACTCAATATTAACCATCATATAAGTACTTCATGTTTTTGATGCTATTGTAAGCGTTATTTAACTTCAATTTTTATTTGTTTTTGCAAGTATGTAGAAATGAAATTAATTGTATATTCTTAAATTCTGAGTATTGCTAAACTCTCTTACTAGTTCAAGTAACACTAGCAAGTAATTTTGTGATTCTTTACAAATTTCTAGTTTTCAAATATTCCAATAAAAAGGTTTATTTTCAGTCTTAGTGTCTTTTATTTCTTCTCCTTGCCTTACTTCAGTGGCTGGGACTTTTAGTACAATATTGTATAGATAGTGATTTTTTCCAATCTTAGGTAGAATGATATTAGTCTTTCATCCATACATACAATGATAGATGTAGATTTGTCTTACATGCTTTTTATTGGGCTGAGAAAGTTCCCATTTACTCTTATGTGTGGTGCTTTTAATTATGAATGGCTGTGGAATTTCGTCAAAAGCTTTTTCTGTATCTATTATGATAATCATTAGGGTTTTCTCTTCTGTTGATATGATAAATTGCAATGATTGCTTTTCAAATGGCAAATCATGCTTGAATCACCAAGATAAATCCTAACAGTATATATTATCTATTTTTAAAGTGTTAAACTTGATTGGCTAAAATTTTGTTAAACTTTTTTTATTTTATTTCTTTGAGATGGAATTTTGCTCCTCCTCCAGGCTGGAGTATAATGGCATGATCTCGGCTCACTGCAGCCTCTGCCTCATGAGTTCAAGTGATTCTCCTGCCTCAGCCTCCGGAGTAGCTGGGATTATAGGCGTGTACCACCACACCTAGGTAATATTTGTATTTTTAGTAGAGATGGGGTTTCACCATGTTGGCAAGGCTTGTTTTGAACTCCTGACCTCAGGTAATCTGCCTGCCTCAGCCTCCCAAAGTGCTCGGATTACAAGTGTGAGCCACTGTGCCCGGCTTGTTAAACATTTTAATGTTAATGTTTATGAAAGTTTCTGGTGTGTCATTTTCTCAAATGGAAAAAATTTACTAGTGAAACTATCTGGTTTGGGAGTCTATTTGTTAGAAGGTTTTCAATTACAAATTCAATTTCTTTAATAGATACACACTTCTTCAAATTTTCTATTTCTTTTTTGGTTGATTTTGGCAATTAAAAAACAGTTTATCTTTTTCTTTGAGGAGGTTTAAAATTAATGCCATAAAGGTACTTATAATATTCTCTTATTACTCTTTAGTAACTGTAATGATGTCACATTTTCCAGTTCTTACGTTAGTAATCTGGGTCTCCTCTTCCTTATTCTTTGATTATGCTAGCTAAAGATTTATCATTTCTTTAAAGTATTTATCAAGATTGCAAACATCCTATTCTTCCTTTAATTACTACTTTTTTTATTTTTTGATTTTTGCCCTCATCTATATTATTTCCTGTCTTCTGCTTACATTACATTTACTTTCTAATTTATATTTTTTAAATGAAAGCTCAGATAATTGATTTTGCAACTTGTTTCATTTCTATATGAAAGTGTTTTAAAGCTATATTTGTTCCTCCTAATGGCAGTGTTACCTGCCTCCTACACATTTTGGTATATCTTAATTTTTTTTTTTTTTGCTTAATTCAAAATATTTTAAAATTTCTGTTATGGCTTATTTCTGACCATACATACATAGAAGTGATATTTTGTTTTGCTTTTTACAAATACTTAGAGTTTTTCATATATTTTTCTGATATTTCTCATTTAATTTAATTATAGTCAGAGAACATACTCTGTTTATTTTCAGCCCTCTTAAATATATTGAAACTTATTTTATAGCCTAAAATATAGTATATATTGGTAAACGTTTCATATACATGTAAAATAAATGTATATTCTGCATTCTTAGGTGACTGTTTTATAAATGTTATTTATGTCAAGTGGTTTTTAATGCCATTTAGGTCCTCTCTATCCATTCTGGTTTTTTGTCTACTTGTTGTATCAATTACTAAAAGAATAGTGTTTTAAGTCTCCAGCAATAATTGTAGATTTGCCTATTTCTCTATTCCATTCTGTCAGCTTTTATTTAATGTGTATTAAACTCTAATACTGGATTTATAAGTGTTTAGGATTATTTTTTCTTCTTGATTGGTTGACAGTTTTATCATTATAAAATATACCTATCACTAGAAATATTACATAAAATCTACCTGATCTGAATATAGTCACTCTAGCTTTCTTATGATTACTATTTGCATGGTATATATTTTTAAATTATTCACATTTAACCATTTTGTGCTATAGATTTTTACAGTTAGTTTTTATAGGCAGACTTTTGTGCCATCTGATAATTGTTACATTTTAATTGGAAATTTTAGTGCATTAATTTTTAATGTAAGAGTTTATATGGTTGCATTGAAGTCTACATTATTGCTATTTGTTTTCTTTTAAATTCATTTTTTATTCTATTGTTTTCCTTTATTTCTTGCCTCCTTTTTTGATTAACTGGGTATGTTTTAGGGATTCATTTTATCTCTGCTGTTGGCATATTATTTATAACTCTCTGTTTTATTTTCTAAATGGCTGCTTTGGGATTGATTGACAGTATGCATATTTTTGCTGGATATAGAATTATAAATTGGTAGATTTTGGGAGGGCCAAGACCTTGAGTATGTTGTTCCTATTTATTTAGTTTCTGATAACAAGTGTCTTGTTATTTTTATCTTTATTTCACTTTATGTAATATATCTTTTTTTTTCTGGCTACTTGTAAGATTTTCTCTTTTTCATTGCTTTTCAGTAATTTAATTGTAATGTGCCTCTGAGTGTTTGTGTATGTATGTGTTTCCCTTGATTGCACTTCATTAAGCTTTTTATATCTGTGAGTTTACAGTTTTTATCATATTGTGAAAGCTTGAAACATTATTTCTCAAATAGTTATTATATCATTTCGTGTCTCTCTTCACCTTCTGGGGCTCCAAATATTCATATAACAGATAGTTCAATGTTATTCCACAAATTTCTGAGATTCCTTTTATTTTTCTTTTTAACTGTTCTTTATTTTGTTATGTTTCTATTGCCAATACCCTCAAAAGTTTACTGATTTTCTTTCCTTTTTTTTTTTTTTTTTTTTGAGACAGGCTCTCACTCTGTGGCCCAGACTGGAATGCAGCAGCATGATCTCAACTCACGGCAACCTCCACCTCCCATGCTTAGGCGATTCTCTCATCTCAGCCTCCTGAGTAGTTGGGACTACAGGTGCTCACCACCCTGCCCAGCTAGATTTTGTAGTTTTTTAGTACAGATGGGGTTTCACCGTGTTGCTCAGGCTGCTCTCAAGCTACTGGGCTCAAGGGATACTCCCGCCTTGGCCTCCCAAAGTGTTGGGATTACAAGTGTGAGCCACTATATCAGGCCAATTTTTTAAAATATAATGTCTTTTTTCCTTTTCATTCCATCTGTGAAATTTTTATGCAAATATTTTTCAAGTTT
>NW_012116143.1:2623136-2687295 GCF_000951035.1 Colobus angolensis palliatus | reverse complement strand
TTTTTTCAATTCTAGAGCCTGGGAAGTTCAAGGTCAAGGGGCTGCATCTAGTGAGAACCTTATTGCTGGCAGGAATCTCTGCGAAGTCCCAAAGTAGTGCAGGGCATCACATGGTGAGGGAAATAAGTGTGCTAGTTCAGATATCTCTTTCTGCTTTTATAACACCACTAATACCCCACACTTATGACCTCATCTAATCCTAAATATCTCCCAAAAATTCCACCTCACAAATACCATAGCCAAATTTCACACCTTCTTAATGCCATTACAATAGGGATTAAGCTTCAACATGAGTTTCAGAGGGGACAAACATTCACATCATAACATTTCAGTCCTGGTTCCCTAAAACTCATGTCTCTTACACATACAAATACACTCATTCCATTACTATTACCCCAAAGTCTTAACTTGTTCCAACACTAACTTAAAAGTCCAAAGTCTGATCTGTGATCCTGTGAAAACAAGTTATCTACTTCTAAAATGCAATGGTGGGAGAGGCATAGGTACACATTTCCATTCCAAAAGAAAGAAAAAGGAAAGAAGAAAGGAGTAACAGATCTCAAGCATTTCCAAACTCCAATAGAGTGAACAACATTAAATCTCAAGGCTTCACAATAATCTTCCTTGCATGTTCCACTTCCTGGATACACTAGTTCACTTCCTAATATGCATTGTTGAACTGCTTAATATTATTCCACAAACCACTGAGGTTCTTTATTTGTTCTTTTGTTGTTGTTGTTGTTGTTGTTTGTTTCTTTTTTAGTAGTTTTACTTTTAAATGTACTTTGCCAAGTTTCTATTGTTATAGTCTTACGTTTACTTCTTCCATGGTATCACCCCCGCTTTTCATTCTATCAGTGAAATTTTCATGTAGATGTGCTTAAAATTTAGAAGTTTAATTTGGTTCTTTTTTAACTTTTATGTTTCTCCTTATTGTGTTCATGCTTTCTTTTGACTGCTTAAACATTGCTATAATTGCTGTTTTAAAGTTCTTGTCTCCCAGTTGCACCATCTTTGATATTTCTGCATCTGTTTCTATTGACTGCACTGAATTCTGCTTTTGAAAATGGCATGGACCATTTTTCAAATCTCATTTTTTTGGCATCATTAAGAAAATGAAATACACACAGTTTGGTATTGCATTATATAACATGTTCATTTTTAATATTTATGCATGATAAACTCCTAAGACATTGACATTATTATCCATAAAATACTACCATCATTTACTGAGTGTTTACTACATTCCAAATATTTTGTATACAATATCATTAAAAGAAGCTTTTATTGCACACCAATTTCTTTCTTTTAAGAATTTGTCTCAGTCATTTGTATAATTTTTAAAAATTTATGTTTTTCCAAGACTGTAAATTTTATAATGGCAGAGTACATATCTTATTTATCACTATATAGCCAGCATTTGATACATAATCAGTCATACATTAGTTCAAACAAATATTTACCAATGAATAAATGAATGAATATATAAGTGAATATATAAGAATGAATATATAAATGAATATATAAGAATATATAATTGAATACTGCATCATAGATATTATTACACCTAACTTACTTAGACCCACCTTTCTTACCAGGGTCAAATAATAAATGTAGAGTCAGAACCTGAACCCATATTTTTTTCCCCCAAATCCATGCTATGATGTGCTATGATCTCTAGTTCTTGAAAGTAAGCACTATGGTTTTATCATTTATTCTTCAAAGTAATTGTACAGTGTGTGTTATTGTTTTATATTAGAGACTTAGATAAATGTCTCTAAAGAATTAATATGTATTACAGAATAACAAGAGTATAGTTAATGCACATTCTTTAAGACACTTCAGTTTGAGGAGTAGAGATTAATATACTGTTTCATTTTACATTAAATATGGTAAAATGGGGGTCCAAAGCCCAAAGTAGTGGAGAAAAAAACAATAAAATAGAAAATAAAGAAAAAAATAACAAAATCTCAACCCTGATTAATCAGTTACAAAAGACAAGAAAAGAGAAAAATATTATAAGATCTGAAAATAAAGGTTAAAAGTTTTAATAACCAATATATCAATAACCATGATTTTAATGTCAGTTAAAAGTCAGATTTGGCTGGGCACAGTGACTTACACCTGTAATCCCAGCACTTTAAGAGGACAAGGCCAGCAAATCACTTGAGCTCAGGAATTTAAAACCAGCCTGGCCAGCATGGCTAAACTCTATCTCTACAAAAAATACAGAAAGTAGCCAGGCATGGTGGTGCATGCCTGTAGTCCTAGCTAATTGGAAGGCTGACATAGGAGGATCACTTTAGCCCAGGAGATCGATGCTGTAATGAGCTGTGATCATGCCACTGCACTCCAGCCTGGGCTACAAAGCAAGACTCTTCCCCCATCCCCGCCCAAAAAATAAAATAAAATAATAAAAAGATTTTTCAAATTGAATTGAGAAAACCAAGCTATTGTAGTTTATAAGAAACATTGCTAATGCATAAAGATAAAAAGACTATGTTAAAATATTTAAACTGATACACCAGACAAATACTAGCTAAAAGACTGCTGGTAAGTAACGTAATATCAGTAAAAATAGACTGTAGCACAGAAAGTATATTAGGTTCCATGCTACAACATGGATGAACTTTGAAAACGTGCTAAGTGAAATAAGCAAGACATGATAGGACGAATACTATATGATTCCACTTACATGAGGTACCTAGAATAGTCAAATTCATAAAAACGGAAAGTAGAATAGAGGTTGCCAGGGGCTGGGGATAGGAGGGCATGAGAAGTTATTATTTAATGGGTACAGAGCTTCTGTTTGGGATAATGAAGTTCTGGAAATGAAGAGTAGTTGATATGAACTACATGTTTGTATTCCTCAAAATTCATAAATTGAAATTCTAAACTCCAGTGGGATAGTTTTAGAGGGTGGGGCCTTTGGGATGTAATTTGTTTTAGATGAGGTCATGAGGGTAGAGCGGCCATGATGGGATTAGGGTCTTTATAAGAGGAGAAAGAGGGTTTAGCTCTTACTCTTTCTCTTCTGTGTGAGGACACAATGAAAAGACAGACATCCTCAAACCAAGAAGGGGCTCTTACCAGACATCAAAGCTGCTCATGCCTACATTTTGGACTTCCCAGACTCCAGAACTCTGGAAAATAACATTCTGTTGTTTAAACCATCTACTCTATGGTATCTTATTAAAGCAGCCTGAACCAAGACAGTAGTAATGGCAGCACAACATTGTGACTGTGTTAATGCCACTGAATTGTATACCTGAAAATGATTAAAATGGTTAAATAAAAACTATATGGATATCAAGTTTTTAAACTATATTAGCTATAGAAAGGGTCATCATATAATAATAAAAGTTCATCATAAAATCTTTGCCTGTGCCTATGTCCTGAGTGATATTGCTTAGGTTGTCTTCCAGGGTTTTTATAGTTTTGGACCCAGCAATTCCATTACTAGGTATAAGCCCAAAGGAATATTAATGATTCTATTATAAAGACACACACATGTGTATGTTCATTGCCGCACTATTCAAAATAGCAAAGACACAGAATCAACCTAAATCCCCATCAATGATAGACTGGACAAAGAAAAGTGGTACATATACACCACAAAATAATATGCAGTCATAAAAAAGAATGAGATCATGTCCTTTGCAGGGACACAGATAAGGATGGAGGCCATTATCCACAGCAAAGTAACACAGGAACAGAAAACCAAATATCACATGTTCTCACTTATAAGTGAGAGCTGAAGTATGAGAACACATGGACACCTAGAGGGGAAAAACACACACTGGGGCCTTTCAAAGAATGGTAGGTGGGAGGAGGAAGAGGATCAGGAGAAACAACTAATGGGTACTAGGCTTAATACCTGGGTGACGAAATAATCTGTACAGCAAACCTCTGTGATACAAGTTAACCTATGAAACAAGCCTGCACATGTACCCTTGAACTTACAATAAAAGTTAAAGAAAATAATAATAATAATAATAATAAAAGCTCAATTCACATAGAAGATATAGTTTGCATGAATCTAATGAAATGGCCTCAAAATATACAAAGAAAAAATAAGAAGTACAATAAAATTTGTATATCCATCTCCATAGTGGGAATTTCATCATACCTTTTAATTATTAATAGGTTAAGCAGACAAAAAATAATATACATACAGAAAAGACTTTAAAATATTGATCTAATAGTATTCTACACTCCAAATTATAGAATATACATTCTTCTCATCCACATTTATAATATTTACAAAACTGATTACATGCATACTTGGCTATAAGGTAAGCCTGAATCATCCTAACTTAGTGTCCTAAAAAGAAAAGAGAAATATAAGACAGTATTGGAAAGGGAGGAACAACACCAAGGAATCTAACAAGAGTAGTTGAGTATAACATGAATCTAACAAGAGTAGCTGAGTATAAAATGAAGATATATAGCAAGTTGGCAAAATGTTAGATACCCATGCAATAATTAATTACATTTTTGTAGAGTAGCAACAAAGAGAAAGTATAATTTTTACAATGTTATTTGTAATAGCAATAAAATTATAGTCTACTAGGGAAAATCTAACAAAATATGTGCAAGACAAATTAATATTTTAAAACTTTATCCAAATATTTTATGTGTGGATATAGCCACTATTATAAAATATCAGATGTTCTCAGATTAATCTATAGCTTTAATGCTATTCCAATCAAAATTTGAACAGAGTTTTATAGTCTACTAGGGAAAATCTAACAAAAGATGTGCAAGACAAATTAATATTTTAAAACTTTATCCAAATATTTTATGTGTGGATATAGCCACTATTATAAAATATCAGATGTTCTCAGATTAATCTATAGCTTTAATGCTATTCCAATCAAAATTTGAACAGAGTTTTATAATCAAATTCTAATATTTGCATAGAAGAGAAAAGAGACAAGACTAGCTAAGATACTTAAGAGGAAGAATGAGGGATGATTTGTCCTAATAGAAATTAAGAATTATGATAAAACTGTAGTATTTAAGAAAGTATGATATTGATACATGGATAGACAGACTGACCAATAGGACAGAATACAAGTTTAGGCATAGGAGAAACTGACACAGACAGAAGTGGCACAGCTCGAGAAATGAAAGATTATTCAATAAATGCAGTGAGAAACAAGTCAATTCATAAAACATTAAGTTAGCCCCTTTCTTTCATCATGTTAAAACCAATTGCTAATGATGTAAAGATTTCTATGTTAAATATCAAACAATTTTTTGAAGAAATTATAGAAGGGATCCCCCTGAAGCTAGGGTAAAGAAGACTTTCCTAAATAATGCATAAAGAGCATTAACTCCACAAGAAAATATTAATTACTAAAATTAATTAATTTAACAATTTTTCAAAATAAAATTAAAAAACAAGTCAGAAGCTCTGTGAAGATATTCTCAAAGCATGTAATCAACAAAAGATTATTGTTTTAAATATTTGAAAAAAGCAACAACTTATAACTCAATAATACAATTACAATGTAAAAATCTGGGCAAAAGACATGAGCAATTTTGCATAAGAGAAAACATTTTGCCAACCAAAATTATAAAAAGAAGCTCAATTTCATTAATAATAAGGGAAATGCAAATTAAGATGCAATGAGTTTTATACCCACTCAGTTGGCAGAAACGAAGAATCTGACAACCCAATAATTGAACAAGATATGGAAACTTTTAGTAATTGTTGGTACGGAATTTCTTCTCATCAATGAAATCCTTTTAAGTATGTCATCTGTTTCTTACCAGGGCACTGACCAACATACATTCTTGCTTATGTCCCAGTTGTTAGACTCATGGTTGTTAGGTATATTCTTGCACTAAGTAACATATTTGTTAGAACAAATATTATTTTATAACACATGTTTTATATTGTTTTATGTGTTAAAAAGTAAAATATAAATTTTAAAAATAACAAATATGGTTATTATCAATATAATGTCAATTAAGACATCAGTGAATTGTATTTGTGTCTGTATTTCCAGCTTCAACAGCATTTAATTAAGTATAGTCTTTTATTGATAGTAATCTTATTTATAAATAAACTTTTCTGAAGTACTTGAATTCCTGCTTTCACATGAAATAGATTTCTGAAATTTTCCTATTCCTGAAACTTAGTTGTAGTTATCCTAGTGACTGTAATAAAAACACAGTTTTCTAATTTCAAAATTATTTATTGTGTTTTATAGGTCAAAAAAGTGCTTTTAAATATATTTAACTCTCATGGTAATCCTGAGCAGTGGAAAAAGACAGTCAATTAGAGTGACCATTTAAATGAATAGATAGTCACCTACAGGTTAAGTTACCCACAGAGGTCCGTACAATCAGCTAGTTGCATAGTTTGTACTTGACTTCTAATTCCTTGCCCATTCTTTCCTCTACACATTTTACCTCTAAAGATAATAATACGCTTGTAAATCTGTAAAATATTTCACCACTTTCAAAATACCTTCCATATCACATCACATGTTTTGATTCCCACATTCACCCTTGAGTTTCCTTAGCATATTTCTTTCTTCTCATAACACATACAGAGCATAATTTAAACAAAACATAGTGCTAACTATTAACATAAAAGATTTACTTGTCAAAAATTTTCTAGATAATTAAGCCGAAATAACAACAAAATAATCTTGGTTTTGTTTCATAAACCCCATAGTTGTATTCACTGATTTGTCTAAGAAATAAATAAAAATAATTACTTTGAAAGCTCCTCATGGTTTCTTTTGAAAGAACAAATGAATGAATGAAAGAATGAATCAACAGTGATAAGGTCCAAAACAGTTTCTGCTTTTCTGAACTTTGTGAAAATAGAAAAGAATTTTTTCCTCCCAGCTAGAAATCTATTACATTATGTCTATCAAAGAACAAACAAAACCTTTCCAGAAATTTTTCTTTAAGGTGCTGTGACATGTAATGTGTATTATACAAATAAATAAAGTATGAATATAAAACAGTATGATTTATTTTTATTCTTATTTGTAAACATCTTGCTCAAAATTTTCTCTCTATCGCCCCTAATATCTATATGATCTTGCCAGTGAATGGTAGTGTGGTTACAGGCAAGCTACATCTCACATCCCATTAAACCCACCTGCTCACACTTGGCAGGATTTGGCCAGTGCTGCTGCTCATTAGGGGCTCTGGCAGAGAGAAAGCGTGGGTGGAAGAGGCAATGAAACCAGTGCCTGAAAAGTGAAACTGAGGTTTAGGTTTTATATGGGATTTTATTTGGTGAGTGGTTACACTGCTTTTCATTATACCAGATAACAGGTTGCTGGCAGCATATTTAAAAGATATGAAACTTTTAAGGGGCTGAAAATGAAATTAAAGCTTGATGAAATAAATTCTAATCTGTACCCCACATTCATACGTGTGCCAGGAAATGAACACACTAGTGCTTTAATTGTAATCAGGCTGTTCCCTTAAAGGCAGCAACAATATCCACTTTGCTGCACATGGAGAATCTAGGAAACAATGCCATTAAGACTTTATATGCCATCTTATGCTCCACTTTCTTCATAGCATTACATCACTTCTACAGGCATTTTCTGCCCCATTTACTAAACTGGCTCCAGTCAATGAAGTTGTGCATTATATGCCCCCAGGGAAGAAAATAATGCAAGAGTTTTACTGTCCATGTTAATGCCATTTAATACATTACTCAAACACATACTTAAGACCAACAGTTCTAATTACACAACTTTGGTTTTAAGTGGCTTCCAAACTGACTTCTTAACTGGCAATTTCTCAAAAGCTCTTGTCTTCCCAAACTTCTTTTTGGAGGATTGGAGAGTCAAGAGAATGCAGTTTGAGATGCTGCAAAGGCTCTGGGTTGTTAGTTATATTATAACTTCATCGTCTAAAAACGAAGAGAAGAGTGGTGTCCAGCCTGTTTGTGTTGCTTTGTTTTTATTAAATTTTATGTTTTACATGTTGCTCAAACTGGAATTAATCCTCACCTACCTCTTGGGAGGCTAATGTCTTTGAAAAATGGTTTAACATTCTAAAAATGGTGTGAGTCCAAAAGTAGGAGTGAATAGTGAGGTAGAACAGCATTCCATTTCTTTTTTTGGAGGACTTGGATTTCACTCCACTCCTTTTGAGTAAGAGAAAACAGATCTGTCTTTTCTCTGTTTGGATAAGGAGGGGAGAGAGCTTAAAGAAGAGAAACATTTTTAGTACCAGCTGTTCCCTAACTCAAGCCCCGCACAAATTTATTCTTTCCTGAGCTGGAGATACTAGAACAAACCCAAGAAAATGGAAAATATAAAGTGAATCAATGAAGCCAGTTTTATTATTTTAAGTTACAAATGTTTTAGAGGAGAGCCAAAAGGCTAAGGGATAAATTAACCACAGTTCAATCCAAAACCAGTGATAAGAATGTAGATATCTTTAAAAAAATCTCTGGGCTATGCTCTCGTGGGAGAACTTTCAAAGCATCCCTGTGTTATAAACCCCAGTGGCCAATTCTTTTTACAAGATTCTTTAACATTTTTTAGCAAACATTATCAGACATGTGAATCAAGTAATGCCATCTCAAGACTCACCAGCTAGCTCTCTTAGTTTTAATAAATGTGGTCAAATACCTGATATAGTCTTAAAACTTAATGTAGTCTTAATATTAGGATCTTATTATCAAAACCTCATATTTCCATTTAATATTTAGTATTTTTTCCACCAATGTTAAGGTCATGTTTATGATTTAACCCATGAACATATTGCTAGCTAAATTACAAAGCAGGTTTGGGATGTGTGTGCTTAAGCTCAGGAAGAATTTAACTATTTCAGTAGAAATAATAAAATATAATAAATGCAAATGAATAAGCATGTCAAATTGAATTTTTAAATAATGTTTCAGTGTGGATGCATACTTTATTCATGTTTTGGCTATTGACAATATGTCTGTTTAATGTGTAAGGCCTCCAGGCAAGCTACAATTTGATTTTCTCTTGCCCCACTCATTCAGTGGCAAAATATATATTAGACAAACATGTTTGGGCCAAGCACTGTGGCTGATTCTGTACTCACAGCAATTTGGGAGGCCATGGTGGGAAGATCACTTGATTCCAGGAGTTCAATACCGGCCTGGCAACAAAGAAAGACTCCCATATCTACAAAAAATAAGAAAATTAACTGGGCATGGTAGTGCATGCTTATAGTCTAGCTACTCGGGAGGTTGAGGCAGGAGGATCACTTGAGTCCAGGGGGTTGAGGTTGCAGTGAACCATGATTACTCAACAATCATTTTCTTCTGTTATATCCACCAAAACTTTTCATTTCTTTCAGTGGCATCAATTTTCTGGATTTAGTCAAACAAAAAATTTGTATCTTTTTCTCTACACTTTAGTATAGGTTTTATATTATTCCTTAACTTTTTCATCCTTCAAAACCTAAACTCTACCATATGAAAGGTCATGGATTTTGGAACTCATCAGACCTGATTACAGTACCTATTTCTATCACCTGCTAGTGTGTGGTCTTTTAAACTTATCATGAGCATCAGTTTTCTCACATAGAAAATGAAACTGCTCTGTAGGTGTAGTACAAAAAATAGAGATACTGTAAAAAATGGTGTTCAGCTGATGGAAGCTCTTAACCTAAGGATCTAATGGAAAGTCGAATGAGGAAGGATTAAAACGCCACGCTTGCCCCTTTCAAATTAACCACAGTTCAATCCAAAACCAGTGAAAAGAACATAGATATCTTTAAAAAAAAATCTCTGGGCTATGCTTTAGTGAGACAGCTTTCAAAGCATCCGTGTGTTACAAACCCCAGAGACCAATTCTTTTGATTCTTCAACACTTTTTAGCAAACATCATCAGATATGTGAATCAAGTACTGCCATCTCAAGACTAAGCAACTAGCTCTCTTAGTTTTGCTAAAAGTGGTTTGTAGGTATAGTATTAAAAAAACTGGTTTGTATGTGTAGTATAAAAAATAAAGATACTGTAAAAAAAAAAATGGTGTTCAGCTGATGAAAGCTCTTAATCTAAGGATGTAAAGGAAAGTCGAATGAGTAAGTATTGAAATGCCATGCTTGCCCCTTTCAAATAGGGCACTGTGTGTGCTAGGCCTAAAGACTATGAAAGCAGCAGATGGTCCACAAGAGAGCAAGGAGATTTGTTTGAGAAAGGAGTCCTTGGCTACGACTTCACTTCCCAAGTGACTAACTCATCTGGGCAAAGGAAGAGAAGCCTGAAACATTCAGATTACTGTGAGGGGAAGTCAGCCCGACAGGCTGAGTTGCCTTTCTTGTCCTTGGCATTGTAACACTGCACAGTCTTCTGTTGTTCCTGGAACCACTCAAGCATATAATGAATGGAGTACCACTGATTGGAAACGTTCGGCCCTAGATGATATTTCCGCAAGTTGTTTTCCTTCTACAACTTGGTAATGGATTTTTCTAACTTTAACAGGATGGTTGAAGTGTCTCTTGGTTTTATATGCTGTTGCCTGCTCTGGATCCAACTCTGTCCAGTTATCATGTCAATTTTTTTTCAACACTGAAAGTCAACTACTCTCCAAAATCTTAAATGTTTTTCTTGGAGAGCTACATGATCCTAAGCAAACAAACAAACTGAAGAGCCATTCTGGCTTTTCTGAAGAAATTGAAACTTTTTTTTCTTTAATGAATGAGCTGACTTTTTGGAACTGTAGCTTAGGTTCACTGAATTCTGCAGAGGTCAGGGGAGAGTAAGGAATGTTTGACAGTTTGGGGGCAGGAGGGAGATGGTGCTCTGTGGGACTGACTGGGTTTGGTACCAGCACCTGGTAGGCCAATTGAAGGACAAGGCTGAGTTCTGAGTGTTGAATAGTAATAAAACACTGTGAAGACAGACTAGCCAGATGTACCTATGTTAAAATCTGAGCTCTGCTAGTAACTAGATGGGTGAACTTAGACAAAGTTATTAAAATCTATGAGCTTCCATTTTCACATCCATGTAGTGCTGTGGAGGATTAACATGTGTTGAGTACTTATTCTATGCTGACCACTATTCTAAGCACGTTGGCTGTGATGTCTCAATTAATTTTCACAACAATCCTATGAAGCATAAAGAAATTATTATTATTATTATTATTATATAGATTGTACAAAGATGAGGAAACTAAGGGAAAGGATACCTGGTCAAAGGTAACCAAGTTAGCAATAACAAAGTTAGAGTCTGAATCTAGGCAATTTGGCTCTAAAACTTATATTTTTAATCATTATTACGTGATTAAGTCACTTAATGTATTTCCTGGCATGTAATTAGCATGCAATAAATAGGAGTTTTATTTTTTTTCTTCAACTTTTATTTTAAATTCAGGGGTAATGTGCAGGATGTACAGTTTTGTTACATAGGTAAGCATGTAGCATAGTGGTTTGATGCACAGATCATCCCATCACCTACCTATTAAGCTCAGTGTCCATTCCTAATGCTCTCCCTCCCCCAACCCTCCACCCAACAGGCCCCAATGTATGTTACTCCCCACCACGTGTCCAGGTGTTCTCATAATTCAGCTCCCATTTATGAATGAGAACATTTAGTGTTTGGTTTTCTATTCCTGTGTTAGTTTGCTGAGGATAATGTCTTCCAACTCCATCCATGTCCCTGTAAAGGACATTATCTTGTTTATTTTTATGGCTGCATAATATTCCATGGTGTATATGTACCACATTTTCTTCATCCAGTCTACCACTCATGGATGTTTAGATTGATTCCATGTCTTTGCTATTGTGAATAGTGCTGCAATTAACATATGTGTGCATGTATTTTTATAATAAAATTATTTATATTCCTTTGGGTGTACACCCAGTAATGGGATTGCTGGGTCAAATGGTATTTCTGCCTCTAGGTCTTTGAGATATCACCACACTGTCTTCCATGATTGAACTATTAATTAATTTACACTCCCAACAATGTAAAAATGTTCCTTTTTCTCCGCAGCCTTGTTAGCATCTGTTGACTTTTGACTTTTTAATAATAGCCATTCTGACTGGCATGAGATGGTATCTCATCATCGTTTTGATTTGCATTTCTCTAATGAGCAGTGACGTTGAGTTTTTTTGATATGTTTCTTGGCCACATGTATGTCTTCTTTTAAGAAGTGTCTGTTCGTGTTCTTTGTCCACTTTTTAATGGTGTTTGTTTTTTTTCTTGTACATTTGTTTAAGTTCCTTGTAGACTCTGGATATTAAACCTTTGTCAGATGGATAGATTGCAAAAATTTTCTCCCATTCTGTTGGTTGTCTGTTGACTCTAATGACAGTTTCTTTTGCTGTGCAGAAGCTCTTTAGTTTAATTAGATCCCAATTAAATGAGAGATTTCAATACATATAGTTGATTCGTGAAAAAATTTGGGATTTAGGGGCATTAACCCCTTGCCGAGTTGAAAATCGGCATAAAACTTTTGACTCTGCAAAAACTTAATTACTAATTGACTTACTGTTGAACTGTCGACCTTACTGATGACATAAACATTTGATTATCACATATTTTGTATGTTACATGTACTATATACTATATTTTTAGCAATAGAGTAAGCTAGAGAAAAGAAAATGTTATTAAGAAAAGCATAAAGAAGAGGAAATGTACTTACTATTTATTAAGTGGAAGTGGATTATCACAAAAGTCTTCACCATTGTTGCCTTCACATTAAATAAGGTGAGGGGGAGGAGGAGGTTGGAGAAGTTGGTTTTTCTGTCTAAGGGGTGGCAGAAGCAGAAGGAAATCCTTGCATATGTAGACTTGTACAGTTCAAACTTGTATTGTTCAAGGATCATCTGTGTTTATAATATATATTATTTATATATTTAAATATGTATGTTTGTGATTTTTTAAAGGTTTGTTTCTGGAACTTTAAGCAAGAAGTAGAAACCTTTAATCTGCTAAAAGATTAAATAAAAAATAAGCTTTGAGAATTTGTAGAGTTGATAGCTACACTGGTCACTGATTTAGGAAGGTCCATACCCACCTGAATACTGAGCATAAACTTAGGAAAATTAGGAAGATGTTCTAGAGTTAGTAAAGGCATAAGATAAGGGTCTTTTCTTTTCCCTTCTACTATTTGTGATATGATTTTCTCTCACAGAAAGGGAAAAAATAAGTAAAGATGTGCTTACTTTTTACTACTCTTCTGCCATATTTTGCTTTGCTATAAATTGATATGACTTTATGATTTGTTTCCCCTAATGATTTTTGGATTCATATTTTTTTCAATCAGTCAACTAATCTTTCAGTGGTTGAGTTTCTATGCTCTAGACACTATGAGGGCACAATTCTGACTCAGTGGTTACACAATAGACACTAACACCAAACCTTAATCATTTCATGGAAAGTCCCTGCTCTAGTCCATCTTGAACATAAAACTAAAAAATTAACCATAAGGATGTCTATATGCCTTCTATTAGCCCCATCTTACTTATCTCACTTCAGCAGGTAAAAATATAATCATAATAACTAGTTAATTAGTTTTAAAACTTCAGTACAGATTTTAAAGTATGGAATCAGCTATACTTATTTTCAGATTTCAAATCAATAATTTTTTCTTTGGAGTTTCTTAAAATATTCCTTGATTTTCAACATTATCTCCTAATGTGATCAACTCTCTTCAGCCCACTAGTATTCCTTTGTCCAATCTTACCCTGTTTTCTTAGTCTTTGAGACTTTGCTTATATCAATCACATGTCTGGGATGTGTTCTCCTCACCAGTGGAATCTTGTTAGTCTAACTTCAATTATACCTTGTCCAAAAATATTTTTGCAATAAACTTTACCTAAGATAATTCTTTGTATCTTAAATATAGAATAAGTTTTTGATAAATTATCAACTATACACAAATAGATGTTTTGTGACTTTCTTACTAAGCATATATTTAGATACATATAACAAAAGGTAATTCAGTTGTGAAATCATTATGTATGAGTCACATAATGAGTTATGTGAATCACAGGGTTGCCAAGTCCTGCCATTGTTACTCAGTTTGGATGATGTTCTCTTTCATAGGGTGAAAAGTTGCTTTACAAATGTTCCCTACATACATCATTTGTGTTTAGTTTCTTATACTACTTTGTTTTGAGTAAGGAAAATTGATTTTTAATTTATTCCATTTAATTCTGTCATCTGGTCTCCTTTCAAGTTCCTACTCAAATGGCTTCTTAAATAATAAAAACATATAAATAGTTCTTTATTCTAGATTAAGTGAAATTTCTTATCTTTCTTCATAATTGCTTAAATTAAAAAAACCTCAATATACTTTTGCTCTTTCTTCTATATTTAAACCTTAATAAATTCTGGTATATATGAGCTACTTCAGGATTCAATTGCATTTTTAGTAACTGTGCTTTTCTACATGTTTAATAAATCAACCAATGAATGAGCAAAGAAATCAATAAATGAAGATAAATACAACAACCAAATAAAAAGAGCCTTTGGGTACGAGAAGTCCAATACTATTTTGATATTCTTGAATAAATTCACATGTGAAATCCAGATTCACGCAGTGTATAAACTGAGTTTAGCAACCAAAGCCTGACATGCTGGCAATTTCAGCAGACTAGTAAAAGCTGTTATTTTTGATTGAAGAAAAGAAATTTGCATGATTATCAAAACAGACTGACATTCATTTGCATGAACATGATAAACCTACAGCAAGCGTGCTAGCCAAAGAGCACATTCATGGGAAAATAGCGTCAGTGTGAAATTAATAAATTGTTTTCCTTTTTTCCAACATGGGCAATAGGAACATTTTGGTTTTGTTTAAGTATTATCTATTCCAGCTTATACATTGTTTACTTTTCATAATATAATAATAACACCATGGCACCAATGCATTCTTTCCATGTGAGATAATTACATAAATTAAGTTAGTCCAATACTTACACCTAGCGTGAGTTCAAAACAGTTTTTTAATGTTTTGATTATAAGCAAGTAAATGAGCATATGTCCAATTACATTTTGGGTGCAATAGCTTTAGCCACCACATTTTGGCATTTTATTTTATTAGCTAAAAGTTCACATGTGGTTTCCATGTCTCCAAGCTGTCTTTAAGGATACAAGACTTGTATAACCTAACATTGTTTTCTTTCCTCCTCTCTCCCAAGACCCCTCCCTATATGCCCTATGTCTCACATATGCTCCCTCATAGAGGCACCCCTCTTCGTTTTTTAAGACTATATGTGCAAATAGTGAAAACTTGAAAGTTTGCAGATGCTTTCAAGAAATAATAAAAAAGTTTCCAACCCTAAAATTTTTACCTAATAAAACATTCTGAAATGAATTCCAAAATGTTTACTATAGAAGCAGTAGTATTAGTGTACAAATAAATACAGGTTACAATTACTATTTAGCTGCTTCATTCTTTGGCTTGATGCTACACAGTAGTGTTATTGTCACCCTTTTCCTCCTCAAGACCCTCCTTAGCAGCTTTGGGATAAAGGAAGGGGAAACTTAGTGAGCATCTTAAAGGCTGAAATGTATAAGACACAGCCTTGCTGGTGGAGGACACAGAATAAGGGAGTACAAAGAACACATTCAGTTCCTTTTGGCTTCAACATTCTTCTCTGTGTATCTGTGTTACTGATATGGTTAATGGTTTGGAAAACTGCAAGACTTGCATATTCTGGCCAGGGCTTAAAGACAACCTTTCTGAACAACCAACTAACAACTTGGTTACATTTTAGGCTGTTGCTTTTAGCATTTCGAAAGTCTTGGAGTAAATCAAATGTCTTTAATTTTTTTTTAGTTGCCTCACCTGTTTATTGGAAATGTCATATTTAATTTACAAAGAAAGGGGGGATTTTAATATATTGTTGATTTACAAAGGTTTCTAAAACTTCATATACAAGCAGTATTCAACTGATACAGGATATTCTTCAAGTTCAATATATATTTAAGAAGAAAAGTCGTAAGACTCTGAAATAGTCAACTGTGTAAAATGTTGAACTGTGTTAAAATGTAAACTCCTGCATGCTATAGATCTTCATGCAATAGATCTGACTTCTAGCTTTCAAACACATAACTTTTTCAAATTCCACTATTTGCAGGCAACCCTGTAAGAAGCAGGACATGGAATATTGTGTCATTTTCATTCTGAGGAACAGACTAGTTGGGTGCACGAGGCAGCTGATGTGATGGAAAAATGTTTGAGCTTAGTTGTTCACTCAGTACCTGATAACTCCACTCATTTTTCTTCTCTTACTTTATATGCACAAAAGTCCTTACAGTGGGTAGAAAATGTTTGCTTTTTTGTGAAAAACAGAGCACAAAAGAAAGCCAACTGTTTAATAAATGATCTTAGTCTTTTATTTACAAAATCATTAACAGTTTGAAAGGCCCATTTAGTTTAGTTGGGTTTTTTTTTTCAGTTATAATATATTGCATAGGAGTTGTAGGACATAAACCAATGGTGTTATTCAGAATTGGGTCCTACTATGAATGTAAAAGTGCATATACATTTTACTGCCTTAGGTTTCTGACAGGTTTACTATTCAAATATATATCTTACTTAAGTTAAGGATAACTACCACCCTGATATATTTTGACCCATTTTGGATGTTGATAAAGTCACTTTATGCAACAAATTGCCAATGAAAGTTAGGAAGATACAAATTTATAGTTGAGTCAAACATTTCAATTTTCTTTTAGTCTGGCAGAAATGTGTTCAAGGCTGATTATCCATTTGCAGTGTTTAGAACCTAATGTTAGCAGTGTTAAACCTAGGGAATATATCCATTTTATAGAATTGAGCCTAGTGATAACTACTTATATCATATGTATAAAGTTTCTAGAAATTATGATGCTCTCAGACTGTGCTTAAAACATAACAGCGGCTACTGTTCCTTTCTACAGATCTCCTTGTTCTATTATCGAACAGCTAATCTTTATATTATTTTTTAGTACTACTTAGAGAGTACACAACCTCATACGAATGTCCTCAGGAATAATAATTATTGGCATGTTAATAGAAATAGTAGGCATCAGTTATGAAACACCTACCCTGTATCTGGTACTATGTTAAATGCTTTACATACATTATCTAGTTTCATGATTCAACAAATAATCTTATCCTCATGTAGTATATGAGAAAGCTAATGCTCAGATAAATTAGAAGTAATTGTCTCTAAGTCATACAACCCATAAGGGACAAAACTTAAGTTTTAACCCAAATCCTCCTGTCCATGAAAGAAAGTTAATGGATTTTTATAATGGTGCCAATCATATAGTAGAAATTATCCTTTCAATATTAGAGAATGAGATTAAAGGAATTATGTCAATTAGAAATTTTGAAGAATTTCATTGAAAAACATTTTAAAGGTAATACAAATTTTTGATTGAAAATATTTTGGTAATAAGTCACATACGCATGAGTTATAAAATTCAAAGATTATTATAAGATTAGGATTGTGTTTTCTATTCCTGTGAAGAATGCCATTGGTGTTTTGATAGGCAGTGCACTGAATCGATAGATGGCTTTGGGGAGTATTTTTCCTTGTATAGATCTTTTACTTCTTTAGTTAAACTGATTCCTAAGTGTTTTATTTGTAGCTATTATAAATGGGATTGCTTTCTTGATTTCTTTTTCAGGATCACTGTTAGCATACTGATTTTTATGTTGATTTTGTATCCTGAAACTACTAAATTCATTTATAGATTGAAATAGATTAAAAACATAAAAGTAAGTTTAAGTAAGTTAAGTAAAAGTAAAAAAGTAAAAAGTAAGTTAAGTAAAAACTTAAAAGTAAGACCTAAAACTATAAAACTACTAGAAGAAAATATTGGGGAAACACTCCAGGATATTGATCTGAGCAAAGATTTTTGAGTAAGATCTCAAAAGCACAGGTAACAAAAGCAAAAAATAGGCAAATGGAACTACATGTACCAAGCTAAAAAAATTCTGCACAGCAAGGAAAGAATTAACAAAGTAAGGAGAAAACCCACAGAATGGAGGAAAATATTTGCAAGCTAGCAAACTGACAGGGGAATAGTAACCAGAATATACATAAAACTCAACTCAATAGCAAAATAATAATAATAATAGTAATAATCATAATAATAATAATTCAATTTAGTAATGGGCAAAATATCTGAATAGACATTTCTCAAAAGAAGACATACACATGGCCAATGGGTATATAAAAGACGTGCTCAACATCATTAGTCATCAGAGAAATGCAAATTATAACCTCAATGAGATATCATCTCACCCTAGTTAGAATGTCTATTTTTAACAAAAGACGACAGGCTGATGGGGATGTGGAGAAAGAGGATTGATTATTTGTACACTGTTGAGGGGAATGTAAACAAATCAAATATTATTGAAATAATGCCTATAATTTTAAGTCATTTCCAGATTCCCTAGCTTTTAGTACAGTCACTATTGAAAACAGTATGGAAGTTCCTCAAAAAACTGAAAGTACAACTAACTACTATATGATCCAGCAATCCTATTCCTGAGTATCTTTCCAAAAGAAAGGAGATCAGTACATTGAAGAGATATCTGCATTCTGTGTTTATTACAATACTATTTACAATAGCCAAGACACGGAATCAACCTAAGTGTCCGTCAATGGGTACATGGACAAAGAAAATGTGGCATATATACACAACAGAATATTATTCAGCCATAAAAAAAGAATGAAATCCTGTCACTTGCATCAACATGGATGTAACTGGAGGTCATTATGTTAAGTGAAATAAGCCAGACACGGAAAGACAAATGTTGCATGTTTTCCTTCATATGTAGAAGCTAAAAAAGTAGATCTCACTGAGTTAGACAGTAGAATGGTGGCTATCAGAGACTGAGGAGGGAATAGGGGTGGAGAGATGAAGAGAGGTGAGTTAGTGGGTAAAAAAATAAAGATAGATAGAAGAAATAAGTTCTAGTATTTGACAACACAGTAGGGAAATTATAGTTAACAATAGTTTCCTATATGTTTCAAAGTAGCTAGCAAATGTTTTCAACACAAAGAAAAGATAAATGTCTGAGGCAATGGGTATCCCAAATACTCTGATATTATTATTATACATTATATACATGCTCCAAAATATCACATGTACTCCCAAAATATGTACATCTATATGTTAATAAAAATATCCCAAGTTATAATATTATATAGAAAAAAGTACATCTTTAATTAGTAAACCTCAGTTTTCCTCCTAAGAGAAAACTAAGAACACTGGTTTCTTATTCCTCCTTGTAGATATCCTCTACAGACTCGAACATACACACGCATCTGTTTTTTTCTTACCCACTCCTTAACAATCTCCCCTTCTTTATGATGGAAGTCTGTTATTTTCAGGGTAGAAATGTGCCTAACTAAAACATAACAGTTCCAAGGTACCTTTCCATTTTGGAGGGCTGTTCAACGCAGTTCTGGCCAATGAGAGGGAAGCAGAAATTGATTATTGGTTCTTTCAGGAATGTTATTTGGAAGGTTGAAAAATGTACAATCTAATTTTCTCTGGTTGAAATATCAATAAAATGTTGGGAATGGAAAGCCATCTTGAAATAAGTAGGGAGTAAAGCACATGTGAGAATTAATGACAGAAAGACAGAAGAAGCCTGAATCCTTGCTGGTAGAATGGCATCACAGTGGTAGCTCTAGACTACTTTTACATTAGAAAAATAAAATTCCAATTTATGCTTCATCCTTTTATACAAGCATAATATTCTATTTTATAGGTGTGATATAATTTCTTTCTAGACTTCCATTAAAGTCCAGTTAGGTTGTTTTAATGCTCCCAGTAAAGAAGATTTCACAATAAATATTCAGATACATATCATTCTATACAGGAGTCACCATATGTGCATGACAAATTCCTAGAAGCTGAATTGCTTGGCTAAAGGGCACATATATATGTAAAAAGCTTAGGTGTTGTCAAATTACTTATAGAAAATTCCAGTTTATTGACATCAATTCATGAAAAAGCAGGTTTTTCCACACCCTCATTAATGTAATATATCAGACTTTTAGGTTTTGTTTTCTAAATTGAAGGGAAAAAATCATGTCTCAATATAGCTTTAACTTAAATTTCTTGCATTATAAATAAGGTTGAAATATTTTCATTTGCTATAGAGCTATTTATTTTCCCTTTTCGCAGTCTTTGGCATCCTGTGCCCAAATTTCATTCGATTCATTATTACTTAATTATTCAAGTGAAATATTCAAATATTATTAAAATAATGCCTATAATTTTAAATCACTTACAGATTCCCTAGCTTTTAGTTCATCTCTTACTTTTTTCCTTTTTTAATCCATGCAGAATTCTATAACATTTGTGCAACTGAATTTATTTTTTTTAGATGATTTCTAGATTCCCATCTGACCTGCAAATGCTTTTCTCACTCAGATTATAAAAACATTCTCCTATGGATTGAAAAGTTTGATCCATTTTGGAATTCATTTTGATGTAGCCAAATGTGAGGTAAGGATTCAACTTCATTTTCTACCAAATGTTTGCTCAGTTGTTCCAACATATTTATTGAACAAACCCTTTACCTCCACTATTTCTAATGCCACCTTCATCATAAACTAAAGGCCTGTGTATATCTGAATCTATTTATGGCCCTTTCAGTCTATTGTATTAATCAGTCTGTCTATCCATGTACCACTATGCTGTTTTAATAATTGTGCCACTATAATGTGTTTTAATATTGGGCTCGCTCTTTCTTTAATATTGTCATCTTTCAGAATTGTTCTTGCTCTGCTTACTTGTCTATTTTTATACATTAACTCTAGAAATAGCATGTCCACTTCCAGAAAACATCCTTGTCTTATAAATTTAAAACTAAATATATACACTAAGGAAAATCTTAAAGAGGTTGTGTCTTAATAAAAATATATTGCATGCATTTCATGTTAATTATAACTTTTGATGAAAAACAAGGCCATAGGGAAAGGTAAAAATGGTGATGACTATAAAACTATATTCAAAGCCAATGAAATAACTAAATAATAAAAATATTTATAAGTCCTAGTTAACAGCTCTACCTTTCTTAGTAGTATTCATGGCAACAAACTCCAAGGTAAAAAAGTACATTTCCCTAGAGTTTAATGTAAAAAAAAAAATCTGGAAAATTTCTCACCCTAATGAAAATATACATTCACATCTAATATAGTGCTTTATAGTTATGTTCAATACTGTTATCAGAATTGAATTTTAATTATTTAATCTAGAACATTTTATATATAAGTAACTAGAAGCTTTAAGATAACTAGATAACTTTTTAAAATTAGATAACTTTAAATAGAATTGTGAAATGTTGGCACTCTCTGCACTATTTGTTATATATCATATTGATTTTTTAAAGAACTGATAAACAAATGGGTAAAAGAAGCCATCATATAAAAAAAGAAACATGCAAAATAATGAATAAAACAAGATCAAAGATGGTAAAGTTGGTTTACTATGATGAATAGTTTACTTATTTCAAACGTTGATTTCAAAACTAATTTCACAGCAAATTCTTTCCTAAAAAAAGAAAGAAAGAAAGAAGCATGTCATGGCCAATAACTGCTGAAAAACTGTGGAGACTGGCACTTTCAAATGCTTGGCAGATTATTAAGCCAATTTTTATTGAGTCCACTCTAGCTGTTGGAGGGTCTGTGATTCCCAACTGTTTCACATCAGAGAATGAAAACAAGTAGGGCCCAGCCAAGACCACATTGGTGACTGCCAGCCCCTTTATATGCCAAACATGAAAGCAACAAGTCCAGATGCTTTGATCCTTGCATTTTTGGACTTAGCCCAATGTTATAGAAAAAAGCACAACTCATGTTAGGACAACATACATTATAAGTAGAAATCAATCAATAGCACTGTGACCTTCAAACTCAGTAAATGTTTGGAGTTAGTTTCAGAGCATGTAATCTAAATTGGGGATTGGAAGTTGGAGCTGGTCCTAAACTAACAGAAAAAAAATGTATATTTTTACAATATAGAGATTAAAGGAAGCAAGAGATGAAGTTTTAATTTATATATGTATGTGTGCATATATGTGTATATACATATACACTTATGAAGAACATATTCTAATTTAAAAGACCTTAAATGGTAAGGAAAAGAAACCCATCACCACAGTGAAAACCTCTTTCCCTGCATGTAATTATAAAAAACTGAATTGTGATGGCAAAATATACTGGAAGGAAATTATGAGCTTTCTCCCAATTTGGAGTAAGAGAATAATGAGATAATTTAATAAGTGAGTAACTTGGTTGCTAGGACACTGTCCTGACTTGTAGCAGTGCTCTAGGCCTGCCAATATATGAAACAATTGGCCCTCGTCTTGGCAGGGTTGTAGACCTACATTCCTCAACACAGGTACATTGAAGAACTCGCCATGACAGAGCTGAGCTGCAGAGATGATGGACAATATGAATTTGGTCACAAGTTAAACTGTGGCCTCAATTCTCATTTTTTTAATCACTATCTGTGGCCAGGAGAGTTACCTGAAACAAATATTCTGGAATAGAGGAAATATCACTAAAAAATACCCTAGTTTAGGGGGCAGGATCTAGCACCAAGAGGTAAATAAAAATAATTTTGCATTATTTATTTTATTTTGTTTTGTTTTAATTCTGCAATAATGAGTTTACTATATTGTTGCACAATTTCTCTCTAGACTACATTTTGTTAAAACTTTACGTTTTTTGTATTACAAGCCTTTTGAATTGTTCCTGGCACCAAACAGACTGTTCTAGCACAAAAGCTAATTTACAGCAATGCCTAAACTGTTCAAGAACCTATGATTAAGATTTCTTTTAATTTTCTCATTTTTTAAGGTATATGTTTCTTGGTCAGAAAAGTAAATTAGTGGTGGTGATAATACATTGCAATCTTTACTGACATGTGAGAAAGTCAATGCACAATGTACAGATAGTCTAACATTTTCAAAACCTTCCAGGAACTAAAGAAGCCAGTTGCTGCAAGATCTGGCCTCAGCCTGTCAGCCTGCCAAAAAAAAAAAAAAAAAAAGTTATTTCCTACAGTATAAACTGACTCAAAATGCCTCACAGTGTCTTCAAGAGAGCTGGGTCAGGGAAGGGAAGATGATCATACTGTTAGTTTGGCTGTGTTATCTGTATGTATTTCGGATGTTAAAAGCATACTCATGCACAAGGCAGAACCGATTAATATATTTAAATAAGATAAGACAGTTAAGGCATGAGATCAGAACTTGGCCTATTTAAGTGAACCTATTTACCCAAGTGCTGAGAAAGACTTAATTCCAAACTTAGAAACATAGACATAACACCACAGAATTCATATTTTGCATTGAGACTTTTAATTGTTATTAGTCATTCCTTACATTGACTAATGCTTATATATCTTCATATGTATTCCACAATTGCAGAGGAATTCTTCCTTTACTCTGAAACAAATACCAATTAGGCCTATTTCTAAATAAATTTATTTCTAAATAAAAGTGGCGAATGGACAAAAGCATACGTCTATTCATTCATTCTTTCGTTGATCCTTTATGACTTGTGAAGGACTTTGTTGAAGGCTGAAAGGAATTTTAAAAGTAGAAAACAGTATGCTATAGTAGAAAGGTCAGAGACTTTAGCATAAGAATGTTTAGCTCAATCCTGGCTTTTCTACTTAATAAGGGTATGATCTTGAGCAAATCACTTATTCTCCCTACATTTCAGTTCCATCATGTTTAAAACTGTAACAAGGGCACCTTCCTACTTTCCTCTGTTCTTTGAGGATTAAGAGAGATAATACTAAATAGGGAGCAATCCTTTGTAAACTATAAACATGGCAACAACATAGGTATTATAAGGAAAGGATGTTTTTCTTACCACAAAGGAGTTTCCATCAATTTCTGGAGGCAAAGCATCTTTACATAAAATGGTTTTGGTATTAGTTAAAGAAAATTTTTGATTAGTCACAGTAAAAATTAAAAAATAAAAAAAAACACAGAGGCATCAAGATTTGAGATGACCCCAAAGGATGGGTTCGACTACACTTGGTTAAGAAAAAGAGAATACGTGTATAGTTAGAGAGATCTGTGAAGTACAATATGAAAGTAGAAATATAAAATAAAATATTCTTTCAGCCGATTATTAATGCACACAAAAATATGTGTTTAGTACGAAGAGAACAGTTTGGCTGAAACGCTTTTGAGGAAGATAGGAGACAAAATGTAGATCTTTCACTAAATTCTGATAGGCTATAAATCATTGTGAAAGCTGTGGCAACTGTGTCATATTAAAGACGGTACAAGTAAAAGATATATATATATATCTGAACAGAAAGAATATAAGAGAGGCTAACAGGAAGTCTCTGTTCCAATTTTTCTAGCCTCAGTTTGCCAAGTAGGGAAGTAACACCCAAGACAAAATATAGTGATGTATTTTTGGAAAAACTCCTGGCTTAGTTTTAGGTTTGGAATACCTTGGAGGGGTATTTTGGACAGTGTATCTGGTCTTCTTTGTATTGGCACCTATGATGTTGTTCTGGAGTTAGGTGAGCCACTCTGTCTTGTCAGAATACAGACAAATCTGGATATCAGTCAGTTGGTCAAGAACACCAAGAAAGGCCTGAAAGAGGGTCACAGATAGAGAAGGTCAAAAGGAGAAAGTTCAGTCTCAGCTGGAGTACATACAAGTGCAGGCCATACATGTGTTATATCTATAGCCCAATAGAGTCTGAATAAAGAATGTCGGGTTGCATCCAGTAACTGGGCGGCCAGGAACTTTTCAGACAGATTAGTCGAAGGGACAGGAAGTGACAAATACAAGAAAGATATAGGATATAAAAAAAATCAGAAAAGTGGAGATATAGCCTCAAAATGAAATCTATCTGGAGATCTGTAATGATCTGTTGTCTTAACTTTTCCTCAGTATCTCCTCTTTTTCTTCTTCCTCTTTTGCTTTCTCCAATTTCTCTGGCAAAATCATTTTTTCTCTCATCCCTCTCTCCCTCATTTTCTTTCCTAATTTCTGTTTTTGGTAACAAATTTTATTAACACAATTTACAGTTCAGGATTGCATTTTGGGGTTTCTTGCTAACTGTTCTTAGATAAAAAATAGTTATTTAACAAATGGTGAATGTTTAAGAGTTTATAACAGGCATTTTCATCTTCTGGCAATGGTAGGCTAGTATATTGCAGAGGAACCCTCCCACCAAAAGTAAACAAAAACTGGGCAACACATAGACACACACATACACACAAATGCATGTCTCTCTCTTCCCCCCAACCCAGATAGATAGGTAGATAGCTGATGGATAGATAGATAGATAGATAGATAGATAATAGAAAAATTTTTTGTGTTTAAGAATTGGGGAGCTATTAAGGCAGTGAGGATTGCAAAGGTCAAAATATCCAAGACATAGGGTTAGACAGAAGCAGAAAGATGAACCCAAAGTCCTGCACCATTTTCCCTCGGCCGTTTACTGATTCACGAGCAAAAGCAAAGACACAGGAGTTAAATAGATCTTTGGAAGGACTGGGTAGCAAAAACTGGAGTTTAGGACTCATCAACAAGAAGCCTTAGAAAAGACCCCAAGCTTTCAACTGGGCTTCCCCAAAGGGCCACACCTTAAGTATGGGGTAAAATGTAATTAGACTGGCCCTCACAAAGACTAAAGCCCATCTGACTGGTTTCGAATAATCTGTTTCTACCTTAACTGTCTGAAAGAGCACATGGTCCGAAACCAAGAGAAAGAAACAGACAAGAAAAGCAAACCCCAAAGAAATGTGGATATAGTAGTTATCAGACATGGACATTAAAACAACCGTAATTTATTTATTCAGGAAATTAGATGATAAGATAGAGGACTTCAGCATAGAACCATAGAACTGAGAGCCACAAAAATTATAAACTAAAAATTTTAGAAATAAAAAATGTGATGATTGAAATTAAGAACACAATAGATGAGGTAAGCATTCACCAAGTCACAGCTGAGGAGATTATTGAACTGGAATACAGGTCCCAAAAAAATTATATCCAGACTGAATCATGCAGAGAAAAAAGGGATAAAAGTAAACAAACAAAACTCCAGAAAACTACATAAAGGAAATTTAGGATGTGGGAGCGGGTAAATAAACAAAGCTACTAAAGTTGTAATTAGTGTGAGAGAGAATTTTGCTTAGTCAAACTAGTCAGGTTGCTGAATCTTCTCCTAGGCCCATCTGTGCATTTCCTCATAAGATCCAGTTTGAGCAAAAGAACCCTGCTAAGTAAATTTAGCCAAGACCCCTCGTCCTCCATATCTAATTATCCTTTATATCAGATCAGGTTCTTCATCCTTCACTATCCTCCATATGATGTCTGATCCCCTTGACCTGTCTTTAGCAAGAATCCCCTTAGGTAAGTTTATTAAGAATATTCCTTACTGTTGATGTTTCCTCTTACTAATTTTCCATCCACTGATCCCTCCACTGCTCCTTGGCTAAAAATTCCCAATGACCCATGCTGTATCTGGAGCTGAGTTCAATCTCACTCCCGTATTGCAAGACCCCCTTGCAGTGGTTCCCATACCTATCCCAATTGTCCTGAATAATGTCTCCCTTACCATGCTTTATCAAGTATCATTGAATAATTTTTTTCTTTAACAGGTGTCGTAGAAAGAAAGGAGAGATAATTTTCTAAATCCTAACGAGAAAGTCATTAAGTAGAGTCAAAAGTACTATGAACTCCAAAACATAAATTAAACCATACTTAGGCTCATCACAGTAAAACTTCAAACCAAGATAGACATATTTCCTACAAATTAATAACAATAAGACTGATCGGCAGTGATGAAGATCAGAAGATAACAGGATGATATTTTCAACGTACTGGAAAAAAATATAACTGCCAACTGAGAATTCTACATCTTGGGAAAATATTCTTCAAAAAAATGCAAAATAATAACATTTTATTATAAGCAGAACCTGAGAGAATGTATCATCAACAGACCCACACTAAAGGCAATACTAGAGGGAGTTCCTCAGATAGAGAAAATTATCCCAGAGAAAGCATGAAAATGTGAAAAAGAATAATCAACCATGGAAAGGGTAAATATGAGTGCAAATCTAAGGAAATATTGATTTATAAACACATGAAAGATAATGTCTTATTGAATTTAAAACATATGTAAAGTTAAAATATATGACAATAATAAGATAATGTAAAAGGCATGAAGGTGATAAATAAAGTATTCTGTTTCTTGCATTTGGGGGAAGGGTGAAACAATACCAATTGATATTAGATTATTTTTTAAAAGAACAATTTTCATTATATAGAGTAATCACTGAGAGAGTAAAAAATGAATAATTAACAAGCTAATGGAAGACAAATTAAGACAAGAGAAAGGAAAAGGAATGCAGAAATGTTGTAACAAATACAACAATAATTAGATGGTAAATTTAAAACTAAATATATGGCCGGGCGCGGTGGCTCAAGCTTGTAATTCCAGCACTCTGGGAGGCCGCCGAGACGGGCGGATCACGAGGTCAGGAGATCGAGACCATCCTGGCTAACACACCGTCTCTACTAAAAAATACAAAAAACTAGCCGGGCGAGGTGGTGGGCGCCTGTAGTCCCAGCTACTCGGGATGCTCATGCAGGAGAATGGCATAAACCCGGGAGGCGGAGCTTGCAGTGAGCTGAGATCCGGCCAGTGCACTCCAGTCTGGGCGACAGAGCGAGACTCCGTCTCAAAAAAAATAATAATAAAAATTTAAGAAACCTAAATATATAAGAAAATATATCAAAGTAAAATGAAGTATATGCTATAAAAATGAAAAAGATTAGCAGGCTGAATTTTAAAGAAAAGCAACAATAAAAATTATATACTATTCATAAGAGGCACTTTTAAAGATAAAAAAGCTAAAAGTTGAAGGAAAATAAATATATATCTTGCAAACCATAAACTAAAGGAACCTTGTGTAGCTGTAATAATACCAGACAAAGTAGACTTTAAGGTAGGAATCATTACCAGAACTAAAACAGGAATTTGTTAATGTTCAAATTGTAAGTATGTTTCTACCTAATAAAAGTGAAACTGATAGAACTAGAAAAAATATTAAAAATCTACAATTGCTTTAATATTCTTCGATCAAAAACTGATAAAAGCAAACGGAGGCTAGGCACAGTGGCTCATACCTGTCATCCAGCAATTTGGGAGGCTAGGATGAGTGGATCTCTTAAGCTCTAGAGTTTGACACCAGCCTGGGCAACATGGAGAAACCAGATCTTAAAAAAAATAAATAAAAAAAGTTAGCCAGGCATGGTGGCACATGCCTGTAGTCCCAGCTACTCAGGAAAATGAGGCAGGAGAATCATTTGAACCCGGGAGACAGAGGTTGCAGTGAGCTGAGATTGCATCATTGCGCTATAGCCTGCACGACAGAACAATACTCAATCTCAAAAAAACGCAAATACACACAAAAAAAATCAATAAGAGTATAGAAGAATTGATAACATGATGAACAAATTTGACCTAAATGGCATGTGTAAAACATCATACCCAACACCTACAGAAGACATATTCTTCACAAATGCCCTTGAGACATTGATCAAAATTAAGCATATGCTGTGTCACAAAGCAAATCTTAACTAAATTAGAAAAATGAAACCATTCAAAATATGTTCGTTGGCCACAGTAGCATAAAACTACAAATCAATAATAAAAATGGTTTTATGTTCTCAAATATTTGAAAATTAATGATATACTTTTATATAACCTATACATCAAAGAATAAATCACAGTGGAAATTAGAAAGAAAATTAACGTAATGATTCTAAAATATAAATATCAGAACTTTAAAACACAGAAGCTAAGTCCATGCTTAGAAAATATATATGCTTAATTTCATGTATTAGAAAAGAAGAGGCCGGGCGCGGTGGCTCAAGCCTGTAATCCCAGCACTTTGGGAGGCCGAGACGGGCGGATCACGAGGTCAGGAGATCGAGACCATCCTGGCTAACACGGTGAAACCCCGTCTCTACTAAAAAATACAAAAAACTAGCCGGGCGACGTGGCGGGCGCCTGTAGTCCCAGCTACTCGGGAGGCTGAGGCAGGAGAATGGCGTAAACCCGGGAGGCGGAGCTTGCAGTGAGCTGAGATCCGGCCACTGCACTCCAGCCTGGGCGGCAGAGCGAGACTCCGTCTCAAAAAAAAAAAAAGAAAAGAAGAAAGGTTAAAAAAGTATTTTTCAATCTCAAAACATTAGAAAAAAAGAACTAGAAACCCAAAGAAAGTAAAAGAAAATAAATTATATTATGGCAGTAGGAATTCATAAAATTAAAACAATCCTATAATTGAAAAATTAAACAAAAGCAAATATTAATTATTTTTACTATAGAATTAAGAGCAATATGGCAACACTGATAGAGAGAGAGAGAGAGAGCACTTTAATAACCAATATCAGGAATCAAAGTGATAATGATGTTATTAGAATCCCACAGTTACTGAAATAATATAAAGTAATGTAAACTATTTTAGGCCAATAAATGGGTAAACGTTTGGAAAAAACTTTACAGAATGATGTTCTAAATTAATTATTTGTTTAATAATAAAGTACCCTAAAGAATAGATTTTGGGGGCTGGGTGTGGTGGCTGATGCCTGTAATCCCAGCAGTTGGGGACAGCAAAGTAGGAGGATCCCTTAAACCCAGGAGTTCAAGATCAGCCCGGGCAACACAGCAAGACTACATATTTACAAAAAATAAAATTTTAGCCAGGCATGGTGGCAGGCACCTGTAGTTCTAGCTACTTGGGAGGCTAACACAGGAGTTGAGGGCTTAAGCCCAGGAGTTGAGGGCTGCAGTGAGCTATGACTGTGCCACTGCACTCTAGCCTGGGCAACAGAGCAAGACCCTGTCTCAAAAAAAAAAAAAAAAACCAGAAATTTTTGGATCATTATTTTGTGTGGATCTAAAAAAAATCTCTTTCAGGACCCTTTAGAATAGCATTCTAGTCATTTCTTCCTCCTCATATTGATAAGTAGATGCTATTAGGAAAGATTATAAAAACTGTAGTACAGAATTATCCCTTTTGGTTTAAGTTACAAAATGACATATGAGGAGTTTTTAGAGAGTGACTCTGTAGACTCATAGACTAAGTGAACTTTGGATTAGAGAAGACGGTGAGAGAGCAAAAGATTAGGGTTGTGGGTCTTATATCCTATAGAATGGGTCCTGCATTGCCTCCTGCTTCAGAGAGTTGCATAGCACATATGCTAGATCTTTGATAAGATCCAACAGGCCAAAGTGCCACAAGTTCCCTGGTGATGTGTCTGAATGTGTGTGTTTTTTGTTTTGTTTTGTTTCTTTTTAAGACTTGGTATACAAGAACATTCCTCTCTGACTCTCTGCAGTCTTTCTTATTGTTTATTGGTTTCTCTATTTTTTCTCTTAGTATGAAAGATTTTCCCAAGCTTCATCTTCAGCCAATTCTCGTGACATTAAACACAATCTTTTCCTGTGTCCTTCCTACAGTGACAATTAACCTTTATGACAATTCCCCAGAATTTCTTAACTTGGCTTATACACTAAATTCAAGACAGAAACCAAATTATGACACTCTCGCCTTAACTCAGTGTTCAAGGTGCTTGATCCATAATTCAAAGAACTCTGGCATTCAACTCCAAACTCCCATTCCAGCTTCCATTGTCATTAAACCTTGCTTCCCGATTTTGCAACCAGAACACCACTTTCCTGTATGGTGGCATATGCACGCTCACACTCTTTCTTCACCAGAAAGGCCCTTTCCTCCCCAATCTACCTCCCAGATTCTTACTCCCCTTTCAAGGTCTAGGTCAAATCCCATTCTATCTGGAAAACCTTCCTATATTGGTCTCATTCCATTTATACGTTTCATAATGGAATTATTTCAATGGTCATTTTCTCCTAGATTATGATGGGGGGACACTTTCTAGTCATCATTATTTCCCCACAACTCTTAGTTCACAGTTTATGCAATGTAATCAATAGAATTCTGTTGACTTTTGAATCTTCACTCTAAACTTTCACTTACTTCACCTAATGTGACCCTCTCTCCCTGGGAAAATCCTGCTTAGTCTTTGATATCCAGCTTTAGTGTCATTGACTCAACAAACCCTCCCTATCCCCACATAGAGCCAAGTTGAAGTAGAAGTGAGGGAAGTAATGCAAGTTTCCTCCTTTAATATTCTTACATAATAGAGCTTATGAAACTTACCAGTTGTATGTCAATTCAGTGTATGTTCATGTTGTATGTACATATTCATAGCTCTCAACTTTTCTGATAGTTCTCCTATAAGTTATTATTTTAACAGGTTGAGTTTAATTCTGCCATGGTGATCCCATAGGCAGATTTTAATAACAGAATTTGTTTAAATTACTCAGGAGTTTTAGATTATGAATTTTAATCTGGTGATAATTCTACATGAATAGGTAAAGTTGAATTTCAATGGGGAAAGTGAAATAGACTTCCTTATATTTGTAAAAATAATTCTGGTGAAAAAGCATATGATCCAGTCAAATTAGTTAATGAGATATGAACACCAGCTTGAGAATGGTGCTTTAAAACTGAAGTAACTAGGTTTTTCCTTTCCTAGTTTTTTCCAAAGACAGATCTTCAAAACCAGATACATACCACAATATTCATCTAACATGAGTGTTTTTGATTGAACAAATATCTTTAACAGAAGCAGAATGTGCCAGGAATTATCTGGTGGTGTCCTTTGTAAAACTGATGCTTACTGTTTTCCATAGCTAACAATTTGAGCTTAATCTGAAATAGTAATTTAACATTTTTCAACTACATTTTCTATGTACTGTTTCATACATACCAAAGATCTAATAAAGCATCCCAAGGTTATTGAGTGCCTGCTATGTGTTCAGCTCTCAGCTCTGTTTTATGTGAGATTAGAATGCTTTCCTGGCCTTGAAGAGACTCTAATCCAACTGGGAAGACAATTGGCACACAGATTTGGTGACAACTTTTACCAGGTCAAATAGAATCAAACTTTTCAGAGTATAGAAAAGGCCTTGGGTATGGTAAAAGAAAACTGAAAAACAAATTATTTTAAGGAAACTCTAGAAACTAAATAAGCAGAGTTCACTAGGTGAACAGTGTTATAAAACCAAAGAGAAATACTCACCTCCACCAAGAGTATCCAAGAGCAGAGCATAGAGCTGTCAGAGCAGAATATGCTCTGTGCCCCCAGAATGTCAGTCATGCTGGCCTGCATGGCATTCCCCAACACCCCATACAGTTACACTGGCTGCGTCTTTACAATGCATTCTCAGCCTCCTCTATTTGCACAAGCCTGAAATGTATTTCTTCAAGATCTATCCCAAATGCTTCCTCTTCCTTGATGATTCCTGATTGATTCAGCTGTTTCCTTTCATCAATTCTTAGTTTGAACCTCTCTGATTGCAAGACCATTATTTTATTTGAATCATAGCTCTTGCTGGCCAGACCTTAAATTCTCACTTTTCCCCAAGAGTGTCCTGGCCCAAAAAACCAAATTCGATTTTTCTTTATATCTCTGACAGAGACTAGCAATGACTACACATACAAAGATTACTTGTTGAATGGATAGATGTAATATAAACTAATAAATAATATGTGCAATAAACTATAAATTACATATTTTCCTTTGTATCTACTCATGGGATTTCATATAAACCAGTTAAAGTACTACATTAGGTCTTTAAGCAGAAAGAAAACTTTGCATGCAGATTATGTGTAAGGGAAAATGCCAAAGAGTCTAGGATGTTAATGAAGAGACTTTTGGTACAAAATATGAGGTGACAAGGGCAGGACCATATTAGTGGCAGTAGAGATGGGGAAGAGGATGGAACCATATGATTGAATAGATATAGGACATGAAAAAGTTAGGTAATTAATCAGGTATGTTTGTAATTTGCAAGTTCCATAAAAATTTACATAATGTCTTATTATTATACATGTCACAGTATTAAGCAGTGATTTGCGAGGGAAAGAGAATCACTGAAGCAGGGCACAGTGGCTCATGCTTGTAATTTCAGCACTTTGGGAGGCTGGGACGGGCAGATCACTTGAGGTCAGGAGTTCAAGACCAACCTGATCAACATGGTGAAACCCCATCTGTACTAAAAATACAAATTAGCTGGGTGTGGTTGTGTACACCTGTAATTTCAGCTACTTGGGAGGCTGAGGCAGGAGAATCACTTGAGCCTGGGAGGCAGAGGTTGCAATGAGCCAAGATCACGCCATTGCACTCCAGCCTGGGCAACAGGAGTGAAACTTTGTCTCCAAAAAAAGAAGGAAGGAAGGAAGGGAGGGAGGGAGGGAGGGAATCACTGGAATGAAGATAGCTAAACTCCCATCCCAAACTGAGTGTTTCCTAACTGCGTGATGTTGAGCAAGTTACTCAATGTCTCTAATCCTCAATTCCTTCAACCACAACATGAGGATAACAATTTTGAAATCTTTTGAATGCTATGAAGAACCATGAGAAAAAACAGAAAGTACCTATTGCAGTGACTGGCACATATTACCCAACTGGTTAAAGGTAATTATCAGTGAATATTTGCTGAATTTATGAATGAATGCATTAGGGCCAAAGTGGAAAGCAAAGAGCAAAGAAAGGACATGGAAGGACTGAACAAGCCTTTGGAAGAGAGGAAAATCATGCAGGGTCAGAGGATTCAATGGAGGGTTTAATGTCCTCTGATTGCTTTAAATTATGGTAAGAGACCATGCCAAAGAGTTGAGCCTCTATGGAAAAAGGGCTGGAATCAACAGAGTTTATTGTGATAGCATAAAACATACCACAAAGTGAATTGGACACATCTTTAATATAAACAATTCTTTTTATGCTGCATGACTATTAGGTATAAATAGCTTACAATTAGGATAACTGACTATAATTTCCATTGTGGTTACATAGCTCAAATGAACATGGGGGTAGAGTTACTTGGGGAAAAAAATAATAGAGTAGGCAGAGGCCTTAGGCTATTGTAGCCATCTAAATGACAAGAGCATGGTGTAAGAATAGCAATTAACATGGACGCCATTCATTTACAGAACGTGACTCTTGCTCTCTGCCTTTTCACACCTTTTTGCAGATCTCCAAAGTCTTAAAGAAATGAAGGGCAAGGAGCTTATAGCTTGAAAGCTTTTGGATTTCCTCAGGATATAGAAACCAATTTTTTAAAATCCTCTAATATGTCAGAGATAATTTTGGTGAAAGAAAATCCAGATTAAATACACCTGTACTTTGTAATTATACTCCAGAGTACATATTGATTGAATGTCTGTATTCGACCTTCATTAACACTAAATAGTTTAGACTAACAAGGACAAACGCATGGCACTCAAGCCAGCTTCTGTCTCAATATGTGTCTGGGTTATTCCTGGGCCTGAACAATTTAGACCAGAGAAGCTTCCTGCATGGCATCGTGGCAGATATTATAAATGAGGTGCAGGTCTCCTTCCTCAGAATCTACCTCAAAGCATTGCTCTAGGCAGTCCACTACAAATGGATTGAAACTGGTCTCTAAAGTCATACCTGTTTGTCATTCTTGGTTCAGATGTTTGTCTGCCTTAAGACAGGTGCCTGGAAAAAAAGCTCTCTAAAATTCATGTTCAGTTCAATGAGTCTATAGATTTCTCAGTTCCAATAATCTAATTAGCAGAACAAGACCATGATTATATAACAAGGAGACTCCTGTGTATTAAAAACTTAAAGTAAATAAAGATTAAGGTAATTTATCTATGGCTGTATGGATAACCCTATCTTTATCTTGGCATCCTTTAGGTCCTTCTAGTTGTGCATGCATGTACATATTTATAAAATTACTATGTATTGCATTTTACTCATGTTCATAATTTTGTCCCATATTTATCTAAGTTCATGATCACTTTTTCATACTTTTTGTTCTAGTTCTTGAGTGTTTCCGAACTGCTTCATAATTTACTCTGAAGTCTTCTACTCACTCCTCCTGGCATTACTAATCAGTCTGAAATATGATGAGACTAAAATTTTTTTAAACCCCTGGCACTTTGAATGATGATGCTTTGATTGGCTTTACAGGAGAACATACCTGGCAGTTCTCTTTTTGGTACACTGACCTTATTTCTAACAATTTGAAACAAAAAAAGTTTAAGCGTCAAGTATTTTAGAATTTAAAGCTAGTTTATGATCTTTCAATATCCTCATTTGTTTTGAAAAGCTTTTCCCTTTTAAAAATTTTCTTCCTTTCCTCTAATGCCATCCTTAAAGATGTCTGACCCTTATTCCACACAAAAGACCTTAAAACTACAGGTGTGACTCTATACTTAGAGTATTTTCTGTTACCCTTTTACTTTCATTTTTTCCCAAACCATCATGAGTTAGTCTCCTTATATGCTCTCTCATTTTGTGCAATATTCTTCCTAAAAGTAAAGTTTAAGCAAAGCTATACTATGTGGTTATTTCTCATTTCTCCCACAGCACCAAAATAAACAGAAATCAAACTTTGACAATCTTTTGAGTCTGTAGAAGACATGTGTGGCTCCAAGATTTTAGCACAGTCCATGTTGAAGGGGCTTTAGAAATTTGTTAAACTCATCTAAATCATAGTGTAAAATTAAATTATATTCCAAATAATTCTACTCTTTTCATTATTGTTCATATCTTACATTTATTGAATGGTTTTAAAGAGTGGTATGAACAAATATTCTGGTGAGAATAAGCACGTAACACTTTGGGGGTTAATGGGTAGGTTAGACTGGCTAGAGCAAGGTGTTTGAAGCATTTTAAGGGAAGTATTGATAGGTATATAGTTTAAAATCAACCAATCACTATAAAATATTACAACATTAAAAGGTAGGCACCCCTAACTATTATCTGGGTGTCTTTACAACATTTTAATTTGTGTTAGGGAGGGGGATCTTACTAAGGTTTCTCCAATTCTTAAAATTAAACACTCGAGAGACCATTCTTTAACAACTCTTTTGGGTCATTCCAAAACACCTCTGTTATGGAGATTAATACTCTTTGATTCTGAGCCAAAAGCATGGTTTTCAGATGTTACAATTACCTGTTCAGCTTCTCATGGGCAATTATTTGAAAGGAGTAAATGCTCTGGCTACAATTGCCTCTGTGGGAGCCACAGTAATTGCCATTCATCAGGGCAGCAACCTGCTGAGGGCATCAATTCATAAGCTCTGAGCCATCAATAAACTGGAACTTGGGCCCCTGGTGCCAACATTCTTTACACAATGAAATATTATTACTGGCAATTAGGTAAACAATAGGCCAACCAGGAAATGCAAGAGAGGTTGCCAGCAACTATATTAGCACTCATCCACAGATGTCTTGATACTTTTCCTGCAAGAGAAACACCTTGAGATAACTCTTTCTACACAACCAGGATCAATTAACACACACAAAAAAAACTTCACAGAGTGAAGAATGAAGGAAAAGAAAAATGATCACAAATGGGTTTTGTTTTAACTGGAAATATGATATGGGGCAGTAGATAGCAACTTTCTCATCGTAGATATCCATAGATATCCTATGCCACCTTTGTAGTAGCTGGTGTTGAGTACAATAGATGGAGAAAGAGGGTTGTGTAACTGGACTCAAGGAAGCTAGCTCCACAGCCACAGTGTTGAGGCAAACAGCTTAATAGTGTTCAGGGAATTCATATTAATGAAAGCTGATAATTTGTGAAGTGCTTAAGAGTTTAAGAGGATTTTGCCATGCATGATGAAATTTGATCACCATGATATCAGTGATGTAACTAGAGTGGGCATTATTGTTTCTGCGTGGGTATTTTTGATGGGGGGAGAGGACAGAGGGTCAAAGAGGCTAGGTCTTAAGTTGCCTAAGTAGATTCCAGAATAGTTCTTTCCCTCTTCTGCCCTGTTGCCTGTCTTGTTCAGATCCCCACTCCTAACGTGATTAGACTAGTCTTGAAGGACAAGTCCAGCTTACCCCAAACCTATTACTAAAACACTTGGGCCTCAGCCCCTACCCTTTAGAGCAATTCCTCTCACAGGGTTCTGACTTACTTGAGGAAACAAGGAAATGCTGCGAGGGATGGGTCAGGAACTTTTGGTAAACCATCGCTTCTGATATAAAACTAGAAGACCAAAGAGTGAAACCCCAGGTACCAACAGTAGCTTCAGACGAACACAGAGGCAGGGCTATTAAACGTATTGAACTGACACACACTAGTAAGGTTGAAACGCAATCAGAATGTTGCCATATTCATCGCATGAACATGAATGTGTGGGATGTTTTAAGAAGTGAAAAAGAAAGTAACTCCAAACCTGGTAATTGTAGTCATTTTCCTGTGTAAGTTGGAATTGATAAGTCCCTCATCTCCACTCCTGTTGTTTTTACCCAAATACATAATGCAGCTGAAAGCTGTTTGATGGGATAAGAGTATACTGCTAAAACAGGAAAAATCTGTCAGGGCAGAAGTGGTGGGAGGTCAGGAATTTTTAAAAGGCACCATTAAAGAAATGATGTGGTTTGGGGTATGTTCCTAAAGTAATGCAGTGCATCCTTCATCAGGAAATTCTTTTGACTGATAAATCTTATTCTATTTTTATATGAGCCTAAGATTATTAAATTCATTTTATATATCAAACAAGTTTAGGGTCGATAAAATGTATTTCTGAAAACTAAGCAGGAAATGGCAGTCTCGTGGTTAAGCATAGATGGAGGGCTAGGAATTTATTTTTCACCTCCACCACAAATTCATGACTCATGTGATCTAGGCAAAAGAGTAGATTATTTTTCTTCTCATTCCTTCACCTGAAAACAAAACAAAAACAAAAACATCGACTTTTTCACCCTTCCAAAGCCCTTTTCGTATTCATCCTTGCTTGCTTCTCTTGTTTCCCCTTTTCCTTTTCTTTCATTTATAGGCCAATCCCAAAGTTTAAGGAGATTGTGGCAAGGTATAAGTCAGACAGGTATTCTTTTCAGGTCTTTTAAAACCATTGTATCACAGCAACAACTCCAAAAAGAAATGCCACAGACAGAACAAACCCGAATAAAAAGTTTGAAATAGATATATTTGACCTTTGCTCAGAATGGGAACAAGGTTTCAGAGAGGAGCTGAGAATCCCTAGAACCAGGTGCACAAAAAAATATTCTAAAGAATTTCTTCTGAAATCTCAATAGAAAGTCTTCGAAGGTGCCACTGCTCCTAGTATGGGATTACTTCTTAGACTCAAGAGAAAAAAAATAAGTATTAGAAAATAATTATCAAATGAAATACTTCCTGGATTCAGGATACTCTGGTGCAGCCTGTGTCTATAATTAGGCAAGTAAAACAAATCGTAGCAAAATTACTTTAGATTTGTTAAAACCATGTTGGCATTAGTGAACATTTTTACAACAAGACATGAATTACTTTTTTTTAACTGCTTTCCTGATAGTTCAAATGTTTCATTATTTTCTCCCTTATCAGGTTAGAAACATCTATAAGCAAGGACTGGATGTTCTATGTCATGGATCTCCCAAAAACCCTGGCACCATTGGTTGACATTCCAAAGCATTTGACTTGCTAAAGAATCTTTCCTTCCTAGAAGTATAAAATTCTACTTTGTTTTCCCTAAAAAAACAAACAAAATAACTGTATATATATGCTGATATTGAACCAGAATTACAAATAATTTATAATGTCAGATATTTAAATTTTACCTATTTTATAATATTTATTTCATAAAAGTCACAAGACTCACTATGTTATACAATAGTGTTTTCAGAACCACTTTACAGATTCTTCTTTTTTTGATTTCTGTGTAACCATTGCTATTTTACATTAGCTCTAGTTTGAAGCATATAACCTGTAATTTAAATATATAATTGTAAAAGTCCCTTTGCTTGTATATGAATGTAGGTCATAATGCCAAATACACCGTGATTAGTTATTTCCACTTGTTGAAATTCCTGGATGGAAGGGTGTCAGAGACAATGAGCCACTAATTACATCTGAGCCTCAGTGGTTTATTGGAGTGTTCCCTCTGGCACTTAAAACCTCCAGCGCAGAATTTGGGATTGACCGCTCACAGTTTATATTGTTATCTATTGTTCATGGATGGATATTGTTTTCTGAAATAGATGGCAAAGTCCTTGACTGTAGTAACCATAGCTTTTATATAATCAATAGCATTTAACACGAGAGGTAAAAGCAATCTCATTTAATCCAAGATTTCACAAACCAAAGAGTATAACTGATTGTTAAAATATAACATTTTTTTAACCTTACACTTGTGGAAGGAAAATAAAAACCTGAGACCCCAATTCACTATGCCGAAAAGAAAAAATTCTGCTGAGTCATGCAAGACACTGCCTTTTCTTTTGTTTCTAAGCAGATAGCTACAGATAAGAGGTTAGATATCTCCACAGGTAAGTACTCTATGTTCACCTTAAATTATGTAACGTGCCAATTTACTGAGCTTGAGAGGAATACATGACTAATTCCTCACCTGCATCTTTTCTCTTGCAATATGTGGATGACCATACCCTCCCTCTTTTCCCTCTAGCCTGCTTTTCCCCTTTAAATATTGAAACTCTCAAAATCATCTTTGGAGAAAGGCACAGACCACAGACTGTTCCTGTGATTCAATGCTCTTTTCTTCCAGGCATGTCCTTAAACTTGGCAAAATAAACTTATAAATGGACTGAGACCTGTCTCAGATAATTTTGGCTTACATACTAGTAAAATTTGTGTGTGTGCATGTGTGTGTGTGTGTTTAGCTAGCTAATGATACATACTGAAGGCTTCTAGGTGCAGAGTAGTAAGATTTTTCATTGTTTTTTTAAACGAATCTGTTAGTCACCTATTTTAATTTTTAGTCGTAATCTCTTACATGAAGAGGAATGCTTTCAAAATGTATTTCTGATTCATTAAGAAAATGTTCACCTCTTACCTACTGACTTGCCATTAGGAACAGTGTGGTCATTATGTGTCACAAGGTTGGTAAGCAGAATTAACCTCTAATAAAAAAAAAGGTGTTTACATTTGCTGTGCAGAAGCTCTTTAGTTTAATTAGATCCCATTTGTCAATTTTGGCCTTTGCTGCTGTTGCTTTTGGTGTTTTAGACATGAAGTCCTTGCCTATGCCTATGTCCTGAATGGTACTACCTAGGTTTTCTTCTAGGGTTTTTATGGTATTAGGTATAACATTTAAGTCTCTAATCCATCTTGAATTAATTTTCGTATAAGGAGTAAGGAAAGGATCCAGTTTCAGCTTTCTACTTATGGCTAGCCAATTTTCCCAGCACCATTTATTAAATAGGGAATCCTTTCCCCATTTCTTGTTTTTGTCAGGTTTGTCAAAGATCAGATGGCTGTAGATGTGTGGTATTATTTCTGAGGACTCTGTTCTGTTCCATTGGTCTATATCTCTGTTTTGGTCCCAGTACCATGCTGTTTTGGTTACTGTAGCCTTGTAGTATAGTTTGAAGTCAGGTAGAAACTACCATCAGAATGAACAGGCAACTTACAGAATGGGAGAAAATTTTTGCAATCTACTCATCTGACAAAGGGCTAATATCCAGAATCTACAAAGAACTCAAACAAATTTACGAGAAAAAAACAAACAACCCCATCAAAAAGTGGGCAAAGGATACGAACAGACATTTCTCAAAAGAAGACATTCATACAGCCAACAGACACATGAAAAAATGCTCATCATCACTGGCCATCAGAGAAATGCAAATCAAAACCACAATGAGATACATCTCACACCAGTTAGAATGGCAATCATTAAAAAGTCAGGAAACAACAGATGCTGGAGAGGATGTGGAGAAATAGGAACACTTTTACACTGTTGGTGGGATTGTAAACTAGTTCAACCATTATGGAAAACAGTATGGTGATTCCTCAAGGATCTAGAACTAGAAGTACCATATGACCCAGCCATCCCACTACTGGGTATATACCCAAAGGATTATAAATCATGCTGCTATAAAGACACATGCACACGTATGTTTATTGCGGCACTATTCACAATAGCAAAGACTTGGAATCAACCCAAATGTCCATCTGTGACAGACTGGATTAAGAAAATGTGGCACATATACACCATGGAATATTATGCAGCCATAAAAAAAGGATGAGTTTGCGTCCTTTGTAGGGACATGGATGCAGCTGGAAACCATCATTCTTAGCAAACTATCACAAGAACAGAAAGCCAAACACCGCATGTTCTCACTCATAGGTGGGAACTGAACAATGACATCACTTGGACTTGGGAAGGGGAACATCACACATCGGGGCCTATCATGGGGAGGGGGGAGGGAGGAGGGATTGCATTGGGAGTTATACCTGATATAAATGACGAATTGATGGGTGCTGACGAGTTGATGGGTGCAGCACACCAACATGGGACAAGTATACAAATGTAACAAACCTTCACGTTATGCACATGTACCCTAGAACTTAAAGTATAATAATAATAATTAAAGAAAAGGTGTTTACAATGTTAAGGGAGCAAATACAATTATCTAAAACATGTTCAAGGACATTCTAACTAATGTTTCAGTGATTCAACTCAATAGTAGTTGGAAAATAGCTATTAAAATACACTCGATATCACAAGAAAATGTTCCTTTTTTACTCAAAAATAGTCTGAAACTTTTATGATGACAATAAATAGATGAGTTATAGATATAACAAATTGTATGACAATAGGTACATAAATTTTTCTTAAAACTAAAACTAAAATTTTTAATTAGGCAGTCTTGCAATTTGTGGTCTATGAATTTAACTATAATTTTATTCATTATTGTATCAAGGACTTGGTGAGCTATAGTAACTGATTTCTACATGATATGTTCCTTCAGTTTCTCAAGATGTTGTCACAGGTAGACACACTTTTTCACTCATTCTACATCTAACTCATGCGTCTAAGGATGCTTTAATAAAGGATGCTAGTTGCTACTAACAGCCATCCTGTGACCAAGAGGAGAATCCACTCCAGAAGCAAACTAATACAGTGACTATCAGAGCAAATAGAAAAATACAAACTAGATCTGTGATAATCTTGTGAGTTAATTGGTCAACTCAAAAGAGTGTCCAACTTCTGAACTTTCTCTAACATGAGTAAAATAATTGTTTTGTTATTTAAGCTAGTGTAACATTGGGTTTCAGAAAATCAAAAGTATACTAAGACAATACTCAAAGGAAAGGAAAGAAGCAACAAACAAAATTTACTCAAATTACAATTTTTCCTGGAGCCATTCATGATTATTGCAATTCAACTTAAGCTATTCAAATATAAGAGTTAAAATAAACAGCAATAGTCACAGATCAAAGAGATAAACAAACAAAAAAAATATATCCTCATACAGTTGCAAACAGGAGTCCCAGGTCACTCTAGTGGTAGTTCTATGGTTATTTCCTGCTACTGCTGTTGCTATTGCTATTGTTAAAGCCTTGGGTTTCTTCTACAGTAATAGCTATGTCAAGTAATTTGCTGTCTAATGAACTCAGAATGGTCTCTTTGCATCACCAATTGTTGAAACAACTTGTCACTTAATTTTGTTTATTTCTACTTGGCTACCTAAGAACAAAGAGATAATCATTTCTTAGCCCTCTTATAGACTAACAGTCACTCAGGTGATTGTCTTAGCTTCCCATTGAAGGGTTTTTCTTACATCATCATTTGACTCATCCAGTTAATGGATAATACCCTTGTGCTTTGACCATTTCTAAGCTAATTATAATCTTTCTCTTCATGGGTGGCCAATTGCTTTTGACTGTTAAAATACACAATATTTATTTTTTGTTTCTTATTCTATAACAAAAGTATTTCAATAAGTTTATTCTTTAAAAAAGAAAGACAGCTTAGAGCAGTCAAAAATCAGGTGGCCTGCATTTAAAACTTTGTCCTCACAAGATCTTGGGCAAATAACAACTCTCTGTGGATTAATTTTCTTATTTGCAAAATGAGGAATAAATTGAATTTATCTTACAGGATTACTAGGATACCATGGACAAATATATGTAAAGCACATAGAATGTCTCACACACAATAATGCAGAACAATCCTTAATTATTCATTTATTCATTCATACATTCAATAAATGATCCACTGAGATGTTAATATGAGTAAGGTTATATCCTGGGTCTTATATGAATACAAAAATCAAAAGGCACTGATTTTTTTCTGCTTTCAAGTATTCAACTGTCTAGTCTTGGACATAATTCACAAACAAAAATATCAACATAGTCACGTCATATTCAAACATAACCACGTAAGTGTATTAAGTATGAAACAGGAAAAAGAGGTGTCTTTTAATACTAAAATGTTAGTATTATTTTTCTCTTATATTCAAGTAATTTGTTTAGTGTAGTGATTTAGTGTTTTTCTGTTGCTGTGTTCTTTTCTCAAAGCTTGCTCACCTGTTGCCTGTTTTCCTATTAATCCACTGTGCTACTGTAGCACCCTGTATTACAGTAGCCAGTAAGGATACTAAAGAAAGTGTCAAAAGATAGAAAACATATTGTGACCTTCTTTCTAGTCACTAACTGAATGATACAACTGATCAATCTTCCTTTGTGACTCATAGTACAGTATGAACAGTTTACTAAGTCTGAAAGATCAAAGATCATATCCTATTGAGCTTTGAATCTTCAACATCTAATAAAATGTCCCTGATTTTCAAGACCTGGCTAGTTAGAATATCACTTTCTCCTGGCCACAGTGATTGGTTCAGGAAAGGGAAAATCACCCACACAAGACTCTGACATTTTCTGCCAGAACAATTATTTAAAAAGATTCCTTCTGTCTATTCATTTTGCCAAGCTTTTGAAATAAAAGTCTGGAGTTGCCAACAACCATCTTGCCACCACCTGGAAGAAGTCTGAGAAGGAAGAAAGAGAACTAAATATATAAGAGAAAGGGAGACTACCGACAACCTTGAACCTCTGGATTCAATAGGCCTTGACCCACCACTTAGCCTTTCCAGCTTGTGAACAGATACATTCACCCTTCACTTAAAATCACACCTGTAATCCCAGCACTTTGGGAGGCCCAGACAGGTAGAGCACGGGGTCAGGAGATTGAGACCACCCTGGCTAACATAGTGAAACCTCATCTCTAATAAAAATACAAAAATTAGCTGAGCATGGTGACATGTGCCTGTAATCCCAGCTACTCGGGAAACTGAGGCAGGAGAATTGCTTGAACCAGGAAGTCAGAGGTTTCAGTGAGCGGATATTGTGCCACTGTTCTATAGCCTGGTGACAGAGCAACACTCGTCTAAAGAAAAAAATATTACTTTAGATTGAGATGTTAACACACAAGACTCAGAGCTAAGTATTATTATCATCATTATTATTATTATTATTATTATTATTAACCGGACTTTGATTATTACATACCTTGAGGTAGTCTTCGGGTTAAATCTGCTTGATGTTCTATAACTTTTTTGTACTTAAATGTTGATATCTTTCTTTAGGTTTGGGAAGTTTTCTGATAGTATCTCTTTGAATAAACTCTCTACCCCTATCTCTCTCTCTCTACTTCCTATTTAAGGCCAATAACTCTTAAATTTGCCCTTTAGTATGCAATGGGCATACTCAAGAATGCATCAGAGTCTTTTAATAGCACAGTGGATCAAGCAGAAGAAAGAATTAGTGAGCTTGAAGACAGACTATCTGAAAATATACAGTCAGAGGAGATAAAAAGAAAAAAGAAGAAAAAACAATGAAGCATGCCTATGGGTTCTGGAAAATAGGCTCAACAGTGCAAATCTAAGAGTTATTGGCCTCAAAGAGGAAGCAGGGAATGAAACAGAGGTAGAAAGTTTATTTAAAGGGATAATAACAGAGAATTTTCCAAACCTAGAGAAATATGTCAATATCCATGTACAAGAAGGTTATAGAACACGAAGTAGATTTAACCAAATAAATACTCATCAGAGAAATGCAAATTAAAACTACAATGAAATACCATACATGGAAATGGCTAAATCTTAAATACTTGATAAAATCTGGTATTGAAAGGATGTGGAACATTTTAACATTTTTACATTAATGATGGGAATGTAAAATATACATCCACAATGGAAAACAGGCTGGCAGTTTCTTATGAAGTAAGAACCATAAAACCCAGCAATCTTACATTTACATATTTATCCGAGAGAAATCAGAACATATGTTCACACAGAGAATTGTTCTTAAAAGTTTACAGCAACCTTATACACAATAGTCAAGCAACCCAAATGTTCATTCGCTGCTGAATGGATAAACAAAGTTTGGTGTGTCCGTATAAAATACTACTACTGAGCAGTAAAAAGTAGTACCACATTTTCTTTATCCTGTCCACCATTGGAGGACATCTACATTGATTCCATGCCTTGGCTACCGTGAATAGTGCTGCAATTAACTTAAGCGTGCATGTATCTTTATATTAGAATGGTTTATATTCATTCGTGCATATAACCAATAATGGGATTGCTAGGTCAAATGGTATTCCTTCAACAGGTAGTTTTTTGATCCTCACCCTCCTCCCACCCTACACCCTCAAGTAGGTCCTGATATCTATTATTCTCTTCCTTGTGTCCACTTATACTCAATGTTCAGCTCCCACTTCTAAGTGCTGCCATGAACATACATGTGCATGTGTCTTTAAGGTAGAATGATTTATACTCCTTTGGGTATATACCCAGTAATGGATTGCTGGGTTGAATGGTAGTTCTGTTTTAAGCTCTTTGAGAAATCTCCAAATACCTTACACAGTGGCTGAACATTCCTGCCAGCAGTGTATAAGTATTCTCCTTATTCCACAACCTCAATGGTGTCTGTTAATTTTTGACTTTTTAATAATAACCATTCTGACCCTTGTGAGATGATATTTCATTATGGTTTTGATATGTATCTCTCTAATGATTAGTGATGCTGCGCATTTTTTCATATGCTTGTTGGCTATATGTATGTCTTCTTTGGAAAAGTGCCTGTTCATGTCCTTTGCCCCCTTCTTTTTTTTTAATATGGTTGTTTGCTTTTGCCTGTTAGTTTGTTTAAGTTCCTTATAGATTCTGGATATTAGACCTTTGTGAGATGCATACTTTGAAAATATTTTCTCCAATTCTGTAAGTTGTCTGTTTACTCTGTATATGAAATTTTATAAAAGGCAAAAATATAGTGATGAAGCAGATCAGTGGTGGTCAGGGGCTAGGAGTGGGAGTAGTGTGACAGTGAAGGACCACAAAGGAACTTTTAGAAGTGATAGAAATGTTCTATACCAGGATTGAGGTGATTGTTACACAACTCTCTACATTTGGCAAAATCATTAAATTGTACACTCAAATTTGGTGAATTTAGTGGTATATAAATTGTATTTCAACAAACTAATTGAGAAAATATATATTTAGTCACTCTAATGTATAACACATATACAAAGATTTGGAGAGGGAAGATCATTTTTTAATATAAGACCTATAATTTTCTGGCTTCTTTCTTACTGCACTTAGTTTTCCATTCTCTTTTGTAATGTCTCTTTTTCCATCTATATATGTAATTGCCCTCTGCACATTCTGTATGATGCCTCAGAAGTTGTTTCAAACTGACTTATCCAATGTCAAATCATACTTTTCCTACATATTGTGCTTGCTTTTTTTTTTTTTTTTTTTTCTTTTTAATCTCACCACCATGCACCAAAGCCAGAACTTTTGGCTTCACCCTGGAGTCCAGTATTTCCTAAGCAATCCTCAGCCAACTCAGACTTGTCTTTTTTTACCTTTGAAATCTTTCCTGCTTCTCTCTAACTGCACTGCCTCCACTCATTGCACACCACATGATTTCCCACTTGGAAAATTGCAGCAACCTCCTCAGTGGTCTCTCTACCCCAGTCTCTGTGATCCCTAATTCAAAATCTGATCTGTCACTTGCCCTGCCAGTACTGCCTGAAGGATTAGCTTCTAATTGCTCTCCATGGGCTGATAGGGCCACTCACCATCTGCCGTGCCTACCTGTGCAATCATCTCTCTGCACTCTTCTACCATGGAAAATTGCCTTCAGTTCTCTGAATGTGGCATATGTCCTTCTACTTCTAGGACTAATGGAAATTTTATTTTGCTGGAACACTCTCTTTTTATTCAAGATATCTCTCTTTCTCAATCTCACAAATTTATCTTATTCATCCTGCAGTTCTTAACCTAGACATCACTTCCTTTGGGCACCATTTGAATTTTCTTGTGCTTCCATGGCTCCTAGAACCTCTGTGATAGCATTTACCACAGTAAAATACTTCGGAAATTTTTAAACCTATAACTCCTTCTAGACAGACCATGAGCGCCACAAGGGCAAAGAAACTTCGTTCCATCACCCTCACTTAGACCCCTAGAGCCTAGCACAGCACATTTTACATAGGAGACATTCAACTAACAAGGGTTAAATAATTAAGCGACTCTGCCTCCTCCTATCACTATCAAAAACACATAGACTAATCATCTTAAAAATTAAATGTTGAACCATTTGCTTAGTTTTTGAGTGTAAAGTCCAACTACTCTTTGTGGAAAGTCAGACATTTTTTAAGGTCAATTTAAAAGTAACATTGGTTGCTCTTCCATTATAGCAAACTCTATTTCTCACATATTCCTCAATTTACAAAAACTTGTGGACATATGGTATTGATAAATCCTGTAATATGCAGCTGTGTCATACAAAGCTCAGAATAATCCATCATTGATTCATACCTCTGTCCATTGTTTTTTCCTCCTCATAAAATGAGAGCAGAGTCTCAGTTTACATTCAATATGTTTCTTCTGTTTAAAAATGAGTAGGAATTTATGTAAAAATTTTGTACATTCAAAGCAAAATCACAAAGACTGGGAATACATCTTCTCCCTAATAAAGTGCGTAGTCATTTTTGGAAACATACACTCTGTACCTCCACTAAAGCATTTTATTAAGTTCTGAAGGTGCTCAGTGAGAACCAATATTATCTATTTTGAGGAGTGGTCAAGATGGGGATAGTCAAGGTTAGTGATTTATCTGAGTACAAAGCAACATAATTTTCTTTGCTATATCATTATATGGTTTCAGTCCTGAAGATGGGCTTGTCATAGATACTGCCCTTAATCTTTTGATCTATGATTGTTAAAGAAAGATTACTCTCTTTACTTTGGATCAGCACTCATAAAATAGCCTTTATGTCTGGTTTCAATAGAATATATACTTAATATTTAAAAGTTTATAGAGATACACACAGAAGTTAATATACTTCTAGAAAAATAAATGGAATTACTTGAGGCTGTAGGTTAATCAGCATTTTCTGTGTATGTGTTGTAAGAATGCATATATGTATGATTTATTGTAATTACAAAATACATAAATAAATAAACAGAAAATTTTCAAATGAAAAAATATATTAAAGTAGAAAAAATTCTGCAGATTACTGCTAATATTTTGTGTACTTTCTTCTAGTAGATTTTCTATTTATATAATTGTATAATTATATATTTTTTTACAACACTTTTACATACTTGTTCAATACACTTTTTCATGGTTACGTTTAATTTATTCATTAACCGTAACTTACTGATTTGACCATACTTCCATTGTTGAATGCATGGAACTCATATATTCATATATATATATACAATTTCTTAATTTAATATGTATGTACTTATTTAATTTCTTAGAGACAGGATCTCACTATGTTCTGCAGGCTGATTTCAAACTCCTGAACTCAAGCAATACTCATTCTGGCCTTCCAAAATGTTGGGATTACATGCATGAGCTACCATGCTCAGCCTATTGCTGAATATTTTTGTTACAGAGAAGAAAAAAATGGGCATAAATCTTTTTTAATATCTCAAAATGTTTTCTTAGAATATATTCCTTTAAGTGAGGGTGCTGACTCAAGTATTTGAATATTCTTAAGGCTTTTGCTAAATATATCCATATTGACCTTTAGAAAAGCTGCATTATTTTACATCTCTGAAAATAGTATATGACTGTCCTTATCTCCCACCACCCTTACAGATACTGAATATTATCTTTTTGTTTATTTGTGCCAGTTATGTGTGAAAAATCATTTATTATTAACATTTTAAGATACACTTCTTTGATAATTGTGATGCAAATGTTTTCTTATAGTGTTCATAATTTGTATGAGTTGCCTATTATTTTCTTGTATCAATATTCCTTATTAATGTATCTTATTAATTTATAAAAATTTTCATAAATAACAGTTACTCTTTATTTTTACTTTATTTTAACGTTATTTTTACTAGTTTACCATTATCTATTTTTGATAATTTATGAGAATCATTTTTGTTTTTATGTACTTGAATTTATTAACAATTCTGTTTTTAATTGTTTGCTTTTCTACCAAGAAATGATGTATTTTCATCTATACTTGTTTTGTAACTTTAAAACTATGTTATTTATAACACTTTAATCCATCTGCAATTTTTAAATAAATATTATGAGATAGGAAGAAAGCTTTATCTTTTCCAAATAATCAACAAATTATGCCATTCCCCTTCCCAATGATTAAATCATTCTTTCCTACTAATTAAGATGGATCCTTTATATCATATTAGCAAGCACATGTTGTTTCTGATTATCTAAGTCTATTTATTCATCTGTCTTGCTTGACTTGTGTATGCAAAACAATACATTAGTATTCATTCAAATACAGTATGAATTTCAAATTTGCTTCATGTGATATTCTCTGGCTATAAATAATTGGACTGAGGAAAATAATGAATGTGTTGCGAGTCTTTTTCTCAGTTTTCCATTTCCTTTCATTTATTTGTTTGTTTATATGGCAGTAGCACACCAGAATCATTATGATAGCTTTAGTAACATATCTAATTTTGAAAACGCCGTTCATTATTTTTTCTTTTATGACTTTTTTTCTTATTTTCACTCACATATTTTTCTATAGGAGCTTTAGCATCTATTTTACTGGAATGTCTTTAAATCCATACATTTACCTGAAGAGATTGATACAGCATTGAGGTTATTTTTAGGTATAATTTTGTATTTTTTAAAAATCATTTTATGTTTACTTTTTATTATTCTAAATCAATTATTGTCAGTTATTACCTCAGCGAGGTTCTCTCTGAAACCTCCAAATAGGTCAGGACCCTTGTTGCATGAAAAGGTCATTTGACTATTCCCATTAGGAAGAGATGACCACCAAAGAAAGAATAAATGGCAGAAAATACAGTGTGTGGAGCAGGCTGGGTGTCAACCATGATGAACTTGGGGAGGTATCCTGTAGGATGGGGACAGTTGCTCTTCAGCTCCCAAAATTGATGTCATTCAGGACTCTGTCACAGCTTCTGATTTCATAAAAGAAAAAACAGAAATCTGAATTTTTATATAAAATGAGCCTAGAGTTTCTAATGACATGTAACAAATTATAAGGACAGGTAAGCAAAGTTGAGTGTAAGAAAGTAGTGAAATCCTAGTAAAAACAGGAAGTTTTGTGCTTACATTAATTTGTTTACTCTAAAATATTTATAGAGCATCTTCATATGTTATATTCTGTGGAGAACAGCAATATATGTCTTGGTCAGTTCAGGCTATAATGGAATACCATATACTATGTGACTTAAACAACAAACAGTAATTCCTCATAGTTCTAGAGACTGGGAATTCCGAAATCAATACACCTGCAGATCCAATCTGGTGAGGCCATTCTTCCTGGTTTGCAGACAGCTGTCTGCTTGTTGTATCCTCATATGGTCAACTGTAAAATCTCTTTCCTGTCTCTTCGAATAGGGCACTAATTTCATTAATGAAGATTCAGACCTATGACTTAATTACCTCCCAAAGGCCCCACCTACCAATATCACCATATTGGGATTAGGATTTTAAAATATGAATTTGGGGGCAGGGAGAACACAAACATTCAATGAGATGTCTTTCCTTTAAAAGTTTAAAATAAAATAGATAAGCTTACTGTCTAGTTACAGAGTGGAGAATTAACTTTATTCAAAGAAAATTCTGACCTTTACCCTCAATATTGGGAAGTGCTCTCTAGGTCCTTGGAATATCTTGCCTGATATGAGTGTCTTTGTCTGTGGGTTTTAGCCAACACGCAGTCTAATAAGGCAATTTATGATAGATGCTTTGGGTCATGCAGCATCAGTTTTGCTTCCAGAAGAGGCTGGAGACTACAGGTGTCAGTCCAACCTCTAGAAGGGGTTGAAAATGAAAAGCTCAACCACATGGGCAGTATGGGATTAAACAGCAATGAAAACTCATGACACATAAGGGTAGGGTGAGTTTTCCTGGTTGGTAATACTCCATACACATATATATTATATAATATGTGTGTGTTTATAAAACTAGATTGAGCTTTGATTGATAGTGAGAAAGTTTTCTACTGATTCATGAGAAGGGCGCTAGGCTATAGCTTGGGTTCACTGATAATCTAATTCGAAATATAAACATTCCTCTGTTTGATAACTATCTTCTGTAGTTATCAAAAAAATAAAACCTTGGGCTGGTGCGAGAAAAATTGGACTCTACTCAAAATGACTCAGGTAATATCTGATGTACATTAGTTCAAAAATGGTGAACTGGATGATATTGAAAAGATGATTAAGAAAGATGAAGTAAAATGAGTAGACATTTCTACCCTAGATAAAAGAAGATTTGGAGGACAAGACTGTATCCTTCAAATATTTGAACAGCCATTATATAGAAACACACTACCACCTGTTTGGCAATGATAGGTAGAAACAGTTCCAGCGTGCAATGATCTCAATGTAAGTAGAACTTCCTAATAATCATAGCTGCCCAAGAGTGGAATGAGCAAATGAGCATTCTCTAGGGTAGGATGGGAAAGTGTTTGTCTAAGCATATGATGAGGGCTTCGTAGAGAGCACTCAAATGTGGCTAAGTGGTTTTAAATTAAGCAATACTTAAATAAGTAATCTTTAAGGTGATTTTTTTTAAAAGTCAAATTATCTTTAACTTACTATCAAGCCATCAAATCCCATGTCTTCAGATATGCTTTCCTAGCCAAAAACAATTTAGGAGCAATAAATTAGAAGTAAGGGGAAGTACTTGTGGGAAATGACCTAGGATTTACAGAACTCCTAATGTGTATTTTCCATACATTTTTAAATTTGTTCTTTAGAAAATCATACTTTGGAAGTTTACTGTTCTGCCAGTTTTAGAAGCGGGAGGATAAGCTCAAATATTAAAATAACCTACCAAAAGTCAACTACTCACATTATGGCCAACCCACATCTTCTACCTCTAATGCCCATATTGTTTCTCAAACCACCTCTTTCTAGAGGCAGATATCAGGGCCACAGCAAGCTAAAGAGGGAATGACAGAGAATCTTTGTAAATCAAACCCAATATCTTACAAAGCCCAGTTGTCTGGGGTCATTTAGTGTGGACACAGCCTCTCCTATTTCAAAAAGCTCCTGAAGGTGTCACTGAATTAGAAGAATATAATGATGGAAATTCATTGTAGCATACAAACCGTACATCATCAAGGCAATATGAAGATGTCTAAGAAAACAATGCTATGTCTAAAATTAGTGCTGTTGCCATATTTAAGAAAAAAATGATTGTAAACAGTTCCATTGCTTCAGAAAATCACACTAGCTGAGGTTCACATAAAACCCGTCTCATCTGTCCCGCAATAGCATAGTGTTCAGAAGTTTCCCTGAATCAGCTGGGGACAATACAGATATGTGGTAATGTCATCAGAATTCTTTGCTTTCATGTGACAGAAATTCAGGTAGAACCAGGTTAGACAATAAAGGGAACTCATAAGAAGGCTACTTTTCTAATCTCAGGGAGGACGGAAGTAAAGCTACGACTCAGAGGTAAGTGGATAAAAAATTTCAACTTCTTTCTTAGCATCTTTTGTCTTTCTATTCACCTTGGCCTCTCTTCATCATTTGCTCGTACTGCAGACTGCCTCCCTGCATGTCACGGTTAACCCGCCTGCCAGCAGTACTTTAGCATCACAGTCTGTATCTCCCATCACTCTAAATTTGAGGACTACTCCCTGTATTAATTCTGTTTGAAAATCATGGGTAAGGATTCTGATTACCCAGTTCCAGTCAGGTGTCTAACCATGAGCCAATCAGTTGTGTCCATGAGAAACAGTTCACACAGAACTAAAAATGGTTCCTGAGGGACACACCTGTATATTAGTGCCATGCCTACGCAAGGAAGTTATAAGCCAGAGAGGCACCACAATTAATATGTATTAGATTTGCCCTCCAGTTGAATTATGCAAAAATGTTCAGGCTTATTATGAGGTACATGTTAGGGAACATTCTATGAAAATGTGTATATATTTTAACACAAAAATTGGGGGACTTAAAGGAATAAGCTTCAATTATCTAGCGTATTTGCTTATTCAGGGTATTTTGTGGTTTACTGGCATGGATAAAACATATATTCCAGTTAAAGTATTTATCCCATAGTGTCTTAGTAGAGCATTATGTTGTGAAATGATAATTAAGTTTCTAAAGTAACAAAGCACTTTCCGTTGTGATTGAAGTCCTAGGGGAAAACTGGGTCCATGATAGAGCAAGTTTTTCTAAGATGTTGTTATAAAATATTACAAGAAGTGTTTCATCTTCTAGCTCAATTGTTCTGAAGTTTACGAGTTGAGCTAAAAATGTGTACCATCATCCTCTTTCACTGAGGTAAAAGCCAAAAGTTACAGAGACCAGTACATGACAGTGTATGTTAATTATTAGAAAAGAATTAAAAATGTATGTTCCAGTGACATGGCTGTAATGATACAGTTCTCAGCTGGAATACCATTTATCTAAAAATTCAAGCAGCTGCCACTACAAGAGAGTTTATGCCAAAGGCAAATTGTCAAATATGAAACGTAGGGCCTAAAAGCTGGTTTTGGACAGATTAAAACACACACACGCACACACACCAAATACACTGCATTGTCGGCTGAAGCTCATTTTCAGAAATACATGGCTCAGCGCTAAAGTGGACAGTTTAATCAGTTCCTCTGCAGAAATAGCAAGATTTTTTACAAGGGAAAGAAAATCTACAGAGATGAAGCTGTGACTGGAAAATTTGATCCACATGGTTGTATTTTTAGATCTGTCAAAGATTGACCTCTGTTTGCAGTTTTTCTAGCAAAAAATAGTTTAATGTAAAATTAGCCTATTTGTAGTGTTTCTATATTTCATGGAATTTTACTATATATTATACCTTATTTGTTATTTCTAGAAAGTCAATTATTTTCTTTTGAAATTTTTAGTTCCAAATATTCCCTTTTTTAGCTATGCAAATGATAATGAGCCTACCTTCCATACATTTTGTGTAGTCTCTTTGGTGGGAATTTTGTTAGAAACTTATAAAGGATGGAACATGTTATTTTGTTACCTTTGAAATATTGGCAGAGTAAAGAGATGGTGAACAGATGGGAAATTTTTCACTGCAGGAATCCAAACAGAAATATTTTTAATTTTCTTCATCAGTATATGGGAAAATTTTGAGCACGGAAAAGGGTGACTTCTCTGTATTTAAAACAGACACAACCTGGTTGTTTTCACAGGCATATTATTATTATTTCTTAGATAAGTAAGTAACTATGTAAGTATGTCAACACATAAATGCATGCGTGTGGGAAAGTAGCATGGTGACCGAGGAAGAAAAACTCTAGAGTAAAACCTTACCTTATTTTAAACTGTACTTTTACTAAACTTATTATTTGCAATTCAGTTGACAATCATATTACTATGTGATATTCAAATGTCAAATGCATATCTCATTTTCAGCTAAGACCATTACATCATTTCTTGTCAAATGCACTGAAATATGGCTGAGTCTAGCTCTGATTAGATAAGGGACCTCATGCTGGTGTTAGTAAATCCAACCCCAGGGATTGGTTCCCAAGCTGAGGGAAATGGCAAAGTTATTATTGATGGTGGTGCCAAAGCTAACAGGTTTCACATGTCTTTCATGAACATGTGGTGACAGCCCCAACAGTGACATAGTTAAGAGTTATTTGTTCAAATGTCCTAGAATCTTTGCTGAAAAAAGGTGAAAAATCTGTAAATTTTACATACCCACCAGTATGGGAGTTTGCTCAACTCTTTGTAGGTTTCCTGGTTCATTGCACTGACTGGAATCATATGAAAAATAATCCCTTATTTATGTGCAGGAGTTTGCCTCATTAGAAGTCATATAATGTATACATTGGAATTCGAGTCTGGGGTTTGAGTCTGGGCTGTGTACAGTTCTAGCTGTGTGACTTTCACAGTGTTTTTTTATTCCTCTGAACATCAATTCTTCTACATAATTGTGATTTCGTGAAAATTGAAGGAGACTGTGCATATAAAACACGTAGTGATCAATAAGTCTTAGCTCTTCATGTTAGGTTATTTAGCCTTGACATAATTTCCTAAGATGTGCAGAGAATGCTTTTCAAGAAGCAGAACCAGTGAAGAGAAAGTGGCTTGTCCTTGGTCACATGGCTAATCAGGGTGCCAGAGGATCAAGCCATAGCTCCTGGTTTGAAATCCAGTATCCCTTAGGTGTCTTTGGAGGAAAAGAAACCCTGTAAATTGAACTATAATTAAGGTACTGCTATACTTGCAGAGGCAAAGTAAAATGGTGAATTGATTCAATTACCTCAATAATTCAAGCCCAAAAGTACCAAAACACTTTTAACTAGTACGATGGAATATTTCAGGCCAGATATCTGAATAATTGTTCCCATTATTCATATCATTTTGAATATATGTATACATCTGATTTTTTCTTGTGGGGGAGAGGATAAGGGTAATCTTTGAATCATGTCTTCAATGTTTCCAACATAAATAGAGAGTATCATTTTTCATACTTGTTCAAAAATCCAGTGGCCTTTTTATTAAATTGAAGTTTGTGCATCAATGGAAAAATATTTACTGAAATATGGTACTTCCAACTGTAAATTTGGCTTGATTTAAGTTGCTTACAAGCATAACTGTACAACAGTGACAAGACACAGCCTTCTTTGTGGGTGTTGGGGGTAGGGCACAGTTAGAAACACTTTTTAAATCCTTTCAGTTCAGCTTTTATTCTATATCTGGAATTGAACTGTGATCCTGGAGAAAATGGTTCAACCCTGCTACAAGGGGTTATGTTCAAATTAGTCCAAGACAATTGTGATATCAAAAGTGGGCTAAAATTGCAGTTATTTAAAACTCAAAGAAACCTACCTCCTCTTTTTTTCTGATCTTTACAAATCATATACTTATTTCAAAGCAAAGTTAAATTCTTCCAATTATATTTCCTTAGCTACAGCCCTGAACTGAACATAATATCAGCATTAAAATACAAATTAGTCACATTTGGAAAACAACCAACAAAAGGTTTTTAAACTCTAGAAATACATATCAATTAAAATAGGCTGTGCACAGTTAAAATACAGTGTCTGCACTAACAGTTCTGTCAGCCCACCATCATTTATGTATTATAATAAATACAGTGCTTAACAGAATGTGGGAATAACATTACCATGGATTGACAAGCCTATTATACTTTGAACAGGTACTACAAAGAAAGCTGTAAGGCAAGTATCTTTGTTCACTGTGAAGTCTGCATTGTAGAATGATCCCTAGTGATGAGGAAGGAAGAGTTTCAGACACAATTGGGCCCCTTTTAAAGGGTATCCTCAGTAAAATACTGTGTATAAGTTCTTCAGCATTAGCATGTGTACCCTCTCTTATGATTGCTAATAAGTCCTCTGGGCCACTAGTCAACTTCCTGGTCTTTGCTTTAAAACCCGTCTCAACTGAAAGGCAATGAAAGCTCCCCTCGAGCCAGACAATAGGGGTGTGCACAAAAGCAGGTGAGATTGTTTCTCTCTGGCTTTGACTGGTACTATCTTTGGAATTTCATCCTATGATTTTATAGTGTCTATACTGCTATTCCATATACCCGCTTGAGTGTGAAATGGAAGAGCAGAATAGTACCTTTATAGAAGAGATTAATACCATAAGTGTTCCACACATAGTAAATCTCAAAACATCTTCATTGACCAGCTATGAAAGGAAGCCAAAGAATCGGAAAGAGAAAATGACAGAACGGAAAGTGGTTACAGCTTAATTTCTTGATGTTAAGGGGAAAAAAGTGCTTACTATTAAATTTTCCCTGTTCTAACAAAAATTCAAGACCACTGTTTTTCTCGCCTTAATTTAGAAATGCCATAATAGAAGAAGAAAAAAACAGAACAAAAACCAAAAATTGTTTTCCAAGTCATGATTTCTAAGATGCTGATAGAAAGGTTTTTTACTTAAATAGCTGTCCTTTCTATAACTCTGGATCCAAAATTTTACTTCTAGGAGTCTTTCCAAAGGAAAAAATCAGACATGTGTATAGGGACTTAACTATATGACTATATAACAATTTCAGCAGGAATAAAAATTGGGGACTGATTAGGTATATTATTATATTTGCATACATATAATGGAATAAAATATAGCCATTAAAATGACATCACTGAAAATTCTTATTTAATTGCAAGTACTTTTTTAATTCTTACTGTAGGCTATATTCTGGCCAGGCTGTAGCATACCTTAGTATCTGCTTTCACCAACCTCACACTCTCGCAGGAAGACAAAAATGGAAGTATTTATTTATACTCGTTATAAGTGTGGTAATACATTCACTGAAAGAACAGATTAAAGGACATTGTGCTTCTGATTTTATTTTATATACATATTTCATACATATATAGAGAGGATACTTTATGTGTGAGTATATATACTCACACATTTGCATATATATATGTATAATATGTGTGTGAGAAAATATATTTATATCTATTCACATTGTACCTGTTGGCTATTGCTGCATAACAAATCACCCCCAAACAACAATTACTTATTTCCATTCATGCATTTATTGTTACTCATGCATCACTGTAGGCCTATGGATTGGCTGGAACAGCTCTGCTCCACATGCTCCACGCGTCTCTCCTCCTCCCTGGGATAATGAGCTGGATTGAGCATGTTCTTCTCATAGTAACGTGACATGGACAAAAGAGAACAGAAATAGGAGGCATCTTCAGGTCAAGGCTTAAGAACACTCAGAGAAAAATACAGAAAAAACATGAGATGCACAGGAAACAATATTAATTTTCTGAGTGGTAAGATCATGTGTAATTTTTCTTCTGTTTATTTTTTCTAAAGTTTTAACAACAAAAAGTACTACTTTTATAATAAAATCCAGGTAAAAACTTATTTTAAATATTTCACTAAACTATTCACAGGTTTCCTATTTCTTATGTCCTTCTTATAATTATTTATATAGAAAGAAGGCCAATTGGAGATAGAAGACCTAATATTTGATGTTGTCTACTTATGTGTCAAAAAGTTATATTTTCCTCATGCGTTGCCTGGCCTGCATTTGAATATAAATTGTGTACCACTGGTAAGCTTAAAGTGGTAGAGAATTATAAAGCTAATATAATCCCTGTTCATTTGCTTACTTTCTTCATTAAAGAAAACACACACAGAATTCCATTTGTTTACAAAAATCACAATCTTCTTAAATGTACTTTGATTTTTGCATGAACACAGCAAAATGTTTTGATAGAGAAAGAAAGTAGGTAACACCTTGACTTGCTGGTATTATTTTTCAAATGTGTGGTCCTTCATCTCACAGTATTCCTCATAGTGACACATAAAAGAAATGCTTTATGCTCATCTCTGTTCTTTGCTTTCTTTACTCATGTAAGCGAATTTTTTTTTCTTTTCCTGTGGACTAGCCTAGAAAGCCTTATTTCCCTTCCTCTCCCTCCGCACTTTTTTTTTGGTGCCATAATTAGATTGAGTGGTAGATGTTTCTAGTGAATCATTCTACCAATTAGTCTAAAATATTAAAGACAAGTAACTTGAGAAGGAAACTCACATATCTATAGCACTTTGCAGCAGATGTATCCTATTTACTTCTTTATTTTATTGCTTAATGACTGGATCTGAAGTAATTGCACCATTTGACAGATATTTATTTGTAAAATGTGATTCATTCAGTCAGACACTTTTCGAATGATTTTCATGCCAAGTGTTAAAATTGCGTAGGCTTGAGTAGCTGTTTCAAAAGATGCAAACACGCATGTTAATTCCATGCATCAAGCACATCTACTTTCGGCTCTTTTTATTATAGAAATATTCCAGTTGACAAAGAGTGCTAGTGAACAGACGGCAGGGACTCCTGGACTTTAATCAACCGCAATCACTGGCAGAGTTCAGAATTAATTTCCTAACCATGAATCACCTGCAGACAATGAATCACGTTCTAGAGAATTTTGCCAAACAAAACAAGCCATCATGCCCTACACAACTATTGAGGACAAGGCTATGGAAACTCATTTGACTAGCATAGTTGAAATAGTGAAAGGAAAAGAATGCTAGAGAATACTGGAACAAGCTATCAAACAGTGCCTGGTGACTTTCAACTTAACAAAGACAAAGGAAAGCAAGAGTTCAGCAAGGAAACACTCCTTTCTGAAACAACCTCCCCATTGGTTGGATTCTATCCCTAAATTCTAGCTATTGACAATCAAGATGAAGGATTTTTTAACTAGGATAAGTTCTATCCATTGCAGCACAGACATCAAAATATTTTTGCCTATTCTCTAACCAAAGAATCAGAATCTTTTTATTTAGTTTCTGTTTCAGACACTGTATCTCCTTGGACAGAAATAAATGAGGACAATTAGATAAATATTCAGATAATTTAGCTAAAAAATAATTTCTAATGAAATTACCAAGTTATTTTTATACTTACATTTGTGATTGCCTCAATTTTCCATTTTCTCTTCTAGGTATAGAACAAAGGAGCCAATTACCTTTACATGCTTCTACACACTGTAAAAAAGTTGAGACAAATTTCAGTTTCAAGACATGATACAATACTTAGCAGTTCACATAACATCATCAAAATAAAAACTGATTACTTAAAAAGAAAATCTTTTTATTGTCAAATTTGAATATAGTTAACTTCAAACTACACCAACAAGTAAACAATATACCACTATGAAAAATAAAAGGCCTTGGCCAACCCGAGATATTTGACATACTTTGCTCCAATCATGCACGTCATTGCAATGAGAATAAAGAAGGAGTAGAATATACTTTTTTTTGAGACAGAGTTTCACTCTTCACCCAGGCTGGAGTGAAGTGGCATGATCTCGGCTCAATGCAACCTCCACCCCCCGGGCTCAAGCGATTCTCCTACCTCAGCCTCCTGAGTACCTGGGATAACAGGTGCCCACCACCTTGTCCAGCTAATTTTTCTATTTTTAGCAGAGATGTGGTTTCCCCATGTTGGCCAGGCTGGTCTCAAACTCCTGACCCCAGGTGATCCACCCGCCTCAGTCTCCCAAAGTGCTAGGATTACAGGAGTGAGCCACCATGCCTAGCCTAGAAAATTCCTATCTAGAGAAAATAATGAATAATAAGAACTTGCAAATGTATTTTTACACAAATATCAAAAACTTAAACTAGATTGAATGTGTTTTCTTTTTACTGATTGATAACTACCATCAAATAAATTTGCTCTTATAAATTCACCCAATGTTGGCACATAAAAAAAAAGAAGCAAGATTCGTATCATATGGCACAGAATAAAATAATTTTCCAGATGAGCAATCAATATTTTATTTTAGACCATGAAAACAGGTATATTGGACTATAAAGCATCCATTGTGAGTCACTTTAGCCAGGCGAATGGAACACATTAGCCATTATTATTATTGAGTGGAGGTAGCTGGAAGTTTTTTATTTGACTCATATACTGTTTGGTAATACTATTGTCTGTCCATCACAGTGTGTTGTCTTCCAGCCTCTTAATCATTCCTTCTCATTCACTGATTGCCTTGGTGCCTGGGCTTATGTTTCTTCTCTCTTCTCCAAATTCTATTATTATCCTGAGTGCCTGGAAAGACCTGTGTTCAGCCCAAACAAACCTTTGATCCTAAGCATGTTGGTCTCATCTCCAGTGACATTTTCCAGTCCAGTGCCCTTCAGGAATCCACCACAATGCTGTAAATCAGAGACGTTAATCTTTATCTGAAACTGCTCCAGATTTTCTATTGCAAATTCAGAATCTATAATTATTTGACCCAAAACTCTTATTCTCTGACTGTTGCCCAGTTATTTTCCATACATTGTTTAAATCTCATTTGTTTAGCCACTGTACCAAATATTATGAAGAGCCCTGTTGGTACCTTATATTGTTCTAGACATCAGATCTCCTGGAGTGAACCCAGCGAAGATGCCTGCTCTTGTGGAGCTTACATTCAAAACCCTTGACCCTTCTTCATTCTCCTAATCAACTCTCCCGTCTTCCTTTTCCACATAGTGTAAGTCCCATGAGCCATCATTTCAACTACTCTGTTCTTAATATCCTAACTTTTTTGCTCATTATTCTTCCATCATCTACTGGCAGAAACCCAAGTCTTGAGGAATCCAACCATCTCCCTTCTCAGCATATTCACCTCAGTGACTGAACATAATTAAGAGGAAATCACATAACTGTGCAGATAGATGCCATACTAAATTCGTGGTCTTTACTACAGTAACTGGGTCCTCAACATTTCCCAGAAATCCTTTCTTTTATATTTTCTTAGCTTTTTCTCTAGATCCCTTGGTGCTTATTTCAAACTAACAAGCGAGCTAAATAATGTTTGCATCCAAAGCAAGCAGTTTCAAACGGACCCACAAATCAGTCAGTAGTCCTTCCCTTATCTGCAGTTTCAGTTACCCATAGTTAAACATGGTCCAAAAATATTAAATTGAAAATTCCAGAAATAAATAATTCATGTTTTAAATTGCCTGCCCCTTCTAAGTGGTGTGATGGGATTTCACATTGTCTCACTCTGTCCTGCTTGGAATGTGAATAATCGCTTTGTCAGCTACCTGTGCTACTTGTCCATTAGTCACTGAATAGTCATCTTCATTATCAAGAATGAAAAAACATAGTGCATAGAGAGTTCAGTATTGCCTGCATTTTTAGGCATACACTGGAGGTCGTGATGTGTATACCCCATGCCTAAAGGGGAGACTACTCTAACTCATTATATGACTAACAAATAATAATTCTATTAGTTCGTTCTCACACTGCTAATAAAGACATACCCGGGACCAGGTAATTTATAAAAAAAGAGGTTTAATTGACTCACAGTTCAGCATGGCTGGGAGGCCTCAGGAAACTTACAATCATGGCAGAAGGGGGAGTAAACATGTCCCTCTTCACATGGCAGCAGGAAGAAGAAGTGACAAGCAAAGTGGGTAAGTCCCTTAGAAAATCCATCAGATCTCATGAGAACTTACTATCATGAGAACATCATGGGGATAACTGCCCCATAACTTAATTACTTCTCATTGGGTCTCTCACACAACACGTGGGGATTATGGGAACTACAATTCAAGAAGAGATTTGGTTTGGACACAGTCAAACCATATCAATGATGATTATCATCAATACAGAACATCTAGTTGTGTTCCTTCACTAATCAGGGCTCAGAGACTGAGGCAAATAGAAAAGTTTCTGAACCTTGGTTGGAATGGAACAACTAATTTTCTTTGCCTAGGCGTTAAACATTTTGTTGGACCTAACTTTAAAACTAAACTCCAATTCAGCAAGAATAGTTAAAATAGGAAGCTTCTCAGTGTTATGAATAGAAAGAACCCACATATATAACCTTCCTGGACTGCCAGATCAGCAGGTATATGTAGCATGAGATGATTAAGGGTGCTCCAAAACTTAACAGGGCCTTGGACAATTATTCCATGTCTTTTGCCTTGGTTTTCCCACCTGTGAAGTAGGCATAATAGAATTAACGTAAAAGGGTTGTTGTGAATATTGAATGGGAAATATGTGTAGAATGTTTACAAGAGTATCTGGTCCTTATAAGCACTCAGCTATGTTAGCTGTTAGTTGCTGATTCCAATTCCATCTGTAACTCTGGCTCTGTCTCTCTTTCCTAATGCAGCAAACTTCTTAAAAATGCTTTCTGTGTTTGTAGCCTCTTTTTCTCATTTCTCTACAATCTCGTCACTCCACCACTCCTCTGAACCTGTTCTCATTGAAGTCATCAATGGCTTCCTTAACACTAAATCCCTTAGATTTTTTACCCTGTTCTTATTTGACCTATAGGAATCATTTGACCCTAAAAATCACTCTCTTTTTCCGGGAACTCTCCTTCCCCAGCTTATATGAAAACACACACTCATTGATTTCCTCCTATATTTCAGGTTTTACCTTCTCACCCCTTTTTCATGATTCAGAAATATTTTTTCAATATTGATGTTTCAAAAAATCCTATCATGTCATCTTTTATTCCTCACTCTACATTCTTTCCCTGGGGTATCTAATGCACCATCTTAGGATTGCCATCTCTATTGTCTAGGATGAAAGCTAAGATACCTTAAAAAAAAAAAAAGCTACCATAAAAAAAAAAGGAATGGCTTAAGGAATGAAGTTTATCTATCCCTTACCTAAAAGTCAACGGATATGTTGTTCAGCATGGCAGGGCAGCTCTACTCCACACAGTCACTCAGAGACTCAGCTTCTTTTCTCCTGCTGCTCTGCATCCCTACATCATCAGTGGATGCTGTTTGCAGCTGTGTTGCTGTTAAATTCAGGGTCCTGAGGGAGGGAAAAAAATAAGAACTCTCAGGGGTAGAAATGACATGTAATTACATATGTCACATCTGTCCACAATCCACTGGTAAATATGTGGCCAAATGACCACAAGGCTCCATCAGGAGAGCTCCAATAAGTGACTTCAGCTGGGCATATCCTCAGGAAGAGGGTGGATTTTAGCAGACAACTAGCAGTCTCTCCTACACCATCTATAAGCCAATAGCTAAAATGTCTGTATCTTTCGCTCAGACCTCATTCTTTAGCTTCAGACTCAAATATCTAACTGCTTCCTGGACAGCTGCATTTCTATCTCCCACTTAGATATTAAATTCTGTATGTCCCAAACAGAATGTATAACATTCTACATCCTATGATCCCCATATTCCGTTTTTCATCAGAAATAGTTCCTGTTTCCTTACTTCCTTTATTTTTTTTTTGAAATGGAGACTCACTCTGTCACTCAGACTGGACTGCAGTGGCACAATCTTGGCTCACTGCAACCTCTGCCTCCCAGGTTCAAGTGATTCTCCTGCCTCAGCTTCCCAAGTAACTGTGATAGCAGGTGCACACCACCACAACTGGTTAACATTATATATATGTGTGTGTGTGTGTGT
>NW_012116143.1:2598852-2622966 GCF_000951035.1 Colobus angolensis palliatus | reverse complement strand
CTGCACAACATTATGCCTGTAGATAACAATACTGAATTGCACACAAAAAGTTAAAAGGATAGATTTCATGTTAAGAGTTCTTACTGTAACAATAATATACATATATACTTATGTATTATATATACTTATATATATACATATATGCTATATATATATAGTGTGTATGTTTTTAGTTGAGACGGTGTTTTGCCATGTTGGCCAGGCTGGTCTTGAACTCCTGACCTCAGGTGACCTGCCCACCTCTGCTTCCAAATTGCTGGGATGACGCATGAGCCACCTCGCCAGGGCCCTCCTGTCTCCTTACTTCTTAACACAGCAGTAGAAAGACCACTGAGTTCACCCAAACAATTAATTGTGCCTCATCCTTCACTCCCTTGCCTCCATTACTCTTGTTTGTCCCACCCTGCCAGAATGAAATCTATCATAGTGGCCTATTGATGCTCTACTCTACATCTCACTCAAATATTTAGGTGATTGCAACTTAATTTCCTTTACTACTATCTTAATTATTCCCGCAGCCTCCATTGTTACTCATCTAAACTTAGAAAATTCTTCATTCTCTGAATCTATTTGATTTCTCAGTTTGGACAGTAGGAGTTCAGAGAGGAAAGGACATTATGTTATCTGAATTCGTTTGGTATTGTGAGTAGCAAGAGGTTCGAGATGAGGGATTTTGTATAAAATTTATCCAAGTCTCCTCACTCCTAAGTTGAAAACTGCGAGTTCTTACTATCTAATAAAGTGCATAGCAAGGGATATGTGTATTCTCCACAGTGCAGCCTGTAGTCTTTCTAAAATACAAATCTAATTTTCCCACACTCCCACATATGTAACTTTTCAATGGCTTCCCATTGACCTTAGGATAAAGTCCAAATTCTTAATGTGGCTTAGTTTTACATATGCTGATTTTTGTTTAATTTTGCCACTTCCTCACTGGATTTTTGACTCCAGACATGGAGACAGTTTCTTCTTCTACATCTCTCTCTTAACTCCTTTGCTAATGGCATTCCATTTGGCTGGAACTCTCCAACTTGAGCTCAGATCCTTTTGCCTGGCTAATTCCTAGCCATCCCTCAAGCAGCAGCTTAGTTATCATGTCTTCTAGGCAATCATGGTACCCTCCCCTGCAGATGGAATTAGGTGCCTTTTGCTACTTATTTTTTTAGCATCTAGTACTTACCCTCTATTGACACTTAGAACATTTTATTATAATTGCTTTGTAATATTTATTTTCCAAACAAGCAAACAGACTGTGATGACTGAGACTATTCAGCTCTCTGATATATCTGCAGATAGCGTTGAGAATCTACTAGATGTTCAATAAATATCCACTAAATATTAGTTTAATACTTGGATATCTGAGCACTTTGGAATGAGAATAAAGGTACTATAAGAGCATTTATTCATAATTAAGTTCTTAATAGAATTTTAATTAAGATGAACAGATTATTTACTAAAGCACATTTTCATATAGAAATATATCCAATAACACTTTGAGAGTAATGAGCTAAAATGAATGATGTCAGGACGGACATGGAAAGTCACAGTCTGCTAGACTTCTGATCTCTCTTCTGTGCCTGAGTCTTATTGTGCATTCCACATGTACAGAGCTCTTGCCTGAGTCCCACAGTCTGATTTCTTGAGGCCTCCTCCATGAAAGTTATGAGGAGTCAGTAAGCACAGGGTCACAAGCCCATCAGTGGGTCCGACTCTTCATTCTGAGACAAACCTCTCTCAGACACTTGTCTTAGGAAATAGTACTCAACCACAGTGATAATCAATTATGAACTATGTTCCTGTTGATTACTGGTGATAAAGTACCGATGCCTATTAATTTTTTAAAAAATTAGAACAGATTCAGTGTCATTTCTATAATAGCATCATTATTACCATTTTCCATTTTGTATGTTTTCTTGAGAGAGAAAGAAATTATTCAATCTATTAGAGAGCTGACTATGACAATGGCATGTGTACCTGATAAATTATCTAGCTATCTGGTTTTAAAAATGGAAATGAGCAAATAAGTTCACCTTAATACGGAAAATACGGAATCACCAGGTATGAATTAGACAAAAGCAAGCTTTAACACTTCCTTTCTAGATGGTGGAAAACAGGAGACTTACTAACCTAAGGGAATGTCTCAGGGCTGAGCAAGGCATGATGGCACTGCTAGAGAAAAGTGATGATATCATCCTTTCAGAAAGCATGTGTGTCACAAGAAGCTGTATTTAACTCCTTCAGTTAGGGAGAAGCAGCATTTCCACCAGCGGGTTTCAGCAGATGTAAGTTCTAGGTGAATTTCTGTCACCTGCAAGGAGGGATGTGAATGCTATCTTCATGAGGCTAAACTGGGTACACTCATGGATTTCTTGCCAGAGAGTTTGGGGGCTTGACTGCCCATGCATCAGTAACATACAAGTCCTTTTAAATTGTATTGGCTAAAACTGATCACATTATTGTATTTCAAACATAACATTTAGTCCTACATTCAACTTGTACCTACAACTATGTTGCAGCAGCCAGCTTTCAATTTCAGGCCTCCAGGCTTTAATTAATTTAGAGGGCATTTATGTCCCAAGAAAGAAAGTCGCATCACAAAGTGGAATTTGCACCGAGTGAAACCCTAGGCTGAAAAAACAACTATCCCAAGGGTCCCTACCAACATAGCATGTGTGTCTCCAAAAGAAAAAAACCAAGTATACAAGCCTCTTTGGCTACCTCTATCAGCAACTGCATAAAAGCCCCACATTTGACCTTAACCTGATATAGTGCCTGATCCTACCAGGCATCCTCCTAGTTTTGTACTTGGAGATATGTGGAAGATGGTTAGAGACATCTGGTGATGTTCTAGAATTCAAAAGCGTGTGGAATGATGACTCCTCTAGAGAGCTGATATAGAAAATTCTCAATAGTTTTGCATACTTCACATTAATACAGCCAGGTCCTGCAGACCCAAACATAGACAGGTACTTTTTCTTAATGGTGTTATTTTTCTCTTTGCTTTATTTGTTGTGTCCATTATTGTTCTCGCTGCTCTTGTTTGTTTTGTTCATTTGAAAAGTCGGTGCTTTGTAAAGGTACGTTAATGAGTTATGAGGATCAGGCATGCTGGCTCACACCTGTAATCCCGGCACTTTTGGAGGCCGAAGCAGGCAGATCATCTGAGGTCGGGAGTTCGAGACCAGCCTGACCAACATGGAGAAACCCTGCGTCTACTAAAAATACAAAATTAGCTGGGCATGGTGGTGCATGCCAATAATCCAAGCTATTCGGGAGGCTGAGGCAGGAGAATCACTTGAACCCAGGAGGTGGAGGTTGTGGTAAGCCAAGATCGTGTCATTGTACTCTAGCCTGGGCAACAAGAGCAAAACTCCATCTCAAAAAAAAACAAAAACAAAAAGAGTTACGTGCACTTTAAAGAAAATTTCAGAGGACATGGTGTAACATCTGAAAGAGCTACAACCCTTACTTGTTTCTAAAGATTTAAACATTCTCAGACTTGCTCTGAATGAAGAATCTCTAGTCCACGTAGACATCGATCAGCTGCCTTTCATCTTCCTACATCTCCTTCTCAAATTATGTGTGAAACTATAACATTGTAGTCTGGTTACTCCCCAGTGAATCCTAAGCTGTCCTAAAGATCATTTTCTACCACCCTGAAGGTTTAACTACAAGTACATTTAATTGGCATTGGTGGGCAATTCATCGGAGGCATTGCAATGTGACTTCAGGAAATGTCTGCCTACCATAGTGCTGGCAGGCTCATTCCTCTAAAACCTCAGATCCCTTGTTGAAAAGTTTTGTGCTGCAATGTTGATGCTATGTCCAGTTCAATCAATCAGTCAGCAAATATTTATGTTAAATGCCTGCTCTATCACTACTGCTCTATGACCCTCCCCTCTGTTGGCCAATGTGCTCCTGTGAATAGTGTTCAGGCAAAGGCCAGGATCATTCTTGTCTGACCTCAGTGGTTGCATGCTGTTGCTTCTAGTCCTTTCTAAGTGGAAAAAAAAATGAATTTACCAAGAACTAGTTACTGAGCACCTACTATGTGCCCACAATTTTAATGCAATTATGTTTCTTCCACTCGGGTGAAACTCTCAAACACCAGGATGTCTCCCTCCCTTTCCCCTTCTTTTGTCCCTTCATTGATGGTTTATAATATCAATAACTAACATTTGCATAGAATTGTGTAGTTAATAAAGTGTTTTTATTTTATTATTATTTTTTTAACGGAGTCTTACTGTGTCACCCAGGCTAGGGTGCAGTGGCATGATCTTGGCTCACTGCAACCTCTGCCTCCTGAGTTCAAGCGATTCTTCTGCCTCAGTCTCCCAAGTAGCTGGGACTACAGGTGTGCACCACCACACCCAGGTAATTTGTGTATCTTTTTTTGTAGAGATGGGGTTTCTCCATGTTGGCCAGGCTGGTCTCGAACTCCTGACCTCGTGATATGCCCACCTCAGCCTCCCAAAGTGCTGAGATTATAGGCGTAAGCCACTACACCTGGCCAAGTATTTTTGTTCTTAATCCTACACACAATACTGAGAGGGGGATGTTTCTCATTTTTCATAGCTGAAGAACCAGGAGATTGAGATTTGTCCAAAGATATGGCCAGTAAAGAGGAACTTTCTGCAGCACGACATTGCTCTCTATATAAATAAAGCACTGTAATAAACGCTTGAGATTGGGAATAGAAGTGATAATGAGATGAGTAAAATAGATTTTGACCTCAAAGAAAAATTTTTTTTTTTTTTTTTTTTGAGATGGAGTTTTGCTCTTGTTGTCCAAGCTGGAGTGCAATGGTGTGATCTCAGCTTACTGCAACCTCTGCCTCCCAAGTTAAGGCTCCTGCCTCAGCCTCCAGAGTAGCTGGGATTACAGGCACGCGCCACCATGCCCAGCTAATTTTTTTGTATTTTTTAATATAAACAGGGTTTCACCACCATGTTAGCCAGGCTCATCTCCAACTCCTGACCTCAGGTGACCTGCCTGCCTCGGCCTCCCAAAGTGCTGGGATTACGGATGTGAGCTACTGTGCCTGGCTTTCCTCAAAAATTTAATATCAGAGGTAATACAATGCTTTTGTCCATTCTAAAAGAGAACTAAGTGGCTGGTGCATTTCAGAATCCCTCCCTCATATCCACTGCATGATTACCTGAGTCTTTGGAGTCTTCCTAGGTGGCCTGACCTCAGAGGAGTTCTCCTGGCATAACTCTGTCTTGGGCCCGATCGAAGCAATATTTCTAAGAGCCGTGCTTTTTGAAAGCTGTTTGTAGAGCTGTATCTAAATGCGACGTCCGTCTTCTCATCTCCTAGGCTCTACAGTTCACTCTAGCGCGGCTGTCGGCTTTGTCTTTTCACTCAAACAACTTTTGTTAAGGTCGTGATTGACCTCAATGTTGGTAAAGTAAAAATACATTTTTCTCTTTATCTCAAGAGGCAGAACAGCATAGTGGTAAACAAAACATGGAACTCTGAAGTCAAACTACCTTGGTTTGAAACATAACTCCTCTATTTACTAGTTGCGTGATCTCAAGAAAGGCACTTTACCTTTCTATACTTCACTTTCTTCATGCATAGAATGGGGATAATAATAATTTTACATCATAGTATCAGTGGGAGGATTCAATGAGTTAATATATGCAAAGCCCTGAGCAAATGTCTGAAACATTAGATGCTATAGATAGTAGATGTTGTTTATTATTGCCTAAACTGCTTGCATGTTAATAATTTTTTTCTTGGCCGGGCGCGGTGGCTCAAGCCTGTAATCCCAGCACTTTGGGAGGCCGAGACAGGCGGATCACGAGGTCAGGAGATCGAGACCATCCTGGCCTACACGGTGAAACCCCATCTCTACTAAAAAATACAAAAAAAACTAGCCGGGCGAGATGGCGGGCCCCTGTACTCCCAGCTACTCCGGAGGCTGAGACAGGAGAATGGCGTGAACCCGGGAGGCGGAGCTTGCAGTGAGCTGAGATACAGTCACTGCACTCCAACCTGGGCGACAGAGCGAGACTCCATCTCAAAAAATAAAAAATAATAATAACAATTTTTTTCTTCTTTGATCCCAGTCTTCCATTGATTTCTAGAATAACTGGCTAGCCAGATGCAGAAGATTGAAACAGGACCCCTTCTTTTCACCATAAACAAAAATCAACTCAAGATGGATTAAAGACTTAAATGTTAGGCTCTAAACTGTAAAAATCCTAGAAGAAGACCTAGGAAGTACCATTCTGGACACAGGCCTTGGAAGAGATTTCATGATAAAGCCACTAAAAGCAATTGCAACAAAAACAAAAATTGACAAATAGGACCAAACTAATCTAAAGATTTCTGCACCGCAAAAAAATAAAAATAAAATAAATTAACAGAATAAACAGACAACCTACAAAATGAGAGAAAATATTTGCAAACTATTTATCCTACAAAGGTATAATATCCAGAATCTGTAAGAAACTTAAATTAACAAGCAAAAAATGAACAACTTTAATAAAAAGTGGGAAAAAGGACATGAACAGTCACTTCTAAAAAGAAGACATACACATGGACAATAAGCATATGAAAAAAATTATAATCACAAATCATCAGAGAAATGCAAATCAAAACCACAATAAGATACTATCTCACACCAGTCAGAATGGCTATTATTAAAAGTCAAAAAATAACAGATGCCGGTGAGATTGTAGAGAAAAGAGAACATTTATCCACTGCTGATGAGAATGTAAACCAGTTCAATCACTGTGAAAAGCAATTTGGAGATTTCTCAAACAGCTTAAAACAACTACAATTCAACCCAACAATCCCATCCCTGGGTATATGCCCAGAGGAATACAAATCATTCTGTCATAAAGACACATGCACGCGTAGGTACATTGAAGCACTATTTACAATAGCAAAGACATAGAATCAACCTAAATGCCCATCAACAGTGGACTAGATAAAGAAAATGTGATGCATATGCACAATGGAATACTACACAGCCATTAAAAAGAATGAGATCATGTCCTTTGCCACAACATGGATGGAGCTAGAGGCCATTATCCTAAGCGAATTAGCACAGGAATAGAAAACTAACCATCACATGTTCTCACTTATAAGTGTGATCTAAGCATTGAGTACATATGGACACAAAGAAGGAAACAATAGATACTGGAGTTTACTTGAGAGTAGAGGGTGGGAGGAGGAAAAGGATCAAAAAATTGCCTGTCAGGTACTACACTTATTACCTGGTGGGCAAAATAATCTCTATACCAAACCCCCACGACACACAGTTTACCCACGTTACAAATCTGCACATGTACCCCCTTTATCCAAAAAATTGTAAAGATTAAAAAAAAAGACCAAGTTTGCTCAAATATTTTTCTGTGACAGAGTCTTCTTCTGAATTCTTGATTGACATATCGAACTGCCTTCTTCTTGGCATCTCCACTTGACTGTCTCATATACAACTTAAACTCACCCTTTCTCCCTAAACTGGTCACCTGTGGTATTCCCCTATTAGTACATATTAACAGCATTCAATGTGTTATGAAGCTATAAATCCAGGAATTAGCTCTGCTACTTCTGTCGCATTGACCCCTAATATCCAATCCATCCCTAAGTCCTGAAGTTTAGACTTTCTATATCCTTTTATTCACATATTCCTCATTCCAGTCAATGCTACCATTATCTTTCACTTGGACTATTGCAATACCTTTCAAAGGGCTCTCTTCTCATCACTCTAACTCCTGTCTATCTCCTTCCCACATATCAATCAGAATAATCTTTACAAACAGAAGGAGAGCCTATCATCACTTATTTAGAGCATTTTGATAACTTTCTTATACTAATATAATAAAGACAAACTAACTGCTTGAGCTCACGAAACACACATGTATCAAGTTTAAATCATCCCACATTTCCTCTTGCTTTCTTACTGCAGAGTCATTGACCATAGCTTCCTTTTACTAAAAGTTTCTTACTCTCTCTCAGTGCAAGGCCTTTGCATATATTGGTCCTTCCCCTCTTTCCCTCCTCTTTCTACTCATCTTGACATCTTGGCTGTATCATCACAGCCTCAGAAAAGCCTCATTTGATTTTCCCCACTCTGATATCCTTTTTCGTAGCACTTTTCATTGTTGTAGTTTCACATTCCTTCATGTTCTTCTTTGATTCTGTCTGTCTTATACCATAGACTACAAATTCTATGAGGCTATGTCTCTGGGGGATGGTGATTACTATAGTATAACAGGACCTGGCACATAAATGCTGCTCCAGTATACATTAATTGAAGGAACTTAATCCTAGACCCTCTGAGTTCAGCTCTATATCTATAGCATAATGCCTAACATGGACCCCATCTTACAGGAGGGCTGACTATACAAATACACATATGCTAATTATGGCAGGGTAGCTATAATACTAACTGTGCCTAAAAGCTGCTATTTTTAATACCTCTAGTCACAGAATTGAGGTCAAATGAATTAGAGATGTTAGAGAACAACACAGTTTGCATGACTGATACTCAGGACTGGAAGAATAAAGCATTTAATTCATTTTGTCTTAACATTGCTGAGACTGCAATTCTGGGGTTCTCTCTACTTACAGGCAGTATTACATGAACAAAAGGCAATAGAATAAATGTTTAGCTATATCTTATTTGTGCTCTAATGTATAGCCATTATTTGAATTCTTTTCTTCCCTAAAAAGAAGCTGTTTTAAGTTATGATGACTAAACTTAGACCCTACTGATATTCTTTTTTTTTTTTTTTGAGATGGAGTCTTGCTTCATCACTCAGGTTGGAATGCAGTGGCAAGATCTCGGCTCACTGCAGCCTCCACCTTCCAGGTTCCAGCCTCAGCCTCCTGGGTAACTGGGATGACAGGCATGCGCCACCATGCCCAGCTAATTGTTATATTTTTAGTAGACACAGGGTTTCAACATGTTGGCCAGGTTGGTCTCAAACGCCTGACCTCAGGTGATCCACCTGCCTTGGCCTCCCACAGTACTAGGACTACAGGCATGAGCCTCCGTACCGGCCACCTACTGATGCTCTTAAAACCACAGCAAGGGAAGAAGCTGGGAATTGCATTGTTTTACCTTCAGAATGGCCAGAAATATTTCAAACTTCAGCATCTTGATGATTCTGTAGATGAATAACACTGTGGTTGGTTTTACTAAAAAACAAGCAGACGTTTATAGGCCTTTCTTATTTTGCAACCCTATCCCAGTGTTTAATAATAAAATTAATTATTTTATGGCCTTAATGTTCAAATGTCAAAGACTCTAAATTTGCTACATGAACGAAATTGAACAACTCTGCTTGGAAAATTTTTTCCTATTAGTATTACAGGATCTGTTTAAAAAAAAAGCATCTGGACAGTTCATTTGAATGGCCACAAGAGAGCAGTAAGAAATTAAAGCTTAGGAAGATGACTCATAGTCACACTTATGTGTGTGTACTTTTTGCTATTAGGAAGAAATGAATAAAAAAAAAACTACTTATATTTGTTCTTAAACTTAGCAATGCGGTTTAGAATCTTTAAAAAAAAAAAAAAACAATTTAAGAACGACAATATAGAGAACATCAGTAGATTAACTGAAAAGAATCTTGAATTAGAGCTTTTAGGAACCTCAGGTTCATGTGTGAAAATGGAAAACAATAGTCACCCTGGGCAAAGGGACACACTGAGAGGCCATCCAACACATCCCTGTGGATTATGCAAGCCAAAAGGTATGTGTCTCACTTACTAAGTCCCACAGAAGATTCCAGCATCTCTTTCTAAAGTATGGCCAATATTTTACAATGTTAACTATAGGACTTTTTTAAAATGTCAAATTCTATCCTTTTATGTTGTAATTTAGCTATTATTTCAAGTACTATGTAGGAATACCCTGAATCTTTCTCAAAAGTCCATACCTATTTCTTTATATGTCCCTGCCCTTTTCTGCTCATACAAACTTGGCCATTTTTTACTTGGAATCTTGGATATCATAATTTTACAAAATGCATTTTAAAATCATGAATTTGCAAAATGACTGGCAATAGCCTTAATATATGAAGTACTATGAGGAGTCAGTCTGAAAGAAAGATAAACAAAGAGTAGAAAAGTAGGCAAAGGCTATGAACAGGCAATTCACAAGAGTAGAATTATATACTCAATATACATAAAAAATTGTTCATGTGAATTTTTAACATTTTTAACCTAATAATTTCACTGCTAGGAATTTATCCTGTGGTAACAATCAGACTACTAAGAGTATAGATTTTAAAGTAAAAATAATTGGGAAAGTAAAAACTTAAATTATGTCAAAGAAGAAGAATTTGTTAAATTAATTAAAGTATAATCATACAAATGGGGTATTAGGAAAGCCATTAAATATTATAAACATATACTTATTGACATTGAAAGCCATGGAACATTTTAACTTAAAGTTGAAAACATTATATGTAGTATAATTCCACTTAGGAAAAAATTGCAAATGACTGCATAGAAAAATATTTGGATGATATACACCAAAATAGCAATTATGTCTGGGTAATCATCTTACAGAGGATTTTCTTTTTGTTCTTTTTTAGAACTTCCTGTAGATTCTGAATTTTTTTTTTATTGTTTGTTTGTTTGCTTTGACTTATTTTGTTTAACAATTAACATGTTACTTTTTAAATTAGTAAAATCACAAAAAGTTACTTCTATGTTAGAAGAAGAAAATCCTCAGATAATCTTAAGAGTAAGTTTGGTGAATTTGTGAGGTGTTTAAAATTTAATCCTTATGCAGTGAGTTGCAATGAAAATATGGTTTAATAAAATATAATTTGTGAATCTATATTTTCATAATAATATGAAAGAAAAATACAAAACTATGACCTACCAAGGTATATGGAGATTTTGTCTACATGCAGCTAATGTAACTAACATTTTTTTAAATAAACTGAAATGGATTTCATAGTTTATAATGTAAACAGCTTTTATTTTTAGGAAAAAAATGAAAGTCCCCTCACCCTTTTACCCACGAACAGGCCAGTGACCTGACATTCAACCTATTTCACTTTTTCTAGATGTTCTAAATGGCCATATTCTTATACAGGCCCATATTTAATCCTTAATTAATATGATATCTTTCAGAAGGGCCTTTACTTAATATGCCTTCTGTATAGCTGAAGATATAATAATAAAATTAATTACAGAAGAAAGTTCCAGTTACTACAGATTTGGAAAAGAATACTATGTTTCTCAGTATAAACTACTAGCAAGTATCTTTTTAAACTATGTTTAAATTACTTCTATAATTTATAAAATTATCAACTACTAAATATTTTTTACAAAGCTAGTAATAGACTAGATCTCAAAATAAAAGTGCAAGATATACAGATGTCATCTCCATCTTAAGATGTCAAACTGAGTCTCTGTACTTTGCCCACGAATGATGTAGCTGGAACTGGGAAGGTATTCCATACACCAATACATAGAGCCCCCACAGCTTTTCATCTAAAAAGAAAAAAAAGAAGCTCTTTCCCTAATTATTCACACTTGGCTCTGTATAGCATTTTCTCAAACATTTGAGGCCCATTTTCCTCCTATCACTTAACCCTTCCATACAAGGAGGAACAAAACGTCTACAAGATATCTTTGGGGAACCACATTTCAGTGTTTTGTAATTTTCTCCCTGCTTCTACTTGTGGGAATTAAGTGTTAGGCTGTGGCAGTGGGTGCAGGCAACACAGTCCAGTGAGTCAGCTTAGAGCCCCTCCCACCACCAATGGCCTGAATCTCCTTAGGTGTTTGCCCTTTTCTTGTACTTAATGCTTCCTCGTTTGTGGAATCAAGACAGGCATCCTTGCTACTCTTATTAGTTGGCCACAACCCTATCACCCTTAAGAGTGTATTTTATCCTTCACAGAAAAATAAAAAATGATGTCATGGAGACTTGAGAGCACAAAAGGAAGTAAATGACTATGTTTTATCCATCACATCTGAAAATATAGTCTTTAGCAGCCTATGAAATTGTACTTGATAGTGAGAGCATTTAAATGACCTCAACTGTGTGGTTCACAGGATAGCTTAGAAATAGGATATGGAGGTTCCGGTTATACAATAGAGGGAGCACTGCCATAATGGTGAGTAAATGTACTAGTCATTCACAATCTTCCTTCTGGCTAACACTGAAAAGGAGTTATTCATCTAGCACTGGCCTTTGCCCTCTTTGGTAAAAAGGTTCCTTGAATTTCTGAGGATCTCCCGATTTTTACCACAATCTCTCCCTATTCCCTTTCTTTTCTATTCCCCAAACATCACCCTCTTTTCACTGCTGTGTCTTTTGTTTGTGTGTGCTTTTAAACAATATGTTGAAAAAAAAGACCATCAATCCCATTTTTAAGAAAATCTAAAGGGAACCAAAAAGAGCGAAGACATTCAAACAGTAAATAGACAGGAAGGTAAAGATGCAGATGAGGAGGGAAGGGTTGCGAGTGGGGCGGGGGACAAGAAACACAGGGTGCTTCCTTCACTTTGGATGAGTCACCTAACATTGATTCTGCCTGGAAAAGGGAATGTAAGAACACTTCCTTAAATTCTATGTGAACAGATACAGTGCAGTGGTATGTAAAAACTCTTTGAAATATATTCCTTTAAAAATTCCAAGTGTTATTTTTAACTTTCAGCTTGCTTAGCCTTCATATTTCAGGAATAATAGAAAAGTATCTTGCTGACATGAAACATGGGGGGAGTGTTATCACTATATTTTCTTTTTGTGTTTACAAGCTTGACTTTTTTAGTAGAGTTAATACAGTATATGGCAAGTTTATGGTTGCTCAACTTGCTGAAAATAAAATATTAAGATTCCAATTCTATTAACATTGACCAAGCATCTAGAATGTGTTCAGTTATCTTTCTAGGTACCAATAAAAACTAAATGAATGTAGTGCTCTCATAAAATTAAAGCAACTGTGGAAACAAGTGAATGAAAATTCATGGACTCTGAGTTGGTTGTAGTAGACAGAGACTGTGGAATCTTTCCTGAGCTTCATTCTGGCTAGAGAGTTTAGATAAACTCAATAATTTGCTCTTTCCTTCACCCATTGGGTAACTATGCCAGGCCAGGCAATAGCCCACAATAAATAAGACATTTTCCTCAGGGAGCACACATTCTTGTACAGAAAGACAAAAAATGTACATGTGAGACAATAATGCAAGTAGATAATATTAGAGACTAATGAGTGCCCTAAAGGAAATAAAATAAGGTAGGATGATAGATAATCCCTCAGAGGTTTCTTTAGACTGGGTGACCAGGAAGAGTTCTCTGAGGAGGTGACATCATGGACCATCTGGAGCTCCAAGGATGAATGAGAAGTTAGTAGTGTAATGAGGCAGGATAAAAGTCTTTCAGGAAGAGGGAATAACCAGCCTGAGGGTTTCAACACAGGACCAGGCCACTGTGCATGGAATATAGTGTGAAAGAGGAAGAATGGTAAGAATTGAGGTCAGGGAAATGATAAGCACAGCTCATGTTAAGCTTTTGATGTCACAGAAAGGAGTTTGCATGCTGATTAGAGTATAATGAGAGGTCATTAGAGGATTCCAGCAGGAAAAAGAAGCTAACTCATTTACATTAATTTTGAAAGAAAATTCAGGTTTCTATGTAAGGAATGAACTATAGGAGAGGAAGAATTAAAGAAGAAAGATTAATTAGAAAGTTACCATATAAGTCAGGTGAACAAAGATGGTGCCACAAACCAGAATTGTCACACAATATCAGGTAGAATTAGGGCTTTTTGTGGTATATCTAGAAATCTTTGGTGGTCTTCCTCTGAAATATAATTATATTGTCTAACACACTGAACTTATTGGTGACAGTCACAATTAAAGTACAAAATAGATGAGCCATAGCTCTACACAATAAGAACATTTTTACTTTTAGTAATATTCATTATTATTTTATTCTTCGAACTTTAGAGCATCGTACCATAACTTCAAATGTGGGTAATATTTACTCTGTCTTCACTCTCCTCACCACAAGCCCTAGGTTTCTCAATCTTCTCATCCATTGCAGGCAAAGAAGTGGGAGAGAGGGTCAATATGTTGCTCATGTTAACAAAGAAAGCAAGAAGTAGAACTGCTAGCAGAACACAGGTACTATGTCTGGATTTCAATAATGCTATAATCAGAACCATATTGTTTTACAACGGGAAATCTGGGCTTCTAAGAACTGTGAAGTGGAGAGTTACCAACTGACCTAATCATTCAAAGAAAATGTCAAACTGCAGTAACAGATTTCTGTATTCCTGTCTGCCTGAAGAGCAGAGTTGGGGCCCCTGCCCAGCATAGATCACGAAGCACACAATTATCCAGGCTCCATGTTTCAGTAAAGAGTTTTGCTTAAATGTGCCAGATATTGTTAAAAACACAAAGAACACTGTTCATAAACACCAGGCTTTATACTGATCCAAAAGCCCATGTTTATTTGTGTGGTCAATAGACTGCATATTTTAAGAATCATGTAAATAATAAAGTCAAACTATTTGGTATGAGTGAAATTGATGGGCTCAATAATCAGACACATTTGTGGACTGCTGTATCTGTACATATGCTACTGATGAGAAATAGTGACTGTATACATGTGACAGAATTTATGGAGGCATATTTCAAAATTTACATATTCCATTCTGGAAAAAAAAGTTCTCTTTTTCTTTGTGAATACAATTAGAAAAAAGAAATGTTTTTTTAAATGACTGCAGTGACTATTCCTTAGCTATTTTCCAAGTAAAAAGCAACAAAGCAGTCAAGACCAATCAGACCTGGAATGGAAAATGTTTCTAACCATTAAATATAATCAAAATACTTGGATAATGTCTTATGTCTTACATTGGGTGTGGGGGGAGGGAGAAGTAGGTAAATCTTTACTTCTGAAACTAAGACAATAGTGTTTCTCCCTACCAGAAAGAAATCTAAACTTGAAAAAATCTTCAATCTCACTGAATAAAGAGTTCAATCATAACTAGTTTTCAGAATATGTATGTTTTCTTGAAATGCTCCCAAATTTCTTTTTGATCAATAAATGTTTCTTTGGACTGAATAAACTTGGTTTTTCTTGTTTTTGTTTTTGGGAGTGTTTGTTTGTTTGTTTGGTTGGTTGGTTTTGGTATGCCCCTGCTCTTCTGTCTATAGTGCCTGCAACCCAAAATCAAAACAATGTTCACTACAGATAGCTCAGCCCAAGCCCAAGTAACCACCAATTGTCAACTAATTTTTTTAATGTGCTGAAGCATGATTAAATGAATATTTTCTTCTGTTTAGCTTTAGGCAAAAGTAAGTTAACTCCTGTCCAAGTGAGGACTTATTTCATCATTGATTTCTGACTTTTAAAGCTATTGATGTTTATTCTTACAGGCTGTATTTATTTTCCTCAGACAGAGCCAGAGATCAGTTGAAACAGACATATAACTAACTCAAAATTATTTTCTGATTTTCAGTAAAGCATAACTGGTCATTTGCAGAACTTTGCCCCTCTATCTAGAATGGAAACTTTTCATTTCTGCACTCAGAGATAGGCATATTCCCTTGATCACAGCTCACTTTCTCTCAGAGCTTGGATGAGACCTCACAACAAAACTCACAAGCTAGCTGTCGCAGAGACGAAAGCTGGTAACAGAGATGAAACCTCCTTGCTCTTCCTGACCTATGTGCAAATGGAAGTGAGCTTTTTTCACATGATAGGAAACATACAAAGTAGCTTCTCCTTCATGTCACATTCTTTCAGTAAACTGAAGAAAATGCTGTGAGGGGACCTTCAGAATTGAGAAATAGACCAAAAAAAAAAAAAAGATAAAAAGACAAAAAGAAAAAGAAGAAAAGATTGCGCATTTGCATCCTGTACGTATATATTTGTATTGGCAAATCAATGCAGAATAGCAAGATAGTCAAAACAGAAGTTCTAAGTTCTCAGTGAAATCAGGACTGAATCCATATCCTCGCAACTCACCAAGTTTCTACTGCGAAGTCATGTGGTGTATATATTGTGACTCTTGTCCTTGAACTACAGTCCACAGGGGAGACTGCGGTATTGCTTTAAATTGCAATTTTATGGAAGAGCTGATTAACAGAGGTCACAGACCAGATGAAATATTTAACTTTGATTTGAATCAGCTTCACAGAGGACATTTTAAGGTATCAGACCAATACTAAATAAAAGCAGAGAACAGTACCTTGGATAACTAAAGAAAAAAGCATAAAAGAAAAAATGGCAATTTGGGGTATATATTTTAAAAGTTAGTTGTAACTTGAATTTTGCTTATGTGCAATCTTATGACTATACATAGCTCCATGTTAAAACAAGGCCAATATTTTAGAGTAAGCTAGCAATGTGCATTAGGAAATCTATCTAAATCCTGATTAGCAATAACTGCTGCTTAAAATATTGGAATCCATTTTAGCATTCAACAATATAAATTATTTTAGTATTCTCAATATCTTTTTTAAGACACCTCATAATATACTTTTTATAAATGTAAAAAGTTTTACATCTATAAAATTTAATTACATTTAAATTATATTTAAAAAATTTAAAGGAAAATATAAAAAGTTTTACATTTATAAAAAGTTTTTTTATATTTTATTGTTTTAAACAGGATCAAATACATACTATGGTAGAAAAAGAGATTCCAAATTACACATTTGGTAATTTATACTGATGAGTTTTAAGAGATAAGAATCTAGTTCTTTCCCAAATTTTAAGGATGGATAATTTGCTTTTTGTTACAGGGTAAACATTACCATCACTCAAGAAAAATATTTAATATAAATGAATGTAAAATATTAGTAAAAAAGTTGCTGTCAAGAATGTGTTATTTAATCTATGACATTACTGAGTTATTTTCACAAAGCATTTTGTTCACTGTGATTCATTATTTTATTTGAAAAGTTAGGGTAGTTTAGATTCTTCTAATATCTAAATCCAGTGGGAAATATATTTATAAGTATTATCTTCATGTCAGTCCAGGGAGCTAGAACAACAGTTCTGCCACGAAATGGGAGCCTGTAGTAAAAGCAATTTAAGTAAATTGAAGATGAATGGTTCCACTCATATAGTGATCAGTTATCTCCTTTCCAAATGAGATCTTAAATAATATTCTGTTTTACTTGAGTATTTATCCTCATACAGTTTTGATTACTTTCCTTTTTCCATTACTACATTCACACTTCTAACCTGGAGATTATGAATAATAAATAATTTGCTTCTTTATAATTGCTCAGTTTTAGAATTGTGAATGACTTACCTGGATAATGACTAGTTTTGTATTTGTTGCCAACCATCTGCAATGACCCTTATCCTAATCCTACGTCAGAATAGGGGCATTTGTGAAATAAAGGAGGAAGATGAAAAGTAATAACTTGTCTTATTTTTGTACTTACTTCTTTGAATAGGGACTCTCTGGCCTAAGATCCAAGGTTTAGATTTACTTTAAAAATACAGAATTATATTTTAGAGTAGATTCTGCCACCACAACCGTGTTTCCCACTATTGAGACACACATACTGTCTGTAAGAACTGGAGAGATTCTTTATATTTGCTGTGTTTGTGTGTTTTAAATCTCCTAAATTTTCTTTCCCAAACAAATGGAAACATACAGACGTTGCATTGTAAACGTACACAATGGTGTGAGCTAACCTGAAATAATATGACCGTTGTCTGTGACTCTTTTTAAAAACCCTTCCCGTAGCAGCTGCTTCTGACTTCAGTTTTAAAACATTATTTCCATGCACATCCATGAATTATTTAGAATTCCTTAGTTTATGACACTCCTCTGCTCCTGCTGCTTACAACGTTGGTTTTGAATAATCGTCCTTAGAAGGATAAAGCACATACAAAATTGAATTTCATAAGCACCACCCAAGCATGCTGAGCTCTCTAGAATGCTTTTACTTTCCAGATTGACTGAGTTGTTCAGTAAAGTGAGTATACAGTTCATTAGAATTTTAATATAAAACCTTGTAAAAGGAAAGTTTGAGTAAATACAATATCTATAAATAAAATGGAAAAAAATAAAGAATAATTTTACATTATAAACATTATATTTGGAAACAGAAAAGTCCTAAGTTTTTATTTAATTAAAAGTCATCAAGGATGATCCAGCTCTCCAAAAAGTTTCCCACTTGCATTTTCTAGTTAACTAAAGTTTTATTCTAATAACCTTTTTAAATATTCAAATCTGGTTTAGAAAATCATTCTTTATTAATATGCAATAATCTCAATTTCTTCAGCAAAGAAAATGGTGTTAAAATGTCCCTAGCTATTTAAAGGAAAAATAAAAATTTTAATCAATTGTCAAAATATTTCCAACCAACATGATCACACAGTCTACATTGTAGACAAGATATCTCCGTATTTGAGGTGTAGGTAACATTATTTGAGTGAAACAGCATCAAGAAGCATGTGATGCAATCTGTCTTTCCAAACCAAACCTAGCTTTCTTTTCCATCTCTTTTTGCTGTTGCCTTTTCCTCTTTCCTCTCTCTTTTCTTGATCTTTTCTCCCCATAACTTCCTGCAGGTCTCATTGAGGTTTTGATCTTCTCACTGCTCAACTCAAATAGGGCCTCTATGACCAAGCAGGTTTTTCTATTTTACTTGAATTTTCATCCAGATGATTTGCATCCTAGAGACACAACCCCATTTTTCAAAATAAGATCTGGCAACACTCAGCTGTGGGCTTCAATTGCAGATGCCAAAAATGCAAGGTGCTATGATGGAGTTTTATAGTGTCTAGTGGAAAAACTCGTAAGTGAAATTCTTTCTCCATCAACTTTCTTACATTAAAAGGGTCAATTTTTAAAAATAAACTCAGCTTTATGGAAGAATCATCAAACACAAAGGCATGGTTCCTTAGGGCAATGTGTCTCAGTTAAGACACATTTTTACAATTTGTTTCTATTCCAAACGTTTGATCATTTTATTATGTTTGAGGGAGTTAAAACTTTCTCTTCTGATGATTCTTACATTCTCCAATAAATGTTGTTTATAAAAACTGTAAACAAATATGACTGAATACATAAAATTACCATCTAAGAATATAGCCTAAAATAATCATTTCCAAAAGAATTTAAACAAAATGAAAGCAGATAGTTTTTTGGATTTATAGTAGAAAACAGGTCTTAGAAAATTTTCTTGATAATATAGCTATGAAAAAGATATTCTGGATATATTTTAAGAATGACACATCAGCTTCATCAATATTAGAATTTAACAATATATAATATACAACACTTTAGGACATTATTAAAAATGAAACATACAGGTTTTATTTTTAAATTTTCGCCCTTCATATTTTAATTTGCATAAACATGTTTAAGTCTTAAGAAATTTCAAAGAATTCTATATGATCACTCTAAAAATGGGTTTAATATAAATATGAAGTTTTTTAAAGTACATGGATATTCCTAATAGTCTTGAAAATCTTTTTAAGGATGTTCTTACTTTTATGGTTCACTGTTGTCAAAAACATTCAAATAATTTAAAATGTAGAACTATTGACTGGAAGATTAATATGCTAGATATTTTAGTATCGATATTAAGTCAGAAATTACTTATTTGTTCTTTCAATTGCAGAATACAATACTATAATACTCTTAGGGAAATAATATTGGCAGTTTTTCTTGGTAATGTAGACTGTTCTGTTCCATGATGTGAGTACAAACAGGAAGCACAAAATATATTTTTCTAAACTAGCTTGTAATCTTTTTTCAAGAGCTAACGCGTACTTTGCATGTATAGTTCTCAGCTGTTTATTTGTTTGTTTTTTGGACAGGATATAGCAGTAACTTCCTACAATTTAACTGATTTGAAAAATATGCTATTCCAAAAATCTTAATGGATAAAGATAAAACTAAGAATCATAGACACAAATAGAAGGAAATTTTTAAAATATATGTTTTTTGCAAGGAAATTCTGCTTATTTTTTCCAAGTGTCTTCGCAAACAAGACAAATCTCATGATAAGCAAAATATATCTAAAAATAAAGATCACATATTAAATAAGTAGTAGTTAATACAAGATGCAATATTCTTCACCTTTTCTAAATTATTTGGAAACACTTTCTAACGTCAAGGAATAGCTCATTTATTTATACTTAGATTTAGATTTAGATAATGTTTTAAAAATGATAATGCACTTTTAGCCAAGAAATTGCTTAAGTAAAATTATATGACTTGTGACTAACACTGTGCTTTTGTTTTTAAAGGAAAAAAATACAGTTACATTCATTGTTAGGATGTATTTATAGAGCATTTTTATTGTTAAGTTATGCTTTTAGAGCTTTAGGAACATTTGAGAACAATAATCAGTAGTGTGTAATGGTATTGTTAGTGGAGTCCTTTCTATTGAATTTTCAAGATGTTGTAAAATGAGATTATGTGAGTAGCACCTCTGGACACTTTTTCCCATCATTGTGTTGGTATCAATCGCTGACTTCCACCATTTCTCCGGGTATTAAATAGAAACACTGGTTCCCACTGCCTTGATTGGAGGGTTTATAATACCTGACAGAACTGATAACCCTACTGAGATTAAGCATTGTGATCTTATGAAAGCGAAATGAAACCTACAGCTCCAGAATGTGTCTCTAAGATAGACCTGAGAAGATGTGAGAAAATATCTTATTTTCATTCTTTCCTTATTTTGACAAAGCACTTCTTTCCCCAGGCAAATCTGGCTAAGAGAGACAGTGAGAAAACTCTGTGTCTTAAGCTTCAGCCACAATTGAGCCACCATTCTACTGGCAGAGGTAACCTCTGACACATGCCAATGCTAAAGCCGCACTGCAGAAGGTGTGTTGCATGATCATTTACTGTGTGTGGACAGATTGCCAGCGCATAGGATCAGTTTGAAATTGGCAGGGTTCAGCATGACTGGAAATTGAACTATGTTTGAAGAAGAGGTGTCTATGCCTGGCTCTGCTCCTGGAGTCATCTACAACTATGGAAAAAGCCTTCTCACATTTACTTCTCAATTTCCCACACATTAAAAAAAGTGAAATTTAACAGTTATTGACTCTCCTCTATAAGGCTTTGCCAGGATCAGATATTAAAGTATCACCTAATCTAATATATTTAGAACGGTGTCCCAGTTCATGGGGCCTGGCTGCAGAGACCAATAGATCTACAGCTAACCACTGACATTTTAAAGATTTTTGCTGCATTCTTCCTATTCTCCCTGGTCATGAGCAGTCACCATGACCAGAAGAACAGAAATTGCATGCCCTCTACTTTCCACTCCTGGATTAATCTGAAGAAAGGATCTATCTCTTAGTAGCCCTGAAAAATGCATTGTCAGCAGAGAACTGCTACCTATAACTGATGCTTTCAAATACCTTTTCAGCTCTCATTGACTGTCCTTCCTTGTATTGATCCCTCCTCCAAACCTACTCAATCCACCAGTATTCTCATTTATGTAGAAGCTTAGCTGCTACCCCACTTCCATGCATTACTGGGTGTGGTCTGGCTCAGGAGATGCTGTTCTCTCAAAATGCATAATATTTTACATTTCATTTTGATAGGGAGATATCTTCTAGCTGGCTCCTTGGAAAGGCCAGAAGCTAAGGCATAAGTAGCTGGTAATAACAATGCCATTACGTGTCTTACAAGAATATTTTTATTTTACCAAGTGATAGTGTCTTAAATCAAAGAATTTATTTTAAGGGCATTTTTTCTAGAAGCATATTTATGCTTTAAAAAAGCACAAATACAGGAATTTTCTGAAACGAGAAATAGTTGCTACAAAATTACAATGGACGGTGATAGTCTTATGCTACTCCAAGCTTACCTAATCATATATGAAGTGTTGCATTTAACTCTGGGTCCCTTATTTTAAAAGCATTTATAAATCATAAGATATTCAGATGAATGTGACAGTATTGGGGAGAGGTCTGAAAATCAAATCATATTAGGAAGATTTAAAGTAACTATGGATGTTTTGTGTGAAGAAAAAGACTTGAAGAGGAGATGCCTTATGATTTTTAATGAAAACATATAGTAAAGGAATTTAAATTACTCAATGTGGTTCCCAAGGACCATTGCACATAAGTTGTGTAAAGAAAGATGCAGCTTTATATAGAGAAGAAAAATCTATCAACTGGTATATTAAATAGGAATCTTCTTCCTTATGAGAATATCTGGGACAGACATCAAATGGTTGCAGGGAGTAAAACCCCATTCTGACATAGTTTATTTTAAAAAGTAGATCATTGAAAAATAAAGGAGACATTTGCAGACCTCAACTGTAGTCAGTGCAGTCAGGCTTCATGAAAAACAAAATAGTGTCAGTCATCTCCTCCCTCCCTCTTCCTCTTTCTCTCAGAAACCACATGGTCTCTTCTCTCCCTTGCTCTATTTAAGTCTGCTGCATTTATCTCTACAGAATGGATTACCCTGTAAGAGCTCTGGTTTCCCTGCCTCCTCCTAATTTTAACTTGCACGTGGCTCTGGTTTGCCACAGCAGCAGCAATATATCATCTTTATATTCCCATAGCATTTCCATATCCAACAACATCTCTCTGTCACTTTTGGATCTTTGTAGTTCAAGTTCTCCCAACAAAATTTCATCAATTCCTTTTGAGTCCAGTTATTCATACTTGCTCTAATTTGCTGTGCCAAGCAGCTTAGATGTATCAGTGACAAAATGGTCAAGACCATCAGCCAAGTGCTGGGAAAAGGGGCACTACCATTTAACCAGCCAAGTATTTCCCATTTTAGTATATGTGCCCACCATTTAGCCCACTGTCCTAGCCAAAAATCTGAAAGTTATTATTGACTCTGCCCTTTCCTTCAATTGCCAAATCCCACCCTTTATAAGTCCTGGCAATTCTGTCTCCTAAATAGTCCATTGTTCCCTAGACTTTTCATCTCTATTGATGCCATCCTACTTCAAGTCACCATTGTTTCTCAGGCAAGATATTTTAAAGGATGTCTAAGTTGTGTTCTCAAGGTCATTCTAACACCATTCTCCACACTAAAGCTGGAGTAACTTTTTCAACCAATTCTGATCATGTCATCCACTGTTTAAAACAAAGCTTGTCAGATTTAAAAACAAATATTATTCAAGAACCCAATATTGTTCAAGACCAAGAGTTTGGATTTTGCCATACTCTCTGGCCTCACCATATACCACTTCATTTCTTGCTCTCAGAGCTCTAGACCATAAAATTTACTTTCAAAAATAGAAATACACCAAAATTTCTATCCCCTCGAGACATTTTAGCTTGCCACTTCCTCTATCAGAAACACTTTGTTCTACCACCCTTGGATTAGATAACTTCAACTCAGCCTTTGAATTTCAAATTAAGTATATTTATTCAGGGAGGTCACCTCTTTGAATGTTTGCTCCCACAGCAACATTCATCTTAGTTGAATTCGCTAGTTCAATGCCTAGCTTTTTCACCAGAGTATAAGATCAATGAAAACAACTGCTACTGCCTTCTAGGTGAGGGTAGTGTTTGACATAAAATATAAGTCAATAAATATTTGTGGAGAAAATGAATTAATGGTAAGCCTAGATCTAATACCAGGCATTCCAAAGATGTGAAATCCTAGTTTTCTTAGATATTTGGAGATGATGAAAGGCTCATACTTCTTGAAATCTCAAACCTTGATTAGGGAAGGCAAGACGCTCTGTGAAAACTTCTAAAATCAAGAACATATTTCTAAAAGGGTTAGATTATTTCTGCACAAAAAATAAAAGTAATAAAAATTTTATTTATGTTTTGTATAACTAAACATGGATATAAAGAGATATCAAATTCATACAAGCATGTAAACATGAATATAAAGAGATATCAAATTCATGCAATCTTAATTCTTTCAATAAATTTATGTATCATGGCTGGGCTTGGTTGGTCATGCCTGTAATCCCAGCACTTTGGGAGGCTGAAGCTGTCAGATCACGTGAGGTCAGGAGTTCGAGACTAGCCTGGCCAACATGGTAAAACCCCACCTCTAGTAAAAATGAAAATATTACCTGGGCCAGGTGGTGCATACCTGTAATCCCAGCTACTTAGGAGGCTGAGGCATGAGAATCGCTTGAACCCAAGAAGTGGAGGTTGCAGTGAGCTGGGATTGTGCCACTGCACTCCAGCCTGGGTGACCA
>NW_012116143.1:2588083-2598628 GCF_000951035.1 Colobus angolensis palliatus | reverse complement strand
GAAAGAGAGAAAGAAAGAAAAAGAAAGAAAGAAAGAAAGAAAGAAAGAAAGAAAGAAAGAAAGAAAGAAAGAAAGAAAGAAAGAAAGAAAGAAATTTATGTATCAAGTGCCTGTATAGGCTGGGAACTGTTCTAAATATTTTAGATATAGAGTGAAAAAAATAGAAATGAGTCCCTGCTCTCATAGAGTGTACATTCGACTACATTCTAGTAATATAACATGGCTAATCAAATACACAAAAACAGGGGAAAAAATGAAAAAATTGAAGTGTTCACCTCACCCGGCTAAATTTTGTAAAATTCTTAAATATTTGTGAACTTGACTTACAAATTAATAGCGTTTTCTCTCCTATCTATGAATCTCCTAGGGAATCTCCTAGATGTTTCAGAGAGACACAAGGATGTGGCTTTGGATAAATACTAGAGCAGAGGCGCACGTAACCTCTGTAGATTTGCTGCTACAGAGGTGTATGTCTCAAAGGTAAATATTGTTTGAACTTGGATAAACATTTCAAAGTAATAACAGAAAGACTTAGATTTTCATAAATCACACACCAAATAGGAATAAATGAATTTTAGTGACCTTGCTCCTCTTCATTTCTCCTAACACCCAGCATTTACACTAAGAAACAATAACAAAGCTGTGTAGCAGAGAGACTATGGAGAGAACAGGGTTCCTGACAGTCCCTAGATCAGAATGGTCTTGGGAATACCTGAGATTTCAGATGCCAAGAGTTGAAATTCAGCCATGGAAAATGGGGTAATACGCTATGCTTTCAAATCTCTTTTGTTTTAATTCCAAGAGATTCTATGCTGATGCAAAGCCAAACAATAGATTCCAGAAGAGCAAAGTTCACAGTACAATAGGTGTTCCAAAATGGATGTCAATGCAAAAGGAAATAGGGCCACTTAGAAAACAGAATGTTGCCTTTTGTCTTAAAAATTCAAGCCAAATTTAACTCAGAGAAGACAATTCTGAACATACAAAGAGGTCTGTGGCTTCATCAGTTTAATCATAACCCACAAATATTTCTAACAAAGGTCATCGGTGCAATATCTTATAACACCAAGAAGTTAATAATGAATTTACGCATTCATTTGACAAATATTTATCATGCCCACGCTGTACATCAGGCAAAGTTCTAGGTAATGGGGATAAATGGTGAATTTTTTTAAAACCACGACCTTCCATAGAGCACAATCTAGTGCGAAAGATAAACATATAGCAAATAAATAAATATACATCTAATATAATACTGAATGATAACACGCTGTGAAAGAAAATATAGTAGTATAAGAAGATAGAGTGTCTAGAGGTGGTATTTAAGATGAGGTGTGCAGATGTGGCCTGTCTGTTAAAGTGGCATTTGTGCTAGAGGGGAGTGAGCTACAGGGAGTGTGGTCAGAGAGGCGTCTAGAGAGGTAACTGGGGTTCAGATCATAAGGGTACTGTGGGCCATGATAAGGTACTGCGGTGCATTGGACAAGAGTAATAGGAAGTGATGAAAGTAGTAAAATTCTGGTGGATAGAGAGAGAGATAATGGAAGATAGATAGTTCACTTATTGATAGGATATTAATTATAATATTATATTTTATATTACTTATAATATCCTATCTATCTAATTACTGGTTGATGGGATGTTATAAAGGTTTATCTCCTTGTCTTAATTCAGGACAACTCTAAAGGGCCAACCCAGTCACAGAATTTCTCTTATATCCATTGAGGTATTTGATATAAATGCATAAAAATTCAGTTCTCCCTCTGTGCAATCCTGCTTTCAATGCCCCTCCTCCACACAAATGTTAAATTTGACAGCACCTTCTATAAACTTCTTACATGTAAATCTCTTCATCAGAGTCTGTTTTCCAGGAAATCTGTCACTTGATGCCAAGACTCGTCCAAGGAAGCAGACTCAAAAATGAAATTTTGGCAGTAGATCACTGCTGGCCAACTGGCAATGAGGACCCCATCAAATGTGTATAAGGAGAACGCCAGTGATCACTGGTTTGTAAAAGTGGTATGAATGTTAAAATTCTCATGAGCTGTAAACTTGGATGGGATGCTGTGATAGGCAGTCTCTAAAACAGTCCCCAGTGATCCTTGCCTCCTGGTTTTCATGCCCTTATGTAGTTCTCTCCTGCACGTTACATATGCCTAATGGAATACTGCCAAAGTAATGGTGTGTGACTTCTGAGGTGTGTATTTGTGCATTGAAGCTTCTGTATTGGCATCTTAGATCACTCTCTCTGGGGAGGAAGCCCCTTGCCATATCATAAGAACACTCAAACAACTCTGTAGAGAGACCTTGAGGCTTAGCCAAACAGCTCGAATATTTTGCCAGGTATGTAGTAGTGGATATTTCATTTGAGTCAAACCTTTTAACAAGTACAGGAATGACTGACATGGAACGGAACCTCATGGCCAGCCCTGAGCTAGAGACTGCCCAGCAAAACCATTCCTGAATCCCTGACCCAAAGAAACTATGGGAAATGGGAAATGTTTATTGCTATTTGAAGGCACTGATTTTGGGGGTGAGAGGGTTATTTGTTATGCAGTAAGAGATAAATAACTGCAAATATTGGTAGAAGAGAATATACTTTAAAAAGTGCAATACGTCATAGGTTTGAGAAATATTGGTTATAAGGACTATCAAATTATATGGCTACTGATGTGGGAAATGGATATATTGGGGGAAAGGAAAGTTTTAAGTTATTCACCACTTAAAGACTAAGTGTGAAAGTCAGTGAGCCTCCTTTGAAACTTATAAAAAGATTCTTAGCTCCTGCAGCCAGAGGGCAGAGAAAACTGAAGATTGGGCTTATAAGAGTAACAGAGTTCCAAAAGAGATCATTTCTGGAAGGCTAATATAGGAACCCTACACGTGAAGCAGTGGGATGATGGACTTGAAGTGGGGATATTGTGTTGATGCATGAAAATGTCTTGAATCTCCAGATTCTCCAGAGCTTTTTAGATCAGAAAAAGTGGCCCACCTTCCCTGTTCAAGGACAGTACTGTTCCATTGTCTGAAAATTATGCATAGGTGTGTTTGCAGCACAATCCATCTGCTTCTCAGGATCTACCTCCCATTATATCTTTTCAGGTAATGCAGTAGGCCCCTCTTATCCATGGAGGATATGTTCCAACACCCTCAGTGGATCCCTGAAATCACAGATAGTACCAAACCTCATATATGCTAAAGTTTTTTCTAATCATATACCTATTATAAAGTTTAATTTATAAATTAGGCACAGTGAGAGACTAAAAACAATAATTAAAAATAAAATAGAACAATTATAATAATATACTAGCATCACTATCCCACTATGCTTTGGGACTATTATTAAGTAAAATAAGGGTTATTTGAACACACCAGGACACTACCACAGTCAATCTTATAACCAAGAAGGCTACTAAGTGACCACCAGGTGGGCAGCATATGAAGTGGGACTATGCCAGACAAACGAATCATTCAAGTCCTGAATGGAACAGAAAGAAACAAAGTAAGATTTCATTACGCTACCCAAAATGGTGTGCAACTTAATTAAAACTTGTAAGTTATTAATTTTTGGAATTTTCTATTTAATATTTTGGGACTTCAGGTAACTGAAGCCCAAGTGAAACCACGGGATAAGGGGAACTACTGTAACTGAAATTGAGCCTCAACATAACCCAGCCAGGGAAGGACTGCAGTCTGCTAAAGAAGGAAAGAGTCTATGTTTCAAAGGCATGACAGGACCTAACCAACATATACCAACAGATGGTGGGGCAGTATGTACAAAATTGAATTCTGAGGATGCTGGATTAAGGAGGGTAGAATATAAAACTGGATTAGGAGGAGTTGATTAATGTGGAAACAGTCAGCCACCACATAGCACTTAATGCCCTAGAAAATGACCTTGGGAGATGCAGATAATGCATTGCTAAGATAGCTCTTGGAAGTTTGTTGAAAGTTATGGCCCATGCTAAGTGAAGTATATTTATCAGGGTATTCTGGCAGATGAGGAAGAAGAAATAAAGAAAAGTTGAGAGTAATGGTCATGTACAGTGCATACATTTCATGAGGGCAGATGATAAGGAATGTGCAGGTGAGAGGAGAACCAGTACCACTGAGAAGTTCAATAATAGCTGTCCTCTATAGGCCAGGGCCAATAATAGGAGATGTGACTATAAAACTGTCCTGATAACAGTGGGGATGATAAGGGCTGAAATAATAACAGAAGCAGCATGGTGGGAGCAATTATTGCAATGAGCACTAAGGTTGGGGTGGAAGCTGAGAGCACATATAGTAGTTATTAAAATGTTTGCTTCTTTTTACCTTTTTTAAGTGAATAAAGTAGGCACAGGTCTGGAAACTGGGTAAGGGATGAACCATGGAGGATGACAATGGACTGTCAAAAATTCAACCAGTCCTAAATTGTGGCTGCTTTACCAGATATGGTGTATTTGCTAGGGAAGATTAATAAAGCCTCAGATACATTCTATTATATATGGCCACTAATCTGGTGAATTCAATTTTTTTTCTAATCCTATTAGAAAGATCAGGAACAGTTCATATTCATTTGATACACACAATGTCATTTACATATATTCTTTTCCTTGGGGCTATGTTAAATCTCCCTTTTCCTGTCCAAAGGACTTGGACCATATGGATACTCTGAAGAAAATGACATTGGTCTACTATATCAATGATATCATGTTAGTTAGACTGAATAGATCAAGAAGCAGTGACTATGTTGGAGACCAAGCTACAGATTCCTTCAGAGTCTATAGTAAACAATCCAATCAGTTATGAGACCATATACATTCTAACCTGGACTAATGAGCATGATGCTCTCGTTAATAGTACTGTATTGTTTACCTGAAATGTGCTAAGAGAGATCTTAGCATCTCACCAAAATAAAATTTCAAAAGTAACTATGTGAGATGCTGGATGTATTAATTAACTTGATTGTGGTAATCATTTCATAATATATACATGTGTCAAATCATCACACTGTATACTTCACATATATACAATTTTACCTGTTAGTTGTACCTTGATAAAGCTGGAAGAGTAGAAGAAGAAACAAGAATGAATGACCTAGTCAGCTGATGTTAACCAGACTGTTCATCAGCAGCCCCGGTACTTGCACAATAGATGCATGAATGCTATAGCCTGATGAAGGAATGGACAATCTGCATGGGACCAAAAGCCTGAGCTCTCCCTCACTGAAGCTTATCTAGCTATTTCCACTGTCAAATGTCCAGCTCGCAAGGAATAGAGTCCAACTTGTGTATAGTATCGTATCTCAAGGACATCAATTTTAGTGGCAAGTTGACAATATTGGACCCCTTCTTCCCTGAAAGGGGCAGCAACTCATCTTATACAGAATCAACATGCATTCTAAATATGGACTTGCATTTCTTGCTTGCAGGACCTCACCCACCACCATTAGCTGAGAGTGCACAGAGTTTGATTACCAACACAGGATCCCACATGACTTCACATTGGACCAAGGAACACTCTAGAGTAAAGAAGTGTGGTAGTGGGCACATGGCATGGGAGCCATTGGTTATTATAACACACTGCTCCACCCAGCTGGCCTGATAGAATAATGGAATAGTGCAATTACAGCCAGCTTGGAGATGATAGACTGTGAAGATAAGACCTTATCCTTCATAAAATAGGATGCTTCATGATGCAGTATATAACCTAAACCAATGATCATTATAAGGTTCTCTGTCTTTAATTTTAGAATACCTGGGTCCAAGACCCAAGGAAAGAAAACAGGAATGGTCTTGTTACCATTACTTTTATTGGCTTGGGAAACTTGTGCTTCCCATACCTGCAAGTTTAGGGACTGTAATACCTAAAGGGAAGTGCTTTCAGCAGGAGACATTATACTAACCTTTGAGCTGCAGTTGCTGCCTGATCACTTTGGTCTCTGCATGTCAGGACACCAAGAGCAAAGAAAGAAATTACTATGCTAGCAGGGATAATTAACCTTGGTCATCGGGAGTAGAGAGAGTTGCTGTCACACACTAGGGTCAGGAAGGAATATGTTCAGTACTCATGTGATCCACCTGGGTGTGTCTTGATATCCCTTGCCAATTTTGATAGTAAATGAAGAAATGAAGTAACCACAGATGGATAAAGGTATTGTGTCAATGAGTTCAGACCTCTTGACAATGAGATTCTGGCTCATCACCATAAGATAAGTCATCTTAACCTGCATGTGCTAACCAAGGGAATTTAAAATGACAGAGATGGGAGAGAATGATTATCAGTTGCAGATTCAAGACCAACTACAGCAGCAGGGTCTGATGTTCATACAACTAACACTCTTCTTTTAAGTTTCATCAGGAAAAGACAACCAACAGAACCGTGAAGGAGTTGCTCCCAGGAAGTGGATCCAAGAAATGCCAAAAATGGTCTCTTTTTTTTTTTTTTTTTTTTTTTGAGACAGGGTCTCACTTTGTCACCCAGGTTGGAGTGCAGTGGCCTGATCTTAGCTCACTGCAGCCTCAACCTCCTGGGCTCAAGCAATCCTCCCACTTTAGCCCCCCAAGAAACTGGGACTACAGATATACACCACCACTCCAGGCTAATTTTTTTTTTGGAAAAACAAGGTTTTGTCATGTTGCCCAGGCTGATTTTGAACTCCTGAGCTCAAGCAATCAGCCCATTTTGGCCTCCCAATGTGTTAGGATTACAGGCATGAGCCACAACTCCTGGCAAGAATAGCTTATTGAATACTGTAATGTGCTATCATGTCTGTACTTTGGTACTCGTCAGTCCTTCAGCTGTGGGAAATTGCCCTCAGATGAAGACACCCAAGACCATGCTTGCTCTGCAGGACCACTCCTTATTCAATTACCAGTAGATGCTGGAATTAAAGAACCAGACCCCTCGCCATGATTTGAGACAACTCTAAAGGCCTTCCCAGCTCCCAAGCTCTCCAGAAGACAGGCTGAGGTTTTTATTGTGACTGCATCGTAGCTCAATTTCCTTCACTTCCACAGGTGTTAATTCCAAAAACAATCCCCAATAAACTTCCTGCATATAAGTCTCCATTTTTAAGTCTCTTTTTCAGGAATACCTGCCTACACCACGAAATTAGTTATTATGATTATTATGATTTTCACCAGGCACTTAGCATATTAATTTAATTCTACTTTCCCCAAACAAAACTGTAAGGCTACTGTTAAAGTAAAGCCATTACAGTCAAGGAAATTGAGACTTAGAAACATCAAATACCTTACCTATTGTCACACAGGCTATAACTGGTGGAGACAGGATTTGAGCGAGGTCAGCCAATTTCTCAAGCCTATGAGGTTTTATGAGTGATCAAGTATCGCTGTCAGAAGCAATAGCATGAACAAAGATATGTATCTTTGAGCTTGGGGGAATGAGAAAAATTAGGGAGAGATAAGTCTTAGAAAGACAGAAGAGTTCAAATTGGAATAACCCATGAATGCCACAGCCAATATGGATTTACCCAAAAATTGAACCAGTTCTGTAGAATTCTCCATTATTCTCATCCCAAAGAAGGAAAAACAGTATGCCTTATTGACAGGGATAAAGCTAATAGAAAAGTTACATTTGAACCCTTAATTTTGTTATATCCTTACCAGGTATGAAGAATGGCATGATAGACGGAGAAGTGGATGGCAATAGCACAGAAACAAGTCCAAAACCCTCCTCCTCAGGGATTATGGGGTGAAGGTGCCAGTCGTGGAATGCTGGCACTCTTATTCTCCTGTGTTTATTCAGCCCTGGGGCTGAGGTTTGCCTTGGAGTTGTAACCTTTATAAGGGGTTTGCTTAATGACAGAATTATTCAACTGCATACCTCACCCCAATTAGAAAGAGGCTGTTTGGATTCTAATTGACCTTGACACAAGTCTGCTTAAAGAGATTCCCCAAGAATTATAGAGCTACTTCCAGAGTTTGCCTTGGCCAGGAACATGCAATGTAACACAGTTTTTCAAATTTTCTGCACTTACTATGAAACGACCGAGCCACAGGTATCAAACATGCTTTGTTTTTGTGTTATAATCACATTACAAATTGAACATTTCCACATGTGCAAGTTGGCAAATCTGCAATGAATGATTATGAAGATTATAATTACATATATCAGGTATATATGGCCAACATATTTTCACTCACCCAAAAGTATATTTCCCTACTCCCTAGACATCCATGTGTAGTGTGTTTATAGGATGTAAAACCATCATCCTATATATAAACCAAAAATGTATTTTTTAAACAGTTATTGCCAGGTCAGGTGATAAGTCAACATAATATTTGGAAGGTGTAAATACCAGGAAGGGATAGAGATTCCTAAGCTAACCATGAGGAAATGACTAACAATAATAGGTTGAAATCAAGAGAACATAATTTGGACTGAATATCAGGAGGAGAGAAAATAAGCTTCCTGGCTACAATAACTGTTAGGCTCTGAAATAATTCTTAAGGGAAGCAGAATTCTCTTCCTTACCCAGGACTTTGGAAATGAGGCATGCATTCTTGGAGTCCCTTCTAACAAGCAGTTTTGCTTGGGGAGAGGAAGGAGATCTTTTCCGTTTCTGTTTTCAGAGACTTGATATTAAATCTCAAAAATCATTATGTAATTGCCCTTTAAATGTTCACCAAACCACCTTTGAGCATGATCCTGCATTTACGTTGTAGCAAACATTATGTCTCCTGTTCCTTCACAGCCAAGAAAAATCCATCCCCTGGTCGCACAGTTTGCAGCAACCAAGAATTATTTTCAGCTTAATCCTGAAGACCACTTGGTAGTCTTTCACTCATCTGAGTACATCTCCCAAGCACTGCAATAAAGCGTTCTCTAAGAATTGCAGCTAACTGCCTTAGTTAGGCGTACTCTCCTCATTTGTCTCAATCCTGCTTTTCCCTAGTTCACAGAGAAAGTGAAAGCCTCGAGTATGAACAACTGTTAAGCTCCCTCTCCACCTACAAATTGATCTACATTCATAGCTTCCCTCCTTCCCTCCTTGCAAAGGCCAAGGCCCTCTTCACAGATCTCTGCACTAGATCCTAACCCCTCTTACCTCCTGCAGGGACTTGCTCTGTGAGCTACTCCACTCTTTCCGAGCTCTCAAATACTCTATCTCCCCATCTCTTCCTCTCTCAAGGATGTGTTTTACCCCCAAGCATATAAATATGCCTTTTCCCATCCTTTTTCTGGGTGGGGATGCTTCTCCGGTCAGTTCTCTAGAGGGCAGAGCACGCTGCTGGTGGGCATACCTCAAGCCAAGGAGTGGCCATAGGGTGGGTGTTAGCAGGGAAAGAGGTATGGGCAGAGTTTGGACTTGTAACTGCAGTGGTCACACACACACACGTGTGTATGCAGAGCTCCTCACAACATAAAGTTTACTGGGGTTGGAAGAAAAAGGAAGATCTTCTGTTTGAAGTACAGGGTATTCAGACTGACCTCTCCAAACAATCATATTCTAGAGCAGAACTCAGGAACGCAAGAGTTTGAAATTCAAGCCTGGTCTTCCAGGTGGTTATAAGGTATATTTATCAAGTTGGGAGTATAGAACACATTTAATAGTTCTTTCTGTTGGTTCCTAGCTTTGAGATGTTATACATGTGGAAAGTTTGCCTCCATTCATACTTTTGCCTTGGGCCCTGGAAATACAACAGATGGGCTTCCTGAAACTACTGTAATCTGGCTTATTTACCTCTATCTTGCAACTCCTATTGTTAAAGTTATCGATAATGTTTTTCTGGTTCTTTCCATTTGACACTTGACCAATACCTCCTCAAAACTCTCCTCTCTCAGTATCACATTACCATCCCAGTTTTCTCCCTTTTTCTCTGCCCTTTCTTATTTGTCTTTCTTGGGTGCTTAGTATGTCATCAGTCATTGAAATAGTAAAATTTCCCAGAATTTCTGTTTTTGGGCATGATCACCACAGACTTCTCTCCTAGTGGGAGCTTTCTAGATTCTAAATCTGATCAAATTCTGATACTGTGAAACTCTACAGTGGCTTCTCATGAGAGCCTGCAGTATAAATCCACACTCTTTTCATCAGTTGAGGGATTTTTAATCATCTGGCTTCTCCAGCCTCATCTGCTACTCCCTTTCTGTATGCATCCAACTCCATCCAAACTGCAGCTCCCTGAGGCCAGCATTGTCTTTCATGCTTTGGGCTGTTACCCAGGAGTTTCTTTTGCCTACAATATGCTTCCCTCCATTGTCTATCTGGTTAAACTACACACCATCCTTTGGGGTTTATCTTATCCATGTCTGCGCAGCATCTGGAGACTTACTTGGGTAGAATTTTGTGTGTATGTTCACAGACAGTTTCATAAAGGCTTTATACTTTCTCCTGTGTTGGGGGAAAAAAATCCATAAACTCCTCCTCTCCCACCCCCATAATGAAGAGTGAGATGTATTTCCTTCCAATGTATATGCTAACTTTTATAAGACTTTAGGCCGGGCGCGGTGGCTCAAGCCTGTAATCCCAGCACTTTGGGAGGCCGAGACGGGCGGATCACGAGGTCAGGAGATCGAGACCATCCTGGCTAA
>NW_012116143.1:2525296-2588033 GCF_000951035.1 Colobus angolensis palliatus | reverse complement strand
AAAAAAAAAAAAAAGACTTTAATTGCAGCTTATAGACAATTCTGTTTTCAGCACTTTACCATGATATCTTAAGAATTTTTCTGTTATCTTGTGGTAGCAAAACATTATAATTGTCTTTAAAATGCATTACTAAAATGTTTTTACCAGCAACATAATATAATCAGACCTGTGATTTGAAAAATAAATCTGTTAATGATGTAAAGGACTGATGTGTGAATAGACTGGAACCAGGAAACCAGATAGAAGTCTATTTGATCAGCCAAGCAAGAGATGAGGAGTAGAACGTCGTAGAGCCAGGGAGGAAAAGGGGGAAAAGGAAGACACTGAACAGATACAAGCGAACGTTGTGAGGAGGAACTGGCAGACCTCAGCGAAAGATTCCATGCGGCAGAAAAGGTGGAGACAAGTGTCTCTATTAGATGATGCTGTGAACCAAACTACAGATGAAACATTACGGAAGATAGTTTCCTGGAGAACAGTGAATTGAGTTTTTGCATTAATATAACCATTTGGGGAGTCTTCAAGCAGACAATAATTGAATGGTTGATATTTTAATAACTATGAAAGACAAATTAGAGGAAATGTATAGAATGTATACATTGATGTCAATAGTAAGGCCTGTCAGGTAGATTAGAAAAGATTAAGATATTCTTAGCTTAAGTATTAACTCCTGGAAAACAAGAGCTAATAAAAAATAAAATGTAAAGCATTGGTGATCTGTGAATAATATTTATATAATCATATGCAAAATATATTTATTATCATAATTTTTAAACACAATTCTAAGCTATTCAGTAATTGTTACGTAACTATATTGGGAAGACAGGAGGAAGGAGTATGGAGGGATTGCATAGACAACTAAATTTTTATTTTCCATAACAGGAATCCGAAGAGAGTATCTAAAGATGAAACCAATGAATAAATAGCAATATAAGAACGTTATTTATAAATGAGTAAACACCTAAAAGGCTTGAAATTGAATGCACACTGAAGTAGGAAAAAGGAATAAGACAAGAAACTAATGGATTTTAAAAATATTTATTATAAAATATGTAAAAGAAATTGACTTTTAAAACTTGATAGTAATGAAATAGCAAGCAGATTAAAGGTAAAATGCTATATTTACTGGTATGCATACATATATGTCAACGTATTTTAAATCACAGTTAGGAACACAAATCATAAGTGCCAGCTCAATCAATTATCATAAAACAAACACACCCATCTAGCCATCACCCAAACTAAATGGAACATAATTAGCACCCAGAAACTCCATCTTAAGCTCTCTATATCATTAGTCCTTCCCTCCTATGCAAAAGTAACCACTATTCTCACAACTGTTATCATAGATTAGTATTGCTTTTTAAAACTCAATTTAAGTTGAATAACACAGTATGTATTCTTTGCATCTAAATTATTTCACTTAAAATTGTGTTTGGGAAATTCATCTATGCTGTCGCATGTAGCTGCAGTCATTAATTTTTAATGTTATATAGTATTTTCCTATATACAAATACCACAATCACTGGTTTACTCATCTATTCTATTGTTGATGTATACTTAGAGTGCTTACAGTTTACAGCTATTAAGGTTGCTGTGAACACGTTTGTACATGAATTATGGTGCATATATGTACACATTTCTGCTGAGTAGCTAGATCATATGGGATAATAGATATTCAATTTTAATAGATAACATTTAAACCATTTTCTAAACGGGTTATACCAATTTGTATGCCCACCAGAAATGTGGGAGAGTTACCATTGCTCTGCATCTTACCAACACTTGATATTGTCAGTCTTAATTTTGTAAGTCTGGTACGTGTGAAGCAGTATCTCACTGGGCTTTTTAATTGGTATTCCTTGATTTCTGATGAAGTTGAATATTCAGATTCCTCTAGTGTGAAGTGTCTGTTCATGTATTTTGCCTATTTTTCTATTGAGGTTGTCTATCTTTTTCATATTAATTAGTAGGAGTTTATTAAATATTTAGACCACAGATTATTGTAACCAATTATCCTTTTGGTTAGAACTTTTGCACCCATTTAAGACAAATTTTCTATATTAAAATCGTAAAGATATTTTGACTATATGTTATCTTAAATTTTTGTCTTTTACTTTTACATATAAAATTAACCTTTTTTTATTTTTATTTTTTGGTATGGGATGAGGTAGGTATCAATGCTACCTAAATTAATTTGTGAAATTAATGAATCCCAGTTAAAAAAAACACAAGTCAATAAGACTTTATGAAACGGTATATGCTGATTTAAAAATCCATTTTAAACAAACAAGTGATAACATCCAAGAAATTCTGAAATTTTTAAATAATTGTAGGTTGGCTCATTAGTTGTATAGATTGTGCACTGGACAATTTTGGAGGGTGAAGGAAAGGGAGGTATCATTAACCATATAATTTATATAAAAATGGTTCTGAGAATGAGCTATGTACAATCTGTATAATTGCACAGAAAAGCTCTGAAACCTATAAAACCTATTATAAGGCTATATTGATTAAAACTGTGTTACTGGTTTATCAGCAGGTTGATTGGGTAATGAAAAGGGTAAAGGTCACCAAATTAAACCAAAATTTATATAAAAATATAATATATGAAAGGGGGACATTTCAAATCAGTGGTGAAAAGACCAATTATTATTAAATAATGTTTAGGAAACTTAACAGAATCTCTACCTTGTAATCATACCTTACCACAAAACAAACTTTAGATGGAACAAAACAGAAGTTTAAAATTCAATGTGGAACAGTGGTCTGTATATGAGTAAACCTAAAAAGAGAAAAGACTGACGAATTCGACTACAAAAATACACAATCTTCACAAAGTGAAAATTAAAAACAACAAAAGATAAGCTAACACAGTTATAATTATAAGACCTCCTTGGAAAACAAAACCACCTAATAGAAAAACAGGAAAAACGTAGAAAGAAGTTACTAAGCAGACACCTTATAAATACTTTTTTAAACCCTGATGGTCTTAAAATGTATGAAAAGATTCACACCACTTCACTCATAATGAAAAAAAATGCATTATATTTTATCATCTTAGATTTCCAAAGATGCAAAAAAAAAAAAGCTGGATTATTTGATGAGGGGAAACAAGCATCCTCACATATCAATGGTGGCAATGTAAACCTGTGACAACTCTTTAGAGGTGCATCTATTGCCTATAATCTTTGACTTTGCAATTCTGTGGCTCTTTACCAAGATATTAACTAAACTACTGTTCCCTATAACAAAATATTAGAATCACCCAAATGTCCAGTGGTAGGAGACTAGCCAATCAAATTATGATACAATGGAATATTATGTACTTGAAAAAAGAGAAGTGGAGAAGGAGAACAAGAAGAAGAGAGTTTTATTTGAATTTATATGCAGTGATCTCAAGTAAATTAAATAAAAAATTAAAAATATATAGTATGCTAGCACTTGTGAGAGAAATAAGAGGAGTAATATGCATATCTTCTAGAAAAATATCCAAGAATCTTATAATAGGATTTGCATATTTGAAGGGGAACCAAGTTGCCAAGTGAGAAAAGGAAGCTTATTTTTTTACTGTACTCTTTTAGAACTTCCAAATTTTCACCAAATGCTACCTATTAAAAAGATGAATGAAATACTTAATATAAATTAAAAAGATCAGGAGGCTAAGGCAGGAGAATCTCTTGAACCTGGGTGGCAGAGGTTACAGTGAGCCAAGATCGTGCCACTGCACTCCAGCCTGGGGCACAGAGCAAGACTGTCTCAAAAAAAATTGAAAAGAAAAATATAATGAGGGATTGCAGTGAAACTCAACTGATTATTGCTACTATTTATTGAACATGAATTCGCACCAAATTCTTCATGTGCAACTGATGTTTGTATTCTTCCCCAAAACTATTTGGTGGTTATTGCTATTCCCATTTCACAGTTGAAGAAACTGAGGCTCAAAGAGAAAATAACTTACTGTGGTCATGTATGAGTTAATAACAGAGGTATATTTCTTACCTGGGTGTGTCTGGTTCAAACCATGTGCATTTTTCACTGTACTTCCTCTTGCTATGACAAGTTTATCTCAGATAAATGGAGATTCTCTTTAAAGCTAACTTGTTAATACCACATCCCACTGGTCAGCTGCTAATCCATCTGTCATTTCACTTGCCCTCTGCATTCCCTCTCCATCCTTTCATACTCATACAAACTCGTGTACATACAGAAATGACTGCTTGGAAAACAACCACCTACCGTGAAGTGACCCAGAACTTTGTGCCGTTCCATGGATAATTGTAGGAAACCAACAAATAGTTTTCTTGTTCAAGACATATGTGAGTAATTGGTCAAAGTTAAGTGGCATTCATCCTATTCTGCATAGCTGGACTGTTCTTGCAACCCTCAACCCTTGCATTCCTCTGCAAAGTGTTTTGTTTATACAGGCAAAATTCTAAGCACATGGATATATCCTAGGCTGTCTTCATGATCAGAATCCAAACGTTCAAAAGACAAGGAGCAGAACACAGTTAATAGAGAAAAAATGGAATTGCTGGTTAATCAGTGGAAAAGTAAAATAGCATTCCTTGTCATCAGGATGGAAGAGTGATTGAGTGCACAGCCTTTGGAATTAAATATACCTGGGTGGGTTCCCAGCTCTTTTATTGACCGGCTATGTAGTCTTGGGTAAGTTTCCTAACCTCTTTTGCTTCCATTTTCTAGATGAGAAAATGGGAATGATAATACTGCATATCTCACAGGCAGGATTGTTGTGAAGGTTAAAAAACAAAGAAGTGGAAGAAAAGCATTATCCTCAGTGCTGGGTGCATGGTAAGAATTCAGTGAATGATAACTATATTGTTTTAGGTAATATTAGACTATGCTGCGGGCCAAACCCTCAATTAGTTCCACAGTTCATATTTCAAATGAGACACTTTTTTGTGTCTTCTACAACTTGTTCCGTGGGTGTCTGGTCTCCTTGACTCTACTCTTTCACCACATCTATCAGGGTGTCTGCAGATCTTTACACACTGTTCCCCTTACCTGCTACACTTTCACCCAGATCATTCTTGGAGGACTTCTTTCCAACACTGAGGTCTCTACATGAATATCGTCTGCTCAGAGAAGCTTACCTCAACCAAAATTTCATCTTTTCTTCTATCTCCAGAGCCTAGAATGGTGCTAAAAAATATTTGCCCTTTAAAATACTATGCTACACTGCAAAATGTCATGAAACATTAAAATATAGCCTGCCTAATATTTTTATTTTATGCTAAGTGACTGCCATCTTCAGATGTTTTTCTCTCATCATCATAAAACCAGTGGTTTACTATCATTTTCTTGATAAGGAAATTACAAGCAAAGAGTTGACTAACTTTTCCCAGTATATTTTAAGGAATGGGGATACATTTGAAGTACATGAAAGAAAATTGTTCTCATTTTAATTTTTCTTAAGTTTTTCATCACACACAAGGAAGAAAGTCTCAAATCAGAGCTAATATTTCTTTAACGTCTCTCTAACACTTCATTAATATCCCCTTTTAAAATAAAGAACAAGTAGACCAAAAGCCCACAGTCGGGCAGGAAACAGTATTGTATTAATCAGGATAGGTTGGGTTTTTCTGTGGGCAAAAGACACATCCAATGTCTCCGAGCCTAAACTGAACAAAAGCACATTTCTTATTTACAATACATGCCCTATATGGGTTTGTATTCAGGATGAAGCAGGGATGCACCACTGTCACTTAGGGGTCAAGGCTGAGGCTCCACCATCTTAGAACTGTGTCATCTGAAACCTGCAGCTTTCTTTGTCACATTATAGGAAGAGGGTAGAGAAAAGTGTGCAACGAAACTAAATTACTTGGACCAGTAGGCTGGGCGCAGTGGCTCCCTGTAATCCCAGCACTTTGGGAGGCTGAGGTGTGTGGATCACCTGAGGTCTGGAGTTTGAGACCAGCCTGACCAACATGGAGAAACCCTATCTCTACTAAAAACACAAAATTAGCAATCCCAGCTACTCGGGAGGCTGAGGCAGGAGAATCTCTTGAACCCGGGAGGAGGAGGTTACGGTGAGCTGAGATCGCGCCATTGCACTCCAGCCTGGGCAACAAGAGCAACACTCCATCTAAAAAAAAACAATTTCACTTGGACCAGTAATGTGAAATGTCATTTCACCTAACGGCCCATTAGACGGACCTAGTTACGTGGATCTCCCTAACAAGAATGTGTGCTTTTCCATATGCAGTAACATCAATCACAAGTACAGATGGTCCCCGACCTATGATGGTTCGACGTCACTGTGGCACAAAAGCAATATGCACTGAGTAGAAACCATACTTCCAATGTTGAATTTTGATCTTTTCTCAGTCTTGGTCACAACCACAAGCGTAAAGAACCTGTATACTATACAGTGTACTGTGTCGCCACATGAGTTTGCCCAGTTGTAGTATAATGTAAATGTCCTAAGCATGTTTAAGGGAGGCTACACTAAGCTATGGCATTTGGTAAGTTAGGTGGATTAAATGCATTCTCTATTTATGATATTTTCTATTTACTATGGGTTGATCAAGAGGTAGCCCCATCATAAGTTAAAGAGCATCTGTATCTCACTAAAATCTAATAATATTGTAGTTTTTCATTGTGTGTATTTCTATTATTGTTATATTTATGGCAAGTAGTTTTCTATTTACATGTTCTTTTCAAATAAAATTATCAAGCTGTAAAAAATGAATCAAGACAAAGAAATGTTAAATAAATGACACAAGTGGCTTGGAGGTAAGGCAAAAGTTGAGTTGCTATATAAATCATTAAAATGTGGGGCTCACTGTTCTTGCATGAGATCACACAGCTAGTTTGTGGCAAAAAGGATAATATCGCAGATTTCTTTGACTCTACATCTGTGCCTTTCCAACATTGCTGTTGTCTTTCTAAGAACTGTGGTACCCAGTAAAGCCTATGCAATAGTCCTAAAGTGCTTCTGAATGCTAACATTAATGAGAGCAATTCCACTTTCTCTAATTATTTTTTCTTTTCTTTTTCTGTTTTTTTCTTCTTTCCTTTTTTTTTTTTTTTTTTTGAGATGGAGTTTCTCTCTCATTGCCCGGGCTGGAATGGAATGCAATGGCCCAATCATGGCTCACTGCAACCTCTGCCTCCCAGATTCAAGCGATTCTCCTGCCTTAGCCTCCTGAGTAACTGGGATTACAGTGATGCGCCACCATGCCTGGCTAATTAGATAGGGTTTCTCCATGTTGGTCAGGCTGGTCTTGAACTCCCGACCTCAGGTGATTCGCCCACTTCAGCCTCCCGAAGTGCTAGGATTATAGGCATGAGCCATCTCTAATTATTCTTTAACATTTTATACCTTTGGATGGTATTTTACAAAAAAATGAAATGACCCAGCAACTACTTTTTAGCTAGTTATACACAAAAATTACTGGACTTAGAAGAATATGAACAGGAAACTTTTAATTTTAAATACATGCAAGAACAGTAAAGAAAATGCCACCAATTTACCCATTTCAATAACAGTTGACACTAAATTAGTGATACTAACAGGGACATGCTTTTTCATAAAGACCATGTTTCTCTGTAAAGACATTTGGAAGAAAACATTGTAAACCTTTAGGCTTTAGTCAGTGTGTTTTGCTCTGAAGAGGTTTACAAAGCCATAGGGCCAACTGAATCTTCCTACTCCTACTATCCTAATATACTCACTTATTGAAAATTGTCAATTGAGATTTCCAACTTATCCTTCTGTTACTGCCTTTTTATTCTGTCAAATTGAAGACCTTAGTCCTTAATTTCATCTTTAGAAAGTGAACTTTGATGAAAGAACTGTCCTTGATAAAAACAAAGCAAAACAAAACAAAACAAAAACAAAAGCTGTATTCTTCTCCCTCTACCTATGGCACCTTCTCCCGGCCCATGAAGACAGATTGTTCAGATGGCTGCCACCATCCTCAGTTTCATACAGCCCAGTCTTACCCCTTCAGAGAGGGCCTCAAATCTGTCCCCTTACATTCATTTTCATCCTCTTTTGGCCTCTTAAAAATATGTTTCCTCCCATAACTATCACAGAGAAAAGGATCAGATTCACTAATGCTGATTGAAATCACGTAAAATGTCATCCCTCCTAAAATAATGTATTATTGTTTTAAAGGAAGCACATATGATTATCACAGAACAGGATGACTTCAATGGTGGTGGTAAGGACATATTTTCTGACAAGGTCATAACACTAGCTGGCCTCATGCTAGCCTCGTAAATGTTGCTTCTTTGGGAGATCTCTGATTCTTTTTTCTCCTGATTTCTTTAACCTGATTTAAATATACTGCTTCCTACAAGAAATGCTTGGAAGGAGCCAAAACCAGGAAATAATGGAGAGAAAGTATGGAAAGTCAGCTTTGCCTTCTGAGATGTCAAACTAGGGCAGACTTTTTACATAAGATGCTTTTAACACTTCTTTCTTGCTTACAGGAGCTCAGTCCTATTTAGTTGGTTATTTCTGTTCATCACTATTAGTTCATCACCATTTCTGATAAGTAGTTAAGACATATTTTCTTTCATTTGCAACACATGAAAATAAACTGAAGTCGAGTTCGGCTTTGGCTTTTGTGGCATAGAGCCAATTTGAGCGCATTTGGAGGTAATCTAACCCCTGAACTTACTACAGAAGCCTTTGACCCAACCTCCTTTGTTGGATACCAGGATTTTACCCCACTCTGCTCATAACCCACTCCTCACTCTAGTGACCTAGAAAGAAGAAACTTGGGTTTGGACTCCAAATTAACTATGTGATCTTGCACCTTAGACAAAACCACCATCCCTCTTTTGAGATCTCACTGTGTTACCTGCACAGTGAGCAGGTTGGGCTCAGCCCACCCTTACAGTGCATGATTAGAAGGCCCTTGTCACTCTCACACACAAGATTTCTTTTTGTTCTCTTTACCTAATTTGCTCTTTACTTAACTAATTTAAAAGAATTTGTTTGTTTTTGTAAAGTTTGCCTTATTAAAAAGCCACACATGTTCTTTTTGATAATGTAAAAATGCAGACAAGCAACAAGAATAAAGCAAATGTAATTCATGCATAATCTTGCCAACCAGTGAAATGTTACAGGATATAGCTTCCAGATATTTGTAACTTGCTTCTTCCATTAATAACATATCACGATTATCTACTCATGTACTTAAACATGCAGCCAGCATAGTTCACTTCTCTGAGTGTCTTTCACTGACTACTTTGTAGATAATAATTTTTTATTATTATCAATGTTTTAATCAACATCCATGTTTGCAAATCTTAGTATGTAATGCTTACAAATTTTTAGGATAAATTCCTAAATTAAGAATCTCTTTCACTATGAGTCTTGTAGAGTTATCAGTAAAATTAATAATTGAAGCATTTAAAGCAAAACAATTCTTCAAGAATTCTCTAAGGCAATTAGAGAACTGTAATCTTTTAGGATTAGAGGTCCTTCTGGTGCAGTTCTAATTTCATATGTGCTATCTATGATATCCCTCCACCCTTGGCATTAACAAATTATGTACCTGGCCCTGGATTTATTGGCCCTTATATGTTAGCTTTCCAGTGATACAAGTGGTATGGATATTTGTTGTTTTTGATGTCCATAATTTATTGACACTGATTTGTGAGGAGTCTCTCTATATGACTGTGTAGGAACTAGTCTTTCCTGCCCCACACCTTCAGGTGGGATTAATGGTGCTCTCGATGGTGCTGGAGCTCAAGCAGGGATAATTTCTTACTCTATTTCTAAAATTTAAATCTGGACACAGAGGTACCAAAAAAAAAAAAAGAAGAAGAAGACTGAAAATGATGACAATTGATGCATCTTGATGATAGCAGCCCAAGGCTACCTATTGGTTCTTACTCTTGCCTACCCACTGGTTCTGGGTTATGTATGAGGCCTGGTTTTCCAGATTTCCCTTCAATTGTGTAAGCTGTTCCACATCCACCTGATAATTTGCTTCTCTCCTTGAGCTAAATAGAATTAAATTCTTTCAGTCAAAAGAACCACATAGAGTGGGATTGTATTTTTTTTCTTTGTCATTTGTGGTAAAATATACATAACAAAGATTTTGTCATCTTAAAATTTTAAATGCACAGTTCAGTAGTAGTAAGTACATTCACAATGTTGTGTAACCAATCTCCAGAACTCTTTTCATCTTGCAAAACTGAAATTCTATACTCATTTACAACTTCCCATTCCCCACCTCCACCAGCCCCTGGCAACCACCATTCTACTTTCCTATGAATTGACTACTCTAGGTGCCTGATAAGTGCAATCATACATTATTTGTTGTTTTGTTTTGTCTTGTTTTTTGAGACAAAGTCTTGCTCTGTCACCTAGGCTGGAGTGCAGTGGCACAATCTCAGGTCACTGCAACCTCTGCCTCTTGCGTTCAAGCGATTCTCTTGCCTCAGCCTCCTGAGGAGCTGGGACTACAGCTGTGTGCCACCATGCCCAGCTAATTTTTGTATTTTTAGTAGAGACAAGGTTTCACCATGTTGGTCAGGATGGTCTTGAAATCTGACCTCAAGTGATCCACCAGCCTCGGCCTCCCAAAGTGCTGGGATTATAGGCGTGAGCCACCACGCCCAGTGGCATTATTTGTCTTTTTGTGACTGGCTTATTTCACTTAGCATGATGTTTTCAAGGTTTATCCAAGTTATATCATGTGTCAGAATTTCCCTTATTTTTGAAGCTGAATAATATCCCATTGTATGTATATACCACATTTTGTTTATCCATTTATCCATTGATGGACATTAGGGTTGCTTCCACCTTTTCACTACTGTGAATAATGCTGCTATGAACATGAGTGGACAAATATCTCTTAGAGCCCCTGCTTCTAACTCTTTTGAGAGTATATCCATAAGTGGAATCACAACTTTTTGAAGAACCACTATACTATTCCCTATAGTGGCTGCACAATTTTATATTCCCACCAAGAATACAAAGGGTTCCAATTTTTCCACACTGTCAGCAGTGATTTTTTAAAAATATTAGTTATCCTACATTCTAATGGATGCAAGGTAGTTCTCTTCTCTTTTGAAATACATGTTGCACCAAATACAGCCTCTTGTACTGACAAATGGTTATGCGGAATATAAGGAACAATTCAGTACTAACCCAGTTCTCTTGCGGAAGAGCTAGCCAGTTCACTAAAGTCTATTCAGGCTCCTGGATCCAATTTGTTTGGTAAGTTTCTTCCATTCTTGCCACTTCTCTCTGCATTCCTTCCATTCATTAACAGTTTCTTTAAACCTGGAGAAAATGAAATGAGAACATTTCTTAGCTGCACTTGCTTTCTCTCCTGATGAGTCTGCTAATCGTTTTAGAAAGGGCTTAAGTCTTTCCGCATTAATAAATCCAAAATGTAGGTTTTGTATAACTCTTTTTTTCCAAAAAGAATAAAGAGGAAACTTAAGCCACCTGCTAGGAATTTGCAAACAAGGTAAATAAGGCTCTTATTAAGGAAACATTTAGAATCTCTCAAAAGCACTGCTGTTGTTGGTTCTGACTTGAGATAACCTGAATTTAAAAAGCCTGGGAACCAGTCGTTGGCGCTCACCTTTCAAAACCTTCACAGCCAAAACTAAGACGCCTAAATGTCTCCTGGGCACATTTGCATCCCGACAGCCTCATTGTGGGGGTTGGAGGGGTGCACATTTCCTCAGCTTTGGAATATTCAATTTTGGCTTTTTTTTTTTTTTTTTTTTGAGATGGAGTCTTGCTCTGTCGCCCAGGCTGGAGTGCAGTGGCGCCATCTTGGCTCGCTGCAAGCTCCGCCTCCGGGTTCACACCACTCTCCTGCCTCAGCCTCCCTAGTAGCTGGGACTACAGGCGCCCGCCACCACGCCCGGCTAATTTTTTGTATTGTCAGTAGAGACGGGGTTTCACCTTGTTAACCAGGATGGTCTCGATCTCCTGACCTCGTGATCCACCCGCCTCAGCCTCCCAAAGTGCTGGGATTACAGGCGTGAGCCACCGCGCCCGGCCCCATTTTGGCTTTACTTCAGCTGTGCTTGAATCAGGAGATCTGAGACTCTCAGCTAAGTGTGGGCTAAGGAGTCAGCCCTCCTGGATTCCCAGGCAGTCAGCTGGGTTCCTCGGAGTAAGGTTCTTAAATTTTCTGAGCTCCAGTTTTCCTCATCCGTAAAACAGGAATAAGACTACCAGTTTGTAGGCCTATTGTGAAGATTAGTTGCGGTAATGAATATACACATTTCCAGCGTGCTATCAACATAACAGTCAGTTTAAAAATGAATAAATAATTTTCTTTATTCTTTATGGAAATTAATATTGGTAGCTGGTCATTATTTAAAAATAAAATTATGAATGGCTTACTCTTTGAATGTGTTTTCTTACCTTTTCTTGAATTTTTTTGAGAGTCCTCAAAAATTATACTGAAAAAAAAAGTTCGACAGATCTATTATACGTCATGGTGACTATAATTAATAACAATATTTTGATTACTTAAAAATTTTTAAGAGGATAGATTATACGTGCTTTCTCACACACACACACACAAAGCAAGGTAATGCATATGTTAATTAGCTTGTTTAGTCATTCCACAATGCATACATATATCAAAATATCCTGTTATATATCACAAATATGTGCAATTTTTATTTGTCAATTCAAAAAACGAGCAGGAGCGGTGGCTCATGCTTGTAATCCCAGCACTGTGGGAGGCCAAGATGGATGGACCACTGGAGGCCAGGAGTTAGAGACCAGCCTGGCCAACATAATGAAAAACCATCTCTACTAAAAATACAAAAAAAATTAGCCGGGCATGGTGGCGTGTGCCTGTAATCCCAGCTACTCTGGAGGCTGAGGTAAGAGAATCTCTTATACCTGAGAGGCAGAGGTTGCAGTGAGCTGAGATTGCACCACTGCGATCCAGCCTGGGGGACAAAGGGGAGATTCTGTCTCAGAAAAAAAGAAAAAATAAATAAACAATAATTCTGGGCATCTCATGTTTTAAAACAGTTCAGCTTGTTTTATTTTTTAAACCTACATATTTTTTCAGGAAATATCTAACTTTTCCCTAAACTTCCATATCCAGTTTTTTTAAGTTTAGATTTCTGTTGTATTATAAATTTCTTCTCATAACTTAGTGTGTATACACACACGTATCTTCTATTCCTTTGACTGTTACCATGAAAATTATAAAATCTTTTGTATTTATAGAACTTTAACCAAATATTTTCCAAAAGTTATTTTGATTGTTGACATTCACAGAAACCCAGTGAGTTAGTAGGCACAGCATTTATTATTACTGTTGTTTCATAGATGGAATGGGAGATATATGACTTTCCCAAGACCTTGAAGCCAGTAAAGTAGTGGAGCCAGAACTCAGACCCAGGCCTTCAGTTTCCAAGTCCAAGATTGTCTCCACCATATCTCACTGTCCCTCTCCAGGGCCTTATGGTGAAGGGCTACTGGCTAAATAAATGGAGGAAACAAGCAGAAATGTAAGGTTGAATGCCTTTTTGGAATTTGGAGGAACCAAGTATTAGCAAACAACTGAAAGTTTATGCTCAAAGTCTAACAAGAAGCCAGTTGCATTGGGAATACTTTAACTGCCTCAGAATTTGTATATATAAGACAAGGTCTCGCCCTGTCACCCAGGCTGAAGTGCAGTGGTACATTCCTGCAGCTTCCATCTCCCAGCCTCAAGTAATCCTCCCACCTCTCAGCCTCTCTCAAGTAGCAGGGACTACAGGCCTGTACCACCACTCCTGGCTAATTTTTGTATTTTTTGTAGAGACGGGGCTGGGCCATGTTGCCCAGGTTAGTCTGGAACTTCTGGGCTCAAGTGATCCTCCTGGCTCAGCTCCCCACAGTGCTGGGATTACAGGCATGAGCCACCACACCCAGCCTGGTACATTCTTTAAAACAATGAAAAATGCCCTGCATATTCCAGATTTCTCTTTTCTCACATATGCCATTATTATGTCATAAATACTAAATTCTTATTTGCCTTAGTTAATGGATTTATAGCTTAAATATATTTTCTGAAGACTTCCTGTGCATACTTTCTATTAAAAAAGCAATAAACATACCCTATATATTTAATTCTTATTCTACCCACATTTAGAAAGGATGCAAGGATATTCTCTATGTATCTGATATTGTGGCTAAGAATGAATACACAAATAAATGAAAAAAATTGGTCTGGATCTATTTCTACATGCCATAATAATTTATTCAGGCCTTGTTAAATCTCTACTATCAGCCAAAATTGGAATGTTTACTCTAAAACAATTTGGCATTATGCTTAAAGAGCAAAAAAATAAATAATTGCTCCCCCAGCAGATAATTTATCTTATGGAAGTACTACCACTCACATTCCAACTCTGTATATACATATATGAACACACAGAAACAATTATATGCTTGAAAATTAAAATATAATTGCTGACTAGCAAATAGCAGAAAAATCTTCAACAACATTAAAGTGGTGGAGGAAATTACAGTAGATCAAATGATGGAATATTGGGAAACTGCTCCATTATTATTTTGAAGAATTTGTAGCACTATGCAGTGTAATTTTTTTTTTTTTTGACACAAGCAAAGAAAGAAAAAGCAAATCATGTTTATACTCTAACAATGAAAAAAGGATATTTTGCATGTGGACAAAAACTTAAAAGAAGCATAGAAATGTCAAAGGTTCCCCCTTGCCCCCTTTGTGAATCAGTTAATACTACTTGCATAATGAAAAACAAAAATAAGAAACTGAGTTTCTTTTGGCATGCCATCTGTAGAAAACCTGTAAGTCGCTCTTTGTCCTAATTTAAGTGGATGCTGTGAACATGAAGTGATACCAGGACTGGGTTGTGGTGCACTTGAGCCCTGACTGCACCACATGGGGAAAGTTCAGAGCAATGAGCAAGACTCACTGTTGCCCAAGAACTATCACTTATGCTATCTCAAAACAAAACAAACATGCTCTACATTCCGCATATCTGTAGGGCATCAAGATCCCAGCCATCATATCTTTAAATCACTGGATCCCAAAGGGAAAGTAAAATTGCATGAAGGAAAAATACCACACAGAGGGGAAAAGTACTCCTTTTTGTAAGTCTTTATTTTTTAGTTGCTCCTCCCATAGTAATGCACTGAAAGGCATAACAGTTTATATTGTACAAAGCATTTGAAGAAAGTACCTCAACTTGCCGATTATTTCAAAATGAGATTACAAACAAAAAGAAAACAAATCTGGTTCCTCAATAAAGGGCAAAATAACTGAATACAGTCTGTTATTTACTTCTCTCTTTTAACATAAGGTTGGGAACACTTCATTTTACAAATAGGATTAACATGAACATAACATCGCACAAGCTTGCAGACAACCAGCATAAAATATGGAGTACAGTTTTTAATCAGAAGAATCATGCTTCCATGAAAGAAATTATAATCGTTTATACAATTGAATCAATTTCAGTATTACAAAAACTAAGTTGCATCTATTCGTATTTAGTTCATTAAGAAGGAAAACAAAACAAACAAACAAAAAGGAATGTTAAGAAAAGCCAAACACCATTTGGCACTCTCATACACAGGTCGGGTCACCTTGGTCCTTGAAATTCAGAAAGGGGTGTGCCTCAGACGTCATAAAGTAGTGGCTGACTGGAACAGTGCTATTTTAATCAACAAACAATAGTTTGCCAACAAATAAATACATGATACACGCAACACACACACAAAAATAAACATTAAAAAAAAGTGACATGATTGTCTAAAATTAAGATGTTATTACAAGGATTTGGCAAACAATTTATTAGTGGTACAGCGATACTGGTGATGAATAGGTTACTTCACTGACTTAACCTCTTTGGGTGTGAACATCCATAGTTTACAATATACACATACCCTTTTTCCCTAGTTTTAACCAATGTACTTAAGAAGGCAAAAGGGGGAACAAATATTCCCTGTTATCAGTTTCTATAATAATTGACTGTGCATTTCATCCAACTACTTCTGTCTTCAAAGGGTTAAATTACATAAAACTTTAACGAAGAAAAAAAATTAAATCTGTAATTAAAAGCAACTGTTCCCAATCATGTCAGGTGATCTTGTACAAAAGAGAATTCAGTTTCTATGGAGTGTTCATTCGTATCAATGCTGCCATCTCAACTGCCCTTCTCACCCACCCATACCCTAAGGTGGGGTAAACTGGAAGATGCCTTCAGCCCAGCAAGTTTTTTGTTTTCACTGAATCACTTTAAGTCGCATTGATTGATCTTCCAGAAGTCAGCAGCTGCCTTTGCTGTGCAAAACAAAATATCGAGAATAAATAGTTTCTTTTTTCTTTCTTTTTCTTTCTTTTCTTTTTTAAATCATTCAGTTTAAGGTCACTAGACTTTAGATGAGTGACCCTGCAGGTTTATAAGGCATTCTGCTCAGCAGTCTTGTAAATAGTCCTACATGAAAGAGCCATGCTACTGTTGGACTTGGTCCCACCCTGGTCAACCTTGATAACGTCATACGTGGCTTATGGACTGGATAGCACTGGATTCCGCTGCAGCCCTGGCCATACTGTGCCACACGTTGGAAGAACTGTGGGATGTAGAATGGAGGGACTCCTTGTCAGACAATGACAGCATCATAGCATATGCCTGGAGTAAAAAGGAGAGAGACTTAGTAAATGGCATTTGAAAAACATCACTTTTAGTTCAAAGAATATTGTTGGTAAAACAGAAAGAGATGGGACCCTGAGTAGGGGCATCTTTCATGGGTGTGTTTGGCAAAGGAGCCATATTTTTTCGTAGAAATCACATGGGATTACTGCTGGCCTTTAGTGCCTAGGAGACCCCAAAAGTGACACACTCTACAGAACCAAAAAGAACTATCCTACCTAAAATGCAAATAGTGCCTCCTTTGAGAAAGATGAGTCAGTCTCTTGTTCAACTGCAAATACAGTCATCCATCCACTACATATGTTCAATTCACCAAAAATATGATTGTGTGCTTATGACTGAAACCACAAATATTAATAGGTCTCTATCCATAGACCTACCTTGACAGAGCTGTGGCCTAGTAGAGGATACAGCCTGACTCCTACACTTTATAACCGAAAGCACTGAAGGTGCTTGAGTGACTTGCCCAAAGTCACTCAATTAGATACATACTGGGAAAAGCATAACTAAAATGTATTTCTGCCCAACTTTTAATCCAGTGTCTTTTCTCCAGTTTCCCTCCTTGCTTGACATACTCAGTACTGACACCCACAAGTTAAGGTGGATCAAATCAGCTCTACCAAAAAAAATACAACCAAACACACGACCCAACAATGTTCTAATCAACTTGTTTTCCATGTCTGCTGAGCAGAAAGAAGCTGCATGGAGGTGCTCTGTGAGGAAGTGCTCTTTCTTCCCTATTATCATGTCAAATTTTAAATAACTGTTCAGAGAATCCCCCATTTGCTGCCAAGCAAAATATTCAAATGGAATGTTTGGTCTTGACTTGTGAGTGAACTTTTCACTGTTGATTCGCTATTGTTGGTCTCATCCATTGCTAAACTTGCTTGTCAAAATGCTGCTGAAGTGGAATCATTAAAGTCCTGCCAAAGACATTCCACTGTCTGTAAACAAAGACAAAATGCCTCTGTTGTTAGGCAGAATTTCATCTCTAGGAGTCATGCTGAGACATGTGGCCAGTCTGTGGTTTCTTCCATAATCACTGCATTCAGTTAGAAAATCTGCCCTTGCAGGCTGATTTTGATTTGCTGGGTCATCGCTCTAAATGTACACATTTGACTTTTATGTATGCAGTTTACCTTTTGGACCTCTACGATATCTCATGATCCATTTAACAAATATTTCTTAAGCATCTACTCTATGCCAGGCTCTGTGTTCAAGTATGGGTTAAGTGAGCATTGAATCTAATTTATCTATTCTGATTATGTACCTACTTTTAGAGAAAAAGATAAAGAATATTCTGAAAGAGTTAAATTCTGATATTTGGGAAGATAAAAGGGAGTACAGAGAAAATTTTGGAATTTTAAGTTTTAATCCTGGCTTTAAACCTGCCTCTACTCACCTAGCTGTGTGACCTTGAGCAAGTTTCTTAATATTTTAAGCTTTACTTTCCTCCTATAAAATAGATGATAGTAATAACGGTACTGGCCTCCAAGAGTTGTGGAGGAATCACACGCACTAACTTACATAAAGTGTTTAGCTCAGTGTGCCTGACTGAGGTAATACATAAATAGTACCTATTCATGAAATTAATTTTTACATGATACAGTTTCTTGAGGAAGAGCACATGCAAAATGCAGCTACTATTGTACTGGTCAACTATTTTCAATTCAATCACTATAAAAATTACAGAATAAATATATGAATGCTTTGAGTAAAGCATCTGAGCCTTTAGATTCTAGAAAATGGCAAAACAGCATATCTGCCTTTTGGTAATCAAAGGAAATAAACATTTTCATATATAAGGATCAGTACCCAGCATATAGCTGGTAGTTAATAAATGAATGAATGAATGGTATTAAGAAATAAAGTGAATTTGCAAAAAGGCCTGACCATTTTCAAACTTATCTGTATAATGTGATCAAGTAACAAGAAAAATGTGACTTAGGATTGCAAAATGCTCATATTTCTTATAATGGTAACAGCCCAGCTGGGCAGGGGCTTTATGTCAAAATGCTGGTACTAAAATGTATTATAATTACATCCCTTATCTCTAGGTTTTCAGGCCCTTTTGCCTTCTATCACTTCTGGCCATTTCTGGAGTTTTTAGGTATTATATCTTATAATAAATGAGAAGCATTTTTGGTGAACTAATGAAAAGAAATTTAAAAAGAAAAAACCATATCCAGGTGCAATGGGTCACACCTATACAAATCCCAGTAATTTGGCAGGCTGAGGTGGGAGGACTGCTTGAGCTCAGGAATTTGAGACCAGCCTGGGCAACATAGTGAAACCTCATCTCTACACAAAATTGAAAAATTAGCCTGGCATGGTGGTGAGTGTCTATAGTCCCGGTTATCCAGATGCCTGAGGTGGGAGGATCACTTGAGCCCAGCAAGTCGAGGCTACAGTGAGCTGTGATTGCACCACTGCACTCCAGTCTTAGCAGCTGAGTGAGACCCTGTCTCAAAAACAAACAAAGAAACAAGTAACAAAAGACCAAAAACCTGAATACTCCGCTATCTCTAATCAACAAGGATGGAAGAATGGGAAATCAAGGGTTAAAAAAGACACTAGCCACCGCTTATGGATGTCTCTAAGTAAAAATGAAATGTCTACTCTAGCTAGTTTACCTTTAATGTTAAAAACTGAAAACTTCATTTTTATCCCCATTGAATAAAATTCCACTTATCCCTTTTACAATGAGAAAGTGGTACCTATAGTCTTTAAGTGATGTTCTCAAGTTCATGGAGGTAGGCTCCAGGCGCCTCTGTGGATGCTGGCTGCTTTGACTTCAATTGAGAAAGAACATTTATTTTGCCTATTACCATACATAATATCTCAGAACTTTTTACTAAATTGAGCATTATTTAATGATTTGTATTATCCCACTGACACAATGTTTTTCCCACCTTCCTTAGGATATTACTACATTTGCTGTTAAGACCAACCCAGACATCTTACCCAAATAGAAAATCATTTCCAAATGAACAAACTAAGATGGTCACATTGCAGTTCAGGCCACCTACAAAATGAACTAATGGATCAGGCAATTAGACCACAGTGCCCAATAAATATGGCAATAGGAAGTTTCTTTAAGTTTAATTGACCTGAATGAACAACCTGGTTGACTGTGGATGTCCAACAAAAAGTACTGACTTCCTTTATTTTGTAACAAAAACACTGAGACTCTTTTAATTGCTATTTATGGACCTTTAATGGATTTATTTTTAGTTATCATAGTGCTGATACAATGCTGTACAGCCTAATAAATTTGAGTACCATTCATTCACTCATTCATTCGTTGAATTTAAAATTGACCAGTTTTATTTCCAAATCTGCCAACAAATTGGTGTAGACCTTTGGCAACTCACTTCATTTCTGATCCTCATTTTACTATTAAATTACAACATGAGATGACTTACTAATTAACTACACCTAACAATTTACTAGACAGAAGGGGACAAAAAATAGAATTCACTTTTCAGAAAAGTCTTAATATATAATTACATTGACAAAAGTATAGACATGGAAAATGACTCTGAGGTAACACATAAACATTTGCAAACAAACATGATGAACTAACTGTACAGAAGTAAGAGAATTACAAAGTCAAGGAAAGATGAGTGTAGGATGGGGTTTGTCATATAATTTCTGTGCAGAATGCAGCTAAATTAATTGCTTTCTTGCTTAACTATTTTGGATTTGGTCATAAACACAGTAAAGATATGAACATTTTTAGAAAAGTATCTGACCCTGTTTGGATTCTAAAATATTTCAATGATAGAATATTTGCTTATTGGCAATCAAAGGAAATGTACGTTTCATGCATAATGTAACCATGATGCTCTACTATGGGAAAATCCGTACCTGCGATTTAGACTTTCTGTGTAATGGCTGCTTCAGTTCCTCTGGCACATGGGAAGTACTAAAAGAAGACAGCTCAGCTTCAGAATATTGATTATCTTCCATTTTCCTCATTTTGAGGCTATCTGTGAAGTGCCTTATATGATCTAGAGCAGAAAGTCCACTTTTATATTCTTCCTCTTTATACCTAAAATGAACCAATGAAAAACATAGAAATTTTTTTTCAGTTTGTTATCTAATCAAATCACTTTCATTTGAATCTATCTGTACAACTGACAAACTTCATATGATGTATCTGCAGGGTTAAGTAGCATGCATCAATTATTGGGTTTTTATAAGTATTTACAAACATCATGCCTTAAAAATATATTTCTGTTAAGATTTTTAGTAACTAAAACCAAGCATATATTTGAGATAAAGAGTTAAAGTCAGTGACACATTTGTCAGTAATGTGCACAGACAGAATTCATATATTCATAATTTCCATGTAAAGTAAAGCTAAGTTATGACAATATTTAGTCAATATCCATCATGAAAATATAATAGTGCCATCAATTTAACTGTTTGGTTATTTCTTTTCATTTAAAAAGTTATCATCTATATAGATCACATATATATCTAATGAAGTGAAATTTATCTCAATTATACTTAACTGATGATCATACCAGATTATTGCATACATTAAATATGTCAAAATCTCTATTTTTCTTTGAGTTTTATAGGTAGAATCTAACAATAAATGATTGTGTACTTATGTAGCTTTCATTTTATCTTTCCCACCTCAGGTTAATCAGAGTTGCACAAAACCTGATGTATTTATACGCTTGTGGATTATGTTGATGGCTACCTTATTTTCATCTATTTAAATCCAATCCACTGAGTATCCCTTACTAATTCAAATTTAATTTTTGTTATTTATACCTCACAAATTGCTTATCACAGGAGGAATTGCAACCGTATGTGGATCTACTATAACTTAGTTTCTAAAGTCACCCAAGGTACTCACCTCACTGGGGATGTCTTGCAACTCATCTCCAGAGCACTGGTTTCTTCATAGTCATCCTCAGGGTTTCCTTCATGTAAATTACTTGTCACTGGTTCCTTTCCTGTTTTTCCAGTAATATCATTGTCTTCATCCTCCTCATCCAACAACACCTCATCTTCAACTTCTTCATCATCCAGTAAGTCTGAATTTTGACTGGTCACCAAAGCCTTTTCATCTTTAAAATGACTGCCATTCATTCTTTCAAAAGCATTAAAAAAAGTCCAATTGTTGGTTTCACTTTTAAAATCGTAATTTGTTTCTTTATTATGTCTTCCCAACAACAGTTTAGATTTTCAACACTTACACAGGAAAGTTTTTATTGTTTACGTTCTATGTCAACCATGAAAAAATAATGTGACCTCACAAATGGGAAGATAAAGAAAAAAATAATTGTATGATTGTTCAGATTATAAATGAAGCCTCTGGCAGAACCTAAGAAACAATCTTGGTCTCCTATTTCTTATCAGACTTTGCTTGATAATTGATATTTCTATATATATCATATAAAAAGGCACACAGATACATTCTCAGCACAATTTACCTAATTACCATATAAGTACCCGCCATTTAAAATAATAGATTCCTGGAAAACTCATATCACTCATGGGCAGTAGCTTCAATACATATGCCTAAAGTGAATCTAAAAGTCCAAAGACAATGTTAAAGTAGCTGCCAAGAAACAACTAGATGACATTTGTGTTATATTCCACTTAGCCACTCTATCCAAATTTGGAAGTAATTGAGAGCTCATTTATTTGTACTATTTTCAAATTATTTTGTACAGTCTGAATGTGAAATAGTTCCTTGTTTCTCAGGAAAACACCAGGGTGGAAAAAGCTGAGGTATCAACAATGCACCCCCATCACTTTCCCACATAACAAAAATGAGTATAATTTAATATTCAGATCTCCCAGCATTAAAAAATAAATAAAACAATCTTGGATGTGACAAAAGTAGATAGTAAGAATCCATTTGACCAGAAAAAGTCATATCATTATTAAGCTTTTAATATAAACAATCTCTTAACCTCTTTTATCAAAGAATGGTGAAAATTTATACACAGACATAAATTAGTTTCCAAATACACTGCCAACTTGCTTGCATGAGTGGATTAAAATTTTTATTTAAAAAAAAATGAAAGAAAAAATAAAGGAACAAAAGAGTACATGGGTGAAAATCAAAAGTAACAAAAGCCAACATAATTAAGAAAATCTATTTATTAATTAAGTTTTCAAATGTGGCAATTTGCAGGGAATAAATTATTCATCAAAAGTAGCCTGACAGGAGTTCAGGGGAAAAACTTAGATGACTCAACCTTCTTACTTCTGTGCTGTTTAGACATGTTGAAGCCAGATGTTGCAGCTATGCAGGTTCATAAATCGCCAATTAAAGGCTAGAAAATTTGAATAAGCATCTCAGAACCCAAATGGTGTGTTTTGTTCAACGGTTCTTACATGCATGAAGTAAATATCATTATCAAAGTGTAAGATTGTTACTGTTTCTTGCTTGTTCTTGCTACTTTATCCTTCTGATCATCTACTTCCCCTCTCCCTTTCACAGACAGACAGACAGACAGAAACACACACACAAATGGGCCAGCAAAGGGAAAGATACATCCAACTGCACACTGGTGTGATTATCAGATTTCTGAGAGACTGGAAGGGTCTTTTTTCTTGTTTTTCTTAGACACACTTTTACACAAGTTGAAGAACAGAAGTGGTCTTTTCTTTGTTATTTTAGTAAAAAATGTTTATTTGATGCTTGCCTTGAAGAAATTACATAAAATAATTGTTTGACTTTTAATAACATCAAAAATAGAGGACACTAACCCAATAATACTTGCATGACGAAAAATAATGGAACTTTCAACTAATGTCATGTTTTTTAAAAATTTACAATGCAGCATCCTAATTTAATAGGTCACTATATAGTTATGTCCAGAAAAGTCTACTACTTCTCAACAACAGGTATTTAATTATAGCTTATAGGTAAGAAAAATTAAATCCAGTAGTTTTGGTGAAATAGTGTTTCATTAACTTCATATGCAATGTGAAGTGCTGGGTAACTGTTAAGTATTATCATTAACAGCATTAAAAGCTTTTTTAAATGAATTAAGCTATTCATGCTTAATGTTGATGATGACAAAAGGGAGCCAGTGCATCAGGTCGGTAAAAACAAGGATGGTCATACCCACTGAAATAAACAGGCCAGAATTAAATGAGTAGTCACTTAAGAGGACATAAAGTAGCAATAGAATCTTAAGAAGACTAAAAAAGTTCCTATGTAAAATATATTTGGAGGAAACTCCATGGGTATTTCATATATAAATGCATACATACATATATACTATAATATGTATATTACATATATACAGAATATACAAATACATATATAGGTATAATACATATATATATAGAATCATATATTATCTGTAATATATATATAATGTATAACTCATAATAGTAACCAGTATTGATCAGTGATTCAACTGAATCCCTGTGATGGCCTTTTCTTCTACTTCTGAAATTTTGATAACGGATTCTATTCAGCTATCAATTAGGTAAATCCTGGTAAAATTATGGGCTCTGGAACCAGACAGCTAAGGTTGAATCCCATTGATTACTTATGTGACCTCTGACACAATGGTTTAAGCTTCAATGTCTCCATTCCTTCACTGCTAAAATTACAGTGGCTATCTCACAGGGTTATCATGAAATTAAATTAATTAATACATATAAAATGCTTGGAAGCACATGTGGTATTTAATATGCACTAAATATATACCAATCTTTGGTGACTGAATTAATAGTAGTGCCACAAAAGTGAGCATAGAAAGTATATTTTAAAACATATTCATTTCAGTCGTCACAGAGTTTAAAGAGTAAAAAACAGCTTTACCTCTCCTCCACATTCCTGGGAGACTGACTGCTGTGGTTGCTGTTCCCAATGAAATTTCGAATTTCTGTGAAGTAAGCATCTTCTTTGTCATCCAGAATCGCACCTGTACTTTCCAGTTCAGAATGAGGCGACGATGTTGCTGTACCTGCGTGGAGCAGAAAGCCTTTTATGACAAAGATTATTGTTTATCTAGCTACTTATTTGGAAACTCACTCCTTATGAATTTGATCAGTGTTATTTCTTCAAACATGCCCTATGAATATTAATAACTTTAGGAGGTCAAAGTCTCCCCAGTTTACCATAATACACATGGCCATGACAGTCCTTTGGGAACATATTGAACCACTGAAATCATGAAGTACAGTCTCGCAAAGAAGTTGCTTCTCTCACTAGCTTTTCCTTACGTCTATTGTGACATGAGAACATTTGTGTTCATATAATGAGAATTTAGGGTGAGACAAATTATGAACAAGTCTTAAATAGATTCTGCCATATGACACTGTATATGAAGTCCTGGTTGCAGTCAACATGCTTTTTTTTTTTTTGGCTGCTGTGCTAAAGCATATAACAAAATACAGTTTAAAGGCACACTGAAAATTCTGCATCCCGGTTTGCTGGGCAAAGCTGTGGGTTGACTCAGAACACTCCAGTCCAGGGGCTGGTGTAGTATTAAAAGGACAATATCAGATCTGCTGATTACAAGATGATCTTCAGCTTCCTTGGCCATGAAACGCGAGACTCACAATACCTGTATCACAGGATTGATGTAAGGCTTACATAAACTTAATCAACTATAAACACTTTGTATGTGGTTGAGCTTTACACCAACATTAGCTTCCTGTTGTTTATGTTGCCTACAAAGTATCTATAATATAATAGTTCATCACAATAGTCTATATGACAAAAACAAGAGGTTAAAACATCCCCTCATCTAAAAGAGGTTATAATCTAGGTCAACAAGTATTAACGTTGACATATTACACGTTTAACTATTTTTCCTAAAATAACTTTGATAAGAAAATTATAGTTGTCTGCTCTAAGGGTACACACAGTTAGACAGTGTGGTCAGTTCTGCATATTGGATTATACTTCTGTACCTAAAATCTAATACTTTAAAACTATGATCATTAAATTGCTGACTTTGAGGGAGATGAACAGTATATACTTTTAGGTAGTAATCAGACAAGATCATAAACAATGTGCCTTTACAGTGGAAGAAAGATTAATAATTTAAAAATTCCATCAATAAAGATTGCTAGTCTGTATTAATCCAACTTTTTTCTGTTCTTAAATCTCTTTGCCTGAACTCTGTATCTCTCCTCCCCTACTCCCAAAGCATAACCTTTATTCTCTGGAGACAAATTGTGACTGCACAGGTTGGCTCTGCACACGTATGCCAGTTGGCAAATGTTACTTAATGACTTATTATCTAACTATTAGAAGCCAAAGACTGGAAAACCTACAATCCCTTCTGCTAAATATGTGCTGGCAAGGTTCTAGTTAAGAAAAGTCTAGTTTTATGCCGGTTACTTTTATCTTAATTTTATATAAGAATTTGTGACAAAAACAAAGCACCACTATCATTTGCTATGGGTTGCTCTGATCATGTCAATAGTCTCATATTCCGAGTCATAACAAAATCTACCCAGAGAGGTTCTCTGATCTGCAGGCCTTTTACAAAAGCAGCTATGCTTTCTAGATTAATATTCAGAGGGTGACATTCTGGGTCTGCCACTCTAGAAACTCTGCCATGCCTAGGGGCCACATGCTGTGCCAATAGGTGAAAAGACAGTCCCCTGCTATTAAGGAAATCTTGTCTCATAAGTCTCCTGTGAGTTTAGGTCATTGTCCTCTTTGCTTAAAATTACCCATTAACATGAATTCAGGAAGATAAAAAACATAATACAAATAAGGCCACTGAATCATCAATTAATCAACGGTCACATTGCTCACATTATTCTAAAATCTCAATAGAAACTTGCTGTAAATTTTTACAATAAGACCTGATTTGGTGTCTAAGTGGAATAAAAGAAGAAAGATCACATTATCTTATTATTATTTAAAATATGAAAAAGAAGTCATATTTGACTTATAACACAATGTATTACGTACCAGACATGTTCCCATTCTCATGTTTCTTTAGGTGTCTGTCTAAATTGGTTTGTTGACCAAAACACCTATCACATAAGTGACACTTAAATGGCTTCTCTTTATTGTGGATGTTGCGAACATGCCTTTGCAAGTTAGAAGATATGCTAAATGATCTGTCACAGTATTTGCATCTGAAAAATAAACAAAGAGAAAATATTGACAAGCACAGTAAAAGGTATTTCTCAAGACTAGTTAGCCAGCTTTCAAAAATCATCTCCACTCATAAAACAACATTTTAAAGGAAAGGCATGGGGAGAATACTATTCACACAGTTAAGATTTTAATTCCAATAGACTGTGGTCGCTTTAAAGACTTTCATGACTTTATCAAAAACCATAAAATATTAGTGATTTGATTGCTCCCAAATTCATTAATCAGTACCAATATTTTAAGTAAACCTCATAAAATAAAGCACACTGAGGAACGGTAGCATTGTTTTGTCTTCTGCTTAGGACAATACAATTAATTTTTTGGTAAACAAACATAAAACATTCATATAGTTTTCAAATACAGTAATACATCACTTTTTAATTCAAAATTGCAGTCTGATTAACCAATTTCTCAGGAAATTCACTTTCTCAGATGCTAATCCTAAAGAAAATTCCATTATCAGTTTCAAAGTAGCAATGAACATTCTAGACTTTTAAAACTAAGACAATGTAAGTAACTCAGTCTGATACCCAAGAATCATCTACCATAAAGCCTTTTCTCTATTAATCTTTAAACTGTTATAAAAAAATAACGTCACTAAATTCACTTTGTTAAAAAAAAGCAAAGGTCTTCCATTTATCTCCCTTCCTATTACTCCCTATTTTTCATTTCTCTTTTTCTGAAAGAGTCTCTAGCAGTCTGAACTAGGTCAGTTTTTCATGAAAGTACTTATTATTGGTTGGTTAATTGTTTCTGTCGTCTATGTGATAAAAATACCATAAATTATTTTTAACGTTTTCCTTTAGTCATAAAATGAAGACATAAAAATGCAAGGCCCCCTTCCCCTGGTTCTCATCAGTGACGAAGAAAAAGGTTTTAGTAATTGAGGTTATTGTCCTCTGTCATTTTAAGGTAAAGGTTCCATTATTTGCCATCATTTGTTTCTGTGATTTTGGGGGACATATTACTTGAAAAAAAAAGTTAACTTTCTCCAAATGACTTTTTTGTTGTTGCTGTTTTTTAGATGAAGCCTCACTTCATCACCCAGACTGGAGTGCAATGGCACAATCTCGGCTCACTGCAACCTCCACCTCCTGGGTTCAAGCGATTCCCCTGCCTCAGCCTCCTGAGTAGCTGGGATTACAGGCATGTGTCACCATGCTCAGCTAACTTTTGCATTTTTGTAGAGACAGAGTTTCACCATGTTGGCCAGGCTAGTCTCCAACTCCTGACCTCAAGTGATCCACACACCTCAGCCTTCCAAAGTGTCAGGATTATAATCGTGGGTCACTGCGTCCAGCCTCCAAATGACTTTTAAATGAAAACTTCAATCTTAGAGGACAGAAAATTCTTCACTCATCCTTCCATGTGTGAAGGGCCCTTCTCCTCCCACTTCTGAATGCAGAGTCAGTGCTTCAAGAGCTCTAAAGCAGAAATCAGCCCATTCCACTAGAGTTCTTGGGCTTCTGTGGCTGTCCTTATGTGATGCCAGAAGTCTAGTCAGTTCAGTAGGAAAAATAATCTGTTGAACTAGTTACTTTGGCATAGTATTAATAAACCAACACAAGTACTGATTTAATTTTTCCCCCTTAAAAAACTGTTCTGGCATCATAAGGTTCTTCAACTTTCCTCACTTACAATATTAATAAAAAATGTGTGAAACCCCACATTATGGTAGTTGTAATATTTTAACCCCTGTTTTTTTTTAAAAAAAAATGCATATAAAGTTATGACCTTCTCTGCAATAACTCTGTTTACCTCCAAGGTCCACTGCAATGAGAACCATGCTATATTTAGCACAATTTATTCTGTGCTTAGCAAAATAACCTAGAAAACCCTGTTAGAGTAAACATACTCCCACGAAACACTGTAAGAAATTTTTTCACCCAAAACACTTTCTACACAAATCATGAGGAAGAGAGATTATGTTTCTGCCATGCTCCTAACTTTCTGCTTGCACACAAAGGGTCTTTTCCAAATCTAGTAAGCATCATCTTCTCAAATCTAAAGAAGCATGTTCTAATCAATGATCAGTTGTTACTTTCTATCTCTCCTCTGCTAAAGTCTTGGCCAGAAGAAGAATGCGCTAAATAAAAAATCAATTCCTTCTACACAACTCCAATAAGAGCTTAAGTTTTAGGAATTCTTAAAATGAACACATAACACAGTCATGGGCAGTATACTATTAAGCCTTCTTAGTTATCGGATGCAGACATGGAGGTCAGACGAGCCTTTGATATCATGATGCAAAATAAAAACGCTGAAGTGAGAGCTCTGGGCCTGGGTTTTCATCCTGACTCTATTAGTATCAGACTTTGCAGAAGGCAATTAGCATATGTAAATCTGAATTTTTTCATTTGTAAAACAGAGGGGCTAATGCATCAAGGACACAGAGATGAATAAGATATGAATTATCTGGGACATGGTGGCACCTGCCTATAATCCCTCCTCCTGCTAATAATCAGGAGGTGGACGTGGGAGAATTGCTTGAAGCCAGGAGTTCAGAACCAGCCTGAGCTACAGAGTGAGACCTATTGTCTATTAAAAAAAAAAAGGCAGGGGGGGATTCCACTGTCAAGGAGCTTGTGGTCTACTGGTATTTATCTATCTGAAGAGAGAATTTTCTATATAGGGGACCATGTTTAACTTTTACTACATAAAGTATTAAAACATAATAGAACTTTCCAGAAGGCACAGGTCAGCCACAGGAAGCAGACATAATCTGTATATAATTTACATATCTTTTTAATTTTTTTATTTAATTTTTTTCTTTTTGAAGTAATTTTAGACTTACAGAAGAGTTGCAAAGATAGTACAAAGGGTTCCCATATACCCTTTACCTCAGTTCCTCCAATATTAACATCTTACCTAACATTCATTAAAACTAGGAAATTAACATTGATGTAATACTATTAACTAAAATACAGACTTTATTTTAATATCACCAATTTTCTCCAATGCTCTTTTTCCATTCCAGGATCTGATCTAAGATCCCACATTGCATTTAGCTGTCATGTCTCCTTAGTTTTCTACAGTCTCTGACAGTTCCTCAGTCTTTCCTTGCCTTTAATTACCCTGATACTTCTGAATAATACCGATAGGGAATTTGGTAGAATTTTCCTCCATTTGGGTTGGTCTGATATTTTCTCATTATTAGAGTGAGGTTATAAATTTTGGGGGAAAATAGCACAGAGACAATATGCCCTCTCAGTGTGTCCTATCAAGGGTTACATGATGCTGACATGTCTAACTTCTGGCGTTGTTAACCCTGATCATTTGGATAAGGTAATATCTGCCAGGTTTCTCCACTATAAGGTTACTACTTTTTCTCTTTCTAATTAACAAATATTTTGCAGAAGATATTTTGGGGCTATGCAAATATCCTGTTTCTCCTTGAACTTTCACTCACTAATTTTTTATTTTTTAAATGAAGTTTTCTTTTTTTGAAGATGGTGTCTCTCTGGGTTGCCCAGGCTGGTCTTCACCTCCTAGGTTTGGGTGGTCCTCCTGCCCCAGCCTCTCTGAGTGCTGGGATTGTAGGCATGAGGCACCACATTTGGCCTAAATAAACTTTTCATTTTAGAAGAGTTCTAGATTTATTAAAAGGTTGCAAAGACAGTACATAGTACCCATTTTCCCCTATTGTTAATATATTTCACGTACATTTGTCACTACTATTAAACCAACATTGATACATTAACTAAACTATAAACTCTAGTTCACTACATACACTCATTTTAACATTCAATTGATCTTGCCTGTAGCAATTATTATTGTGATGTCCTAATTGTGATTTTGTTCTCCTCATTTTTTCTACACTGTTCATTGGAATTCTTCCACAAGGAAAAAATAAATAAATAAAAAAATAAAACCAGAGGGGCTGGACAAATAATTGTGTAAAATCTCCAGCTATACCAAAATTCTGGTTTGTGGTTTAAAAAAAATATATGTACGATAATAGCGCCATTATTGGGTGGAATAAAACCATTGAATTTATGTACAAAGAAAGAGTAAAATGAACCTGATAACACAGTTTCCAGTACTCTTGCCATAACAAAACATGAGTGTGGAAATCTTTCCTTCCACTTAAGCAGAATTTCTGGTAATAGAATTTTCTGAAAAGGGGAAATCATCTAAAACTTCCCAGTATTACATCTCTCTGAGACCTGTTATATCAAGTGTATTCTATCATGCATAAATTGGAAATATATCACTTATAATTAGTGATTTATAAAACAGGTAGGAAAGCAAGGAAATTGAGAAAACACTGATGTTTTAAGTTTAGCTCCCTCTAGCTTTCTCCTAAGATTTTAATTATCCTCAAATGACTCATTTTCTTATTTTATCATTAAAAAAAATTTGAAATGTGATAAATAACTTACTTTTTTGTTTTAATAGAAAAACTTAGCACTCAGGAAAAAATAATTTTGCATACAAGCAATGTATAAGAATTTCAAAGGAGAATGACATTATGATATTACTTAAGTTATATAATATTCATTCTTTGAAGAAATATTTATGAGTACCTAATACTGTGTGCAAGGCATTGAACATTAAACAATGTAGTTTATATTTTAAAATTGGAAAAAGTCTATTTTCAATCTTTCATAAACAATATTAAAATTAGATGTGTTCAATGTGTCATATAACTAATCTTGGCATGTAATAGAATAAACGAAGAGGTAATTTACGAAATTATTGATAAAATTACCCCTTTTTCTATAATATATTTTATCTGTCCTACCTCTAGTTTCACATTTTCTTCTTCCCCGACTTCCCCAGGTTTAAGATCTGTTCCTTTATTCTTTTTTTCTTTTTCTTTTTGACAGAGTCTTACTCTGTCACCCAGGTTGGAATGTAGTGGTGCAATCTTGGCCTACTGCAACCTCCACCTCCCAGGTGCAGTGGATTCTCCTGCCTCAGTCTCCCAAGTAGCTGGGACTACAGGTGTGAGCCACCACACCCAACTAATTTTTGTATTTTTAGTAGAGACAGGGTTTCACCATGTTGGCCAGGCTGATCTCAAACTCCTGACCTCAAGGGATCCACCTGTCTCTGCCTCCCAAAGTGTTGGGATTACAGGCGTGAGCCACTGTGTCCAGCCTAAAATTTATTCTTTAAACCTCCTATTGTAACCCATGGAAAATGACTTAGCTGCGCTGGGGGAAAAAAGTACATATGGGTTGTTAATTCCTAGCAGAGATCTGAGGCTTGGAAAAGGAAGGCTGCAATGTTATGATTTTTGTCAATTAAGATCATCCTAATTATTGAGAAAAGAGAACACAATGATAATAAAAAATAATATTTAAAATGGCTAGCATTTCTTAAGTACTTATTCTGTCTTAGACACTGTGCTGGAACTTTTAAACTGAGAGGTAGGAAGCCTTGATTAAAGAAACCGGAACTCTTCTAATTTCGATCCTAGCCATTAGTCAATTCTTTCTTGACTCAAAATTGAATAGACATATATTCAGACATGTATAAAAAAGCCTCCTATGAAATCGTGTCCATGAACTCACTTTAATTACTACAATATTTGTCAAGATATTTAGCAAATATCATTGTCAAACCTGTAAGGTTGCTCTCCTGTATGGGTTCTCAAGTGCCGTGTTAGGTTTGCAGACCTTGGAAAAATCTTGCCACAGTATCTGTTATGAAAAGATGTTTATAAAAGAAAGTCAGCACAGTCGACTATATTTCACTCAAGCCACACAGCAGCCAGATGCTTATTCCTGGTTCAATTAATCTTGCATGGAACTCACATTTCTTTGGTATTTAAAATTTGTAACAAAGCCATTTCACAGATATTAATATAAATAAGTCTACAAATAAAGACTTAATTCTAAGGTCTGGTTGAATTTATTCGCATATAAGCAAGCAATTTATGAAAATAGACTTTAGTTTTGATTACTCCTATACATCTCTCTTATTAACTCGATATTTTTACATTCACAAAATTGAACCAGACAAGGGGATAAAAATATGGTTAGAGTTTCTGATTCTGGGTTGATGTAAACAGATTTCAAATGTTTCAACGTCATTTCAAATGTTTCATTTTACACGTCAGTCACAGTGATAACTCCCTATACATAGAGTGGTATCAGATCAGACAAAATCCTGAGACTTCATCCATCAAGGTATGTACTCATAAAAGCCTTTTTTTCTGGAAAGAAAGTGACATATTTTTCAAAGAGCAGATAAAGTTGCATGCCTGAGTCAGATACCTACACATTTCTAAAGATGATTCAGAAATTATAAGCATAATTTATGTAGCAAAAAAAATCACACACAAAACCAGAAACATAAAATAAGCTTTACTACTGATGAGTAACAAAAAATTTACTACCTAGTTTCATCCACTTGTGGACCTTATTTGTCTTTAATTAATGGCCTTATTCTTTAATGCCATGACAATTAATGAATATATGCTTGAGGACAGTAGTAGTATACCTTTAGATGAAAATAATTAATTGTGAAAGAAAATTCATAAATATCAAAGTGAGACAAGTAGATAGTATTTGGACTGTTTCCAACCTCATTTATCACAACCAAATGGCCTGTGTTAAAATTCACATTTAATAATTTTTTAAAAACACTATTTTTATATTTCACTAAATGAAGAACACTTTGAAGTGCTTGAGATCTATCATGGTGGCTATTAATCATCTAATCAGGAATAATTTCCAAAACAAACAGCAAGGCCTTTTGAAATCAGAGGGGAGATTTCTGGAAAGTCAGCCATGATTAACTGTGCAGTTACCTGCAGGTATAGCGTTCCTTTCCCTTCCGCAGAAGGTTCTCTGGCAGGGCACTGGGAGGCGCCCTGAAGTTGAACATAGAGGGTACTGACTGTAGGAGCTCACTTGCCTCAGGTTTCAGGGCACTGAAGCTCTCTAGCTTTTCTGCCATGTTTTCAATAGCTGACATCTGAAAGGTAAAAGCACAAGACCATGAAGCGTTTGGCATCTTGTCTTCTATGATAATCTCTGGCAAACCAAGGACATCATTAAAAGGGAAGCATGAAATCTGCGATGGGTTGTAGAAAGAGACTGTAGTATCCCAATATTAAATAAACAACAACAGAATTGATTTATTTGGGAAATACCATAAGTAGAACCAAGCTTATAAAATGCTGAGTGAACTTTTTCCATAAGACCTTGGTTAGGCCATTTTATCATAATCTGATAAATAATTGAACATTGAAATACATAAGAGAGCTAATAAAGCCAAGTCAAGTTTTTTATTTGATTAAGTGACAGCATTAGTATCATGGGATGGATATTAACGTAATGGAAATTATAGGGAAAGTTGCTATATGCCTTGCCTAGGCAATGAAAACCATAAGAACCATCCAGTCCCAAGAAAAGAACTGAAAGCATGGAAGAACATGAAGTGTTACAAAATTACAGCTTAAGCCAAATATGTGTAACTCAGAAAGAAAAAAATTAAATGTATAGGAGGGTATTGCCTAAGACTACATTAAATTACCATCTGGATATGCCATATTTTTAAGTGGGATCATATACAAATAATTTTGATTAAATATTAATTTCATCAAAGACAAAGACTGAGTTGAAATGACAGTTCGTCATATGTTAGTATAATTTCATATAACATAACTTGGCATGTACCTTGTAAGACAGGGAGAGCAGTTCATGTAACTATGCTTTTAGAGAAACATTCTTGAAAGAAAACTATCCCTGCCTAATTCTTCCCCCCAATAATCTAATATTTGTTGTTCATAATCTTCAAGTTTTTGTTCACCTGCACACTTATTTGAGAGTCACAAGCAGAGGATGGCATTTACTTTTAAAGTTGGCTTGATCACTGTTTTTAAAAAAATTTTTTGTAGAGATGTAGTCTCACTATGTTGCACAGGCTGGTCTTGAACTCCTGGTCTCAAGCAAGCCTTTCACCTGCTTCAGTCTCCCAAAGTGCTGGGATTATAGGCATAAGCTACTGTGCCCAGCCTTAGCTTGATTCTTAAGCTCCACAGCCAGAGGGACTCTCCCCTTTCCTTTGACCCTCTCAACATGTTGGTTTTCCTCAGGGCTCACATTTTATTTGGAAGCTGCTTATTACTGAATTTTTAAGTAGAAAAACAAGCTTTCAGGCCATCCTGTTAAATCAACTCACCCATTATTTATTTGATTCTCAGGGCAGTGTGCCATTAGAAAGGCTCAAGAAGCTATTTTAAAAGGTGTTTGCATTCTATATACATTATATAAAATTATCAAAGAGCTGTGATGCTCAACCAGAAGATACATAAGAATTGAGATGATGACTGCAAGTTCAAACAACTGGTCAACCCAAGAAACTATCCTTTTGCTAATGAGACAGCAGGACAGAGATGAAGGCCTAATTTATGAGCTCAAGTTAAAAATAAAAGGCAACATTTCCTACTCAGAAGGAAAAATTAACAAGACATATATTCTGTGGACACCCAACTGGACAGAATACCATCAACTTCGTAAAGCAGAGCAAAATCTGACAGCATGGCCTGAATATGATCTCTTCTCACGAAAGGAATATTGTGTGTTTGATTCTTCAAGTGACTATTCATGTTCTAGTTAGTTCTCTTTTTTTTCCCCTTTATCCTGGAGCCTGCCCTCTCATTTCATGCCTGGACTCCTAATGCTAGCTACAAATTGCAACGTACAGGGTACTACTGCCAATTTGCCAAATGTCTTTCATCAAACACAGTACAAAAAAATCTCAGAGGAAAGTCAAGATACATTTACTTGTCAGACGACAAATGTGAATGCATTGGGAGGCAGTAAGGGCTATAAGCTCAGGGGTTTGATTCATAATCACTCAGCTGCTAAAACATTCTCCACAGATGCAAGTGGACAGCACATTTGTCACGATGAAGGATTTTGACACATACTGATCACAGGGCAGAGATATGGAATGATGCTGCTGCTCACAGAGGTTGGAGGAAGTTCTGTCTCTGCAGAACACGGTCATTATTCCCTTCTAGACAGAGCATTAGCATGTCCATGTTACTTTGGATTTCTTTATTAAAAAATCAATCCAGAAATTTTTATGATACTCTTGTATTTGCATTTCTTCCTTCTAATTGTTCCTTGTAGAAAATCATTTTTAGATTCCACCCAGCAAGAAAGCAAGAAATAAGTTTTCTGAGTGAAAAATAACGTCTGGCCTTCAAACTGATTAGCACTAGTAACAAGCATGGGTAAGGGTCATGATCACACACATTTATTCGGAAGAACAGTCAGTGCATGGGTAGTGATTATAAATGTTTTACTTAGGTACATTTAATATTTAAGTAAAAGTTCATTATCTAGTGGTTTTAAATCATTTGAGTGTCCATCCTGCTGACATACTCAGATTCCTGCAACAAAACATCTCATAGAAACACGTTTCCTTTTATATGGAAAATAGCTTACTCGTGACTATTATTCTCGGCTTTCATCTTCAGCACACATAAACTACAAGTCCTTCAAGTTATTTGAGAGCAATTGGCTGTTGAGAAATGTGTCTTGCTTTAGTAGCTGCTAATAGCTAGCTCCTTTTGAAGAAAGATCACTGTGATTATTTTTCCTCAAACTGTTTCGATTTGGGAAAACCATCAAGAAACAAGAAAATAGATTATGGGCTTGATGGCTAAATAATGACATTCTTAAAGGTAATAGGAAAAATAATAAGGGTTATGCAAGTGTCTTACAAGCTGACCCCACCTTTGGCTTCTGGTGTCAAATGAAAAGAGGATTAAATTGAAGTGGGGAAAGGGAGGGAAAGAAGATGGGAAGCGAGCTGAGGGTAACTGTTAACACACATACACACGTACACAAAACATTTTCTGCCCAGCCAGCAACCACTGAAGCAACATAAAAGCCTTCGTTGAATCCTTCTTTTCATCTTCCTAATATTTGCTCTTACAGCACTTGACCTCAGTTGAAAAGAATGAGTTTCCACATTAAGATAAACAGAAGTGACTCAGACATCTGCTAGTTGGGGCAACTTGGCAGTTCTGTGACCATCGTCAGCCCTAGTCAATACCTATGATTTAGGGTATTGGATTAACATGAGCTCTATTGAGTGTACAGATCAAAACCCCAACTTTCTCTTGCTGGCTGATCTGACTCACGTGATGTTCCTCCAAAAGTAACACACTTTTTGCAGGAGAAATAGTAAGTTTTGAGATTAATTTTAAAATTTAAAAATCAAGATAAATTGGAATAAATGGAACAGAATCTAGCTATATGTTTTTAAATTATGAAAAAATCAAATGAGAAGAGCAATAGCTACTATGACGAATAAGAAATTTGCTGAGAATGGGGAAATCAAAGGGGTAAAAGTTAGATCATATATTTTAAAAATATATTACCCTGTGATTCATTAATGTCATAGGCTAATCTAAGATCAGTAAGTGACAGTTTTTTTCCTATGGAACAGTAATTTTTATTTACATATATAATAGTTGATGTTATCTGCAGCCAGATGTCTGGAAGAGGAAGTCATTTCACCCTGTTCCAGTCCCCAAGAGGCTATTAACTTTATACTGACGCAAACTAATATTTAGACACAATTCCCTAGCTTCTACCAAAAAATGTAGCTATCTCTCTAGTCAAATAAAGTTAGTATTTTTAAAAACATTTCAGCAGGCAAGATATTATCAACTGGGTCTTAAGCACTTAACATTTATTATCTGGCAGCCAATAATTGATGACATAAAAAGGTTTCTCATTAAAACTATTAAAGTGACAACCTGATTACATGAAATGATATGTCCAACAACACCATTAATCATGTGACCCAATGTTTCGCAAATTAGATTACACATGACTTTATCATAAAATAACTAACTTTTCATAAATAACTTATGATGGGAAAGTTTGTAGATTTGGTAGTTTTCTATGTTTATTCACTTGATAATCTTGAGAAATCTCAAAATCATGGTCATATGGGGGAGAAGTAAATATTCCTATTTTGTGGTTATCTCACTCCATGTATCACATTCAGCAGTCATGATTATGAAATCACTTAGTTTTTTCTTTATTTTTTGTGGTACATTGTAGGTGTATATATCTGTGGGATACATGAGATGTTTTCATATAGGCATACAATGTGAAATAATCACATCATGGAGAATGGAATATTCATCCCCTCAAGCATGTATCCTTTGTGTTACAAACAATCCACATAGAGATTTCTTTACCACTAAAAATTATAAACATGTATCTTTAATATTCCCTACTACTATCTGTTTTATAATACAAATGTAAATCACATCTCCAAAAAACCTGTGACTCAATGGAATGGGAATGTTTCAAAGCATTGCAACAGCAATCACTATGCTGTTGTATTGTAAGAAAAGGTAGTTTAACTTAAAATCTATATTGCCTTTGTAAGTTGGCACAATCATTGGCCATGTATGCAGGGGGTCAACACCTTAAGCTTCAACCAGCTAACAACAGAGCTATTGTCAAAGTCATACTGTACCTTAGAAAAGATGAGGACCATGAGGCACAATACTCAAGACAGATCTCTAGCAGGAAATGCAAAGGAAGAAGACTGGAAATGCAGGCCAGGATAATCAGAAAACAACCCCATCTATTGCACAACTTTGCCTAAGTTAGCGGGTTGATCTCTCTCCCTCTCTCTCCATAAATATTTGTATACTTTTGAAATAAACTTAAACCTTAAAAGTCTATCAGAACGAGAAAAATCACAATTTTACGTATTCCACAAAAGAGATAAAATGAAGAAATTTCTGGTAAAGAAAAACTAACATCAAATAGAGGAAACAGGTTAGTGCTAAAATGCTTCAACTAAGTTTATATATAATTATCCAGTGACTTTAAAAGGACAGCTGAACTATATCCCAAGATTTTGCCCATTCATCAGAAATCAGGATAATTTTCAGTGAAAAAGAGAAACAAAAACACATATACTTAGAGAATATTTTTAACTATATGTTATTTCCACTGACCGAGTTTTATTTGGGAGTAAAAACTAAATAAGCAGTATTCTTTGTATCCTGAGTATCTTCCACAATAAAAAATAAAGCTATCCCCTAATATATTAACTGAAACTGACTATATCTGGAAATAGTAACTGAAAGTCAAGGAAGTGAGACTAGATGCTAAAAGATCCATTCACTAGTTACATATGGATTTGTAAACATTTAGTTTTATATCTTCAAATAGCCAGAACCAATTTCTGCCCTGGGATATATGGATGTGAATTCCCATATCAGCCTGTATCTACACACAAGTTCAGGTTTTATCCTTTAGAAGGCTTTATCGAAAGCATCTTTACATGCTGATACAGGCTCCACCAAATAATGGTTGTTTTCACTTAGTGACCCATTTCGAAGCCTCGTTTAACAGGGTGTTCCCAGGTGTCCAGAAAGGGTTCCATATCAAGGTATAATTATGTGGAATGGATCAGATTTATCGAATAAAATCATTCTGTAAACAATTTCTAGCTCACTAAATGCCCAATTATAACTGAAAGAATGCAGCTTGAGAAAGCAGGTCAACTATCTGCTGGAGCCATATCATGTAATGGAAAGGGGTTCAGAATTCTTTACGTCTGTACAGCAATTTAGAATGTTAAGCTGTTTTCTTTTTAATGCTACATCATTTTAGTCAAAAATATAAGTAGGAAACTTACCCAAGTTCTCTGATCAGGCAGTTGGAACTGGGAGCAAAATTGAAACAAAAACAAAAAATTACTTCTGTGTTGGTATCTTTATTGCAATCTATCCTTTGAGAAATTAACATTTGTACTAAATTAGTAGTTTTTTCTTATCATGTAACTGTACCTTGAGTAAAAGCTTTGGAAATAAAAATTAAATATTTTTATAACACTGTTGAATTTCCTCTATTTACCTAAATGAAATGTTTGAATCAAGGTTCATTTTTACAAGAAAACTAAACGCTACCTACTAGAGAATCTTACAGCAAATCAGATGCTTCCTTTTTATTAATTACTACTTGCTATAAAACAATATCCGTAAATTTATTCTAATAGCTAAAAATTAAGCCATTTCCTGTAAAAATCCAATCTCTTGCATTTTTATAATGTTAATAACAAAGAAAATATATTTACTCAAATGTGAATCACTGAATAACAAAAGGATAATCAAAGGATAATGTACTTGGAAATTCACTACTTGATTTTTATTAGTATAGGACTCAGACCATCAGTAGTCAGAACAGTTAAGAATGTTAATGGAAAACTAAAAAAGTTCTAGCTATTAATGACAATTTATGACAAGATTCACTGGGAAAACCTTCAGTGGGTTAGAAGCTCTTCCAGGAGACACAAAAGTTTAAAATATCATTTTGCTTGGTTAAAGGAGATATATATTTTGCTTGTATACATTGTGGTGTCTTTATTAAGAAAGATATGTAGTTTTTAAAGGATGAAAACTTGATTGCAGAAGAAATGTAACCATAAGAAACACTTGTTGAAAGCAAAAATAGAACATGAAGAACAGAAGATTTAAGTGATTTTTCACATATTATAACTTAGGAAAAGACTGTCTCCTCAGTTCCTTGGAATGTAGTAGCAGGATAATCAGCCAATTTAAAAGAAAGAAAATACAAAAGAATGAAGAAAGGACAGAAATGGAAGTAAAAAAAGAGTCTGTTGCAGATGTATTCAAAGCCAAACATTTGCAAATAAAACGTGCAAATAACCAAAAATAATATTAAAAGTATAGAAACATCAAACCAAGGAATAATAGCCACTTTTACAATAGTGTAATTGACAAATGACTTCCATGGACGTTCAAATGGGCTATCATCGTGAATGCAAAGGATCCAAAATAGGAACAAATGAAATGGACATTCAGAGGTCACAAAGTAATAACATTCCCTGCATCTGACCTATTTGTGGCCATTCAACTCCTTTTCAAAATTATAGTGACCATAAATATTTTTCAACCATATATGCAGAGAAAGCCTCTACTATGCTTATTTCTCCCTTAGAGTAAACTAACTGATTTGTAAAAGAAAACTAGAGGACTAAATAGTTCTCACCTGGTCTGATAGAGCAAACATGCTTCTTCAAGAATTGAACTAAGAGAAGACTTGAGACCCTCGGCATTTATCTTTTAATTTTGATGTATGCACTCATGTATCTTCTAAGTATTTTTGACAGAATTTTTAAAATACATATTATTCCAAAAGGCAGTAATATAGCCTAATAATCTTTCAATAAAATTCAGTAGATTTTTATTTACCAAGGTGTTCACTTATCACTGACTAGGAATTATGGAATGGGAAGGGATATGCTGAGAACAATATAAAGATATACAAAAATTGTAAAATCAGACTTGCCCAGAGAATACCACTATGAAGCATCCTTATTTCTTTTTCCTAAAACATTGAGAATGTGATACCCCTTTATTATTATGACAACCCTAAGAAATAGATAGGGCAGATATTATTCCCATTTTGAAATGAAGATCCAGAAGCTGAGAGAATCCATGTGATTTGCTCCAATATACTTAAATGGAAAATAAAGCAATGAACAGTTTTATGCAAGCACATTAGCCATGAAATCATAACAAGCACTGAGAACAGAGGCAAGTCATTCTGCTTTGGCTCCTTGATCTGTGCCCCCTTTACTTCTGCAGTGAGGTCATGCCAAGAATACAATAAGCATCTTTTCAAGTGCTCCTAGTACATGGCATGGCCCTGGCAAAGAAATTTGGCAGGGGATGAGAGGAGGGTGTTTTAATAACATCCCTTTATAATAAAATGTTTTTGCACCCACTAATAAAAGCTCTTCCTCATTTAGGTCCTTCCACATGCCAAGCACAATGCTAAATATGTTGTGTACACAAATGTCAACTCTTCCAGCTACTCTGGGAAGGGTAAGACTTGATTAAAGAGGAAGAGGGCTTGCCTGTATCCCAGCTTGTATCCCAGCTATACATAGCACGACACACGAAAACAGTCATGATGGTTATAAAAACAATGAAATATTTCTGTAACAGTTGGTAAATAGCCTTTGCCCTAAGCACTCTAAATGTTCCCTTGCTTCCCTGGCCTCGTCCCCAAACACCCCTCAGATAGTCCCACTATCCAGCAAATAAAACATTGGCAGCTGGTGCAGCAAGAGCCTCCAGTATCCTGCTCCAGAATGGCAGAAATCCATTCTGATTGGTGGGTATTCATGACACATCAGGTTTTAAGTATTTTGATCATCACTCTTGGGTCCTGTTCTAATATCAACATACAGCAATAGGGAGTCCCTTATACCAAGACGTGACATTCTGGTGTAGGAGGAAAACACTGCCACTGCGCTCCCACAGGTGTGTTTGTGAAGATCTGAGGAATAACTGCTATGCTTGAAGCCCTGGACACATGCCTCATCTTCTGTGATCCTTAATTAATTTGGGAATATTAAAATACAACATATCTGCTCTCTTATAATTTTATTTTAAAATATATACCTACTATATTGCTAACAGCTGCAAATTCATACAGAATAAATGGTTGACAAAACTCCCCATCTTATGAAATGGTAAATTTACCATGGTTAGCAAAACATTTTTGAATTTCAAAGTGGATAGAAACCTTACACCCAACGCTCTCATTTTACAAACAGGAAAACTTAGAGCCAGGTAGACTAAGATACTAAAAGACACTGAATCCCTGATTTGGTTTTTCTCCATTCTATCATGTACCCATAGCACTCAATTTTGAAATGGTTAATTACCAAATTGTAAAGATTAGCAGAACATGAAAATCATGATTTCTGTAATTAATAGTACTGTAATTAATTATTATAACATTAATGCATATATGAATATTATATCCTCATACATATTTACTTAAAATTATACAGGAAGCTATCAGGAGAGATGTACTTTTTGTACAATATCTGACACAAAATATGTGCTACATTCCAGTTTATTAGCCTATGAAACTTTACAAGTACTACTTAGATCAGTCTAAATATAAAATATAGTCCCGATAAACATTAACTGTTTTGTAACTTACTTCTTTTCCATAAAGTAAACATGTGAATAACATCCTTTAATCTTCCTATATAAAATTAATACTAACTGGAATGTTTCTAAAACTTTTACTGCTAAACCATACATTATCTCATTTTGAAAGGGAGTGAGAGGTTTTTAGCAATAGTAGATTTATCCAACTAACCCAGAAGATTGTGTTACAACACTCATACTCTTTATTCAGGACTCTGGAAAGATACTTGAAAAAGTGTAAAAGAGGTAACAGAAAGGAAAAGGAAAAAAGAATCATATCCCATTATCTTGATTTGATTAATTTAATTACCTCATAGCTCTCCATAAGACAGCTGGCATAAACTCCCCCGATTTTATTAGAGAACCATCATTTTTTGTTTGTACATATTGCAACAGAACAAATTAGTTTACTCTGTTTTTAAGAAGTTTCATTAAAATGTTGCTATCTATAAAGACCAGAGTTTGCACCCTTTAAACAAAAGTAAAATAAATTTTAAATTAAGACACCTTATTCAAGATGTTTATATACCGTATTTGTTCTTTCAGTACGATTTTCCAGATGGTGGTTGATATGTAAACCCATTTTTTAAAATTACTAAATGTATAAGGACTTTAGGATGAACCAATTAGAGATAGTGCTGCTTTGTATTTTCCTTGCAATGATAGACTGTATATATTTTGATAAATGAACACAACTCTATTCAGCAAATAGCACTTTGCATTGTGGTGAATTCTTGTGCAATTACAGAGCTTTGCTGGAATGCTCAGTGGTCTCTAGATAAATTCCTTCACCCTCTGTGGTAACAACTTGTCAGGTAGACTCATTTCCTGTTTTTATCTAAGCTCTAAAGGAACAAGAATGACCTTCATGAGTTTGGGACGAGTCACAGTATGATCTGTTTCTCAGTATCAGCAACCACCACACACAAAGCACAGCTTGGATATTTATTTTCTTAACTGAGTCCTGCTCACTCCAAAATGCACTTTAACTCAATAAACAGTTAATAGCAGACAATCATTTAACACTGAAACCATGTTATCTTTACACATATATTAACTAATTTTTCTTTAAAGAGCTTGGGTTTTAATTCTGCTAGAATTTCCTGTGTTCTTCCACAGCAGCGTCATAGGAAATCCTAATGTTCTCAAGATGTCTTTCATTTCATTGCACCTGCTTTTCAGGATCAACAAGTTAGTTTACAAGCTGGAAATCTCAAATCCAAAATACTTACTTGTGGGTGAAACAAGAATCCTGGAGAAGGCCTCAAGTATTTCTCTTTTAAAGCTTCAAGTGGGTCAGTTAGTTTTCTTTTCTCTACTCTGAAAGGTTAAAATTAGATTTTGGAGATGAATCAGTCTCACATATCAATCACTGCATAATCACTGACATTTAAAGCATCTAACAATAAAGCCAACGGTAGGTTTCTGGGAAGCACACTCATAAAAATATAAAGACATCTGTCCATTTCTTGGAGGTTACTCATGACACTCCCAGGTACTTAAGGAGGGAGGATCCTATTTATAATGGAAAAACCCTACTGAATGACTAGGAATAAGAATAATGAGAAAATGTGAAAAATGAGGAGTCACTAAATTAGAGATATTTGTCACAAATTCAGTACCTTTCCATTCCAAATGTAGACAAGAATGCGTGATGATTTTGAAATCATGAGGTCAAGGCTGATTTTGAATACTACAGCCATTTTCTACCAAGAAAGTGTTCTCCCAAATATGCACTCTATTCCTTCCGTATTTGTCAATAATAGTAAGGGCATTTCCAAGCACATACACTGCTAGCCACTCTTTGAAGTTCTCTCTCTCTCTCAATATATATTTATATTTAAATGTATAGCATAATATATTAATATATAAATATTTTATTTAAATTATATTTAATATATATTCAGAGAGAGAGCATATATGCTCTTTGGATGCCACTGCTGATAAAGAAGGCAGGCAGATAGGATGGGTGTGGTGAGAAGAGAATGGGGAGCTTTCTGAAGAGAGAAAGACACGTAAAACTTACCTATATATCCCTTCTGCTTTAGAAATGTTTGCCATCCTGTTTTGTATTAAGCACATAGGGAAATAATATATCTATGTTGAATTAATTCCTTTTACCAACTTGGTAATTAAAAATACTTTTAGATGTATGCACTCTTAAAGCAGAATAAAATAGCTACCACTTATTGGTATTATATATGTGATATATGTGTGTTGCATATATTATTTCATTTATTGAAGTAGGTGATGTTTATACATTTTATGGATTTTTTTTAAGTCTCAGACATGAGAAGGCTAAGATTTCAACCCAAGTCTGCCACTAAAACTGGGTTCTAGGTCTTTCATGAGTTTGGCAAAATGACAGGCCTAGGTCTTAATTGAGACAAGCACCAGAGAGATGTTGGAGATCACAGTAAGAGGAATGCTAGTAGGTGATGAGGATGAGTGCAAGAGATGTGTGGAAGAATTGGAAGCCAGTTGCTATTGAGAGGGTATAAAACGGAAAGTCTGAAAAATTATCTTAACAAAGGACTGAGACACATCACTGAGTTGGAAATATGACCTGACCCGAAATGTGTGACATACAATCTACACACAAAATACGGAAGACATGTTTGTCTTTTTTTTCCTTCTCTAGTAACAGGACTGCCAAAGGAATTAAGATATAATAATTTTAAAGAGTAACCAAAATTGGTACTGACAGGACTGAGACATTTTGTATTGTCCTTTCATAATACTTTATCATATTCAAGTGAGGGTAGTTCTTTCCGTACTGACAGTGTTTCCTTGTTAATGCGTTGTAGATAATATACATAGAAGAGCCGGGTGCGGTGGCTCAAGCCTGTAATCCCAGAGCTTTGGGAGGCCGAGACAGGCGGATCACGAGGTCAGGAGATCGAGACCATCCTGGGTAACACGGTGAAACCCCGTCTCTACTAAAAAATACAAAAAACTAGCCGGGCGTGGTGGCGGGCGCCTGTAGTCCCAGCTACTCGGAGGCTGAGGCAGGAGAATGCCATAAACCCGGGAGGCAGAGCTTGCAGTGAGCTGAGAACCGGCCACTGCACTCCAGCCCGGGCGACAGAGCGAGACTCCGTCTCAAAAAAAAAAAAAAAAAAAAAATATATATATATATATATATATACATAGAAGAGTTTTAAGTGAGAAGAACTTGCAGCTCTAGTACCCATTAAGTAATATTGACTTGATAAATACTGTTGAATTAAATAATAGCACACTTCCTCTTCACAAAAGAGAATTAGGCAAAATATGAAAATACTCCAATGTTAGATAAGTTCAATAAAAAATTATCCGCATGTTCCATGAACTCTTGACAATGTTCAAGATTAGAATGAGAAAGTAAATATGAAAATGTTTGTAATATTCAAAATATGTAACAAACATATTATTCATACCCATTTAAAGAACACTAGTATTTTAAAACTAAATCACTTTGGTCAAGTGAATATTACTGAATATTGCCAAAAAGATCTTGTATTAAACTTGTATGTTTCACCCCAAGACTTTTTTGCTACATCAAAGGAAACCAGATAATGAAGCTATTAAACAGAGACTTTTTTATGCCAACTACTCATATTATGTACAAAACATACTCTGTGATTAATATTTCATTTACTTGGGGGCTCCTGAGAGAGTTACTTAGAAACAATATGACTAGCCCTTATTAAGGATATGTTGGTAGGTTAACAAAGAGTGGACTCTTGCTGTTATATATCCCCCCCTATTCCAAAAAACCTGACCCATTTTAGTACCCATGCATATTTGCATTAATCCTTCAGGATCCTCATTCTTCCGCCACTTGACAATTTACTTTAAATATGATTTTCCCATATTTTCCACTCCAAATAAAGTGTTTAAAAATAAATTTATTGTCAAGGGAAAAAAATTCTGTAGTCCTATTCCAAACCCCCAACTTCAGAAACATCTAAAAATAAGTTCAAACAGAATGATCCAACTTTCAGAATAAAAAATGAGTTCACTAGATCAAACAACTTCACTCTGTTTTATAATAATAGTAAAAATGACGTGTTAAAAAGCCATCACTTTACAGTGTAAATAACACCTTTCATACATCTGTTCATATTTTGTCATCTCCCATACACGCTTACCTGTAAATAGGGTCCATAAAGAAAGGAGTGGGTCTTGCATGCTGCAAGGAACCATCTGAAGCAGGTCTTGATTCGACATTGCTTCCTTTTTTTTCCCCAAACACGTGGTTTTTTCGAGGCTCAGTCAGCTTTGTCCCACTGGCTCTACTCCTACTGCCCATACTTAGATCCAGGGGCTGGTCTTGGCTTGTGGCAGGCGTCACTGGAGGCTTGGAGGGGACTGGAGTCAAGGGCTTCTCATCTTTTCGTTTAGTGGTGAGATCAAAGGGGGACTCAGAGCTGCCCTTCTGCAGTTTCTTTACTTCACCTGGTGATTGGGGTTCCATTTTCAAAGGTAACGATCTCAAGTCTCTATCAGGAAATGGGTACATTGATTGAGAGAATGCTGGAAAAAATGGGAGGGGAAACATGGAAGGGTAAGGTAAAGCTCCAACTTTTTTGTCTTGCAGCCCCACCAGTCCTGTTGAACCAAAGTATTTTTCAGCAATAGAAGCAATAGCCTTTATAGAATCATTCACAGCTCCTGACACCGCAGTCTGCTCCTCTAAAGATGGTGAGAAAATGGAATGATTGCTGTATTCTTTCTTATTATTTATTGAAGCCAGATTCTGAAGAGGGCTTACTTTGTCTTTGAACATTTTACCATTTTCTTTAAATTTCTCTTTATCACTTTCAATGTCACTTTCCAGATCAGAGCCCGAGGTTGTTTCCAGGTCACTGCCACTTGGTGTACTGACATCATCAAGGTCACTACTCTCTGACTGGTCACTGATTTTCTCAAGGGGCCTCTCTTCAGAGGACCTCTCGGGCTGGAGCTCCACTGGCTTATTGTCCCCTACAGATGGGTGTTTAGATAGTGCCTTCAAAATATCCTGTGTAGCTGGCAGTATCTGAGGATGTGTCATGAGGGGACTTTGACTTTTGTTTGTCTGTTCAGTACTTGATAGTCCTTTAACAGGAGAACTAGCAGGTATCAAAGGAGGCCTGTGGTACAAGCCGGAAGGAAACAGACCAGGGAAGCTAAAAGAAAATCCAGGAGCTGTTGGAAAGGTAAGACCAGCAGGATGCCTATTGGCGCCAAAATAGTCAGCAAGGCCCGGGTTGGCATGACTCATATTAACCATGGACGTTTTATCCATAGCTGGGGTTCCAGGAAGTGAAATGCCTTGGCCAAAAAATCCACCTGCCGCAAAATGGTTCTTGCCCTCACAAAACCTCCTGTGTTTATTTAAGGAAGACGTAGTGCTGAACATTTGTCCACAGTCTTTGCACTTGATTTGGGTTCTGCAATCAGCATGCATGCGCTTATGACGGCAAAGGTTTGAAAACTGAGTATAGGATTTATGGCAGACCTCACCTGTGTGCAAACAACAAAAAAGAATCTCAGGCTTTATGTCAATTGCTTCTGAATTTAGCAAATATCACAATTGGTTTACTCAAAATTTCAATTAGGAAGCTAGTAAAAGACATTGGAGGCACCAATCTGGGTGCTCCAAACACAGAAAACCCCATTTCACTAGATTCCAAAGCAAGGCAACCAACCTGACAAATGTCTTGAGGCAGCACAAATATTTCATATATATAGGTATATATATTTTGTCACCACCATTGTGCAATATTTTGCATAATATTTGTGTATTTAAATATTTATGGAAAGTTAAATTCCATCATGCATTGATTCTCCACACAATTATACTAATATAATGTTGAAAATTAAAGTCTTAAAATGTATTACATCTGAAACATAACAAGAATCCCTTTCAAATTTTAGAGTACTTAAAAACTCTATTTTGTAGGCACCAAAACAAAATAAAACATCCTCAACCAGAAACTTCACCTTTATTGCCTCTCCCTTTGGGGAAAAAGCCTGTGACTGCCCTGCTATTATTTAATTGGTATTATATCATATGCTCTCATCATTCACACATCAAAGCCACACAACAATGCACATTGTGTATTCTGAGACTTTTTTTAACAATCATTTTCATGATTTGAGAAAGACTGACATAATTTACAATGGCTCTATTTTAAGCCTGCAAAGGAAACTAAATTGAATGTAGCCCATCCTGCATTGCTGGTTCCCATGAACTATGATCACGTCCTCTGACTTCCCCTCACACCAGTGGTTGCACTAACCTTCCTGCATTTATGAAACCCCCGTCCTTGGGAAACATGTCCACTTGTTGTCATATCTACACTGGTAATCTCAGGTTTGACTCCAGTGTGTGATAGCCAGCTATGGTCAGTAGGGGAGAGCACTGTGAAAGCTCTAATCCAGAAAGAAGGGCACAGCATTGGGCGCAGCTGTGAAATATGCCTCTTCACTAAGAATTTGCCAGTAAAGTAGAATCTCCCTCCTCACACATGTATACTGTACTCCTCACACACAAATATACTGTAGCCAAGTATATTTTATGACCAAACTTTGCAACCCTTAACAACTCCTTTACCAGGTAAAATTCCTCACTCACTTCATGGTCCAGCAGGAATACAGTATCAGTACCCTGAGCATCATATTTTTTTATTTTACTTTATGGGATTGAGCCACGTTTATGTGTGAGCTTACTTTAACACTTCTGTGCATGTTCAATATATGCAGAAACAAGATGTACCTCGTTGGTAATTGTTGAAACAAATTTATTTTAAGAAATTAAATTGAAGACAAAATGCAACACTTATTGCTTTCATACAATGGCTGCCTTTAAGTGCAGAATGGTTGTGCTTCTAAGTCAAAGCAATAATAATCAAAAAATAAAATAAAGTAAAATGAAAACCCCATGCCAAGGAGATTTTATAAACTTTCAGTCAAGCAAAACTCACCCAGAACTTGGATTATCCCACATACATCCAAACAAGAAGTACTAAGTGAGGGTATATCTCTTTCTTTTACTACTAAATGTTAAACTGTATTGTTGCATATATCAATGCGTTTGGTAATATTAAAGGTGCCTTCAATTGTGGGATGAATCACATTATAGAGGCTATAACATGCATTTTAATGGGAATAGAAGATGTGGGTGACATCTTTTCAAATTATTTTACCAGAATATATTGACCAGAGTCGGCTTTAAAACTATATACGATTTAACCACACACTACAAATATACATCTAACTTAAATTGTTTGATACACTAATTAAAATCATATCATGGAGAAGGTAGAAACATCAGACATTCACTAGATATATTAGAATAATTCAGCTACAAGCAATAACAACATTTTATTATTGGAATTATAAAAAGTACGAAAGCAACACCTCTTAAAAGGCATTGAAAAAATGTCTTGATGAGTATTCAACCAAGACGTTAAGTTTTTCAAAGGCTTGTCATTTATTGGTAAGGAAATGTTGCTCTCCACACTTCTTTCTTACAATCAGATGGCTTTAAAAAAATCAAGAGCTTCTCTCTATTGGAGTAACAGAAGTTCAGCTGACTTTTCTGGTGGCACCCTTTGTTACATGACTGAGTGGTGTCTGTGTCGGGGCTCAAGAACATTGAATCTGGGATGTTTTCTTAGGCAGAGGCTTTGTTTTCAGCACTTGAAGGACGGGCCTGGCATACTACAAACTACCAGGCCTCCAGGTAAACTGGTTCAATTGATGTTGAAGTCTGTACTCTACTGTAATTTTCTCAGTAATAAGGAATTAGCCAGCAGTTAACATTGCATTTTTCTACTTATTAAACAAATTAAGAGGCATTTTGAATATATTCAGCCTATTAGAGCATGTGGTTTCTATTTGGGAAAGCTGGAGGTTTCTGTAAAGGCAGTGAGTAATTACCTTAGCACTGGTAACTTTGGGCTCAAGCGTGGCAGCACACTGTAATAAGAGACAGTTGCCATAAACACACCAGTGGGGGTAAATCGTGGTGTGTGGCCTTCTGGTGAGAAACAGATATCAGCCCTAGGTGAACCTCCTCCACTCAAGTCTCCGCACCATTTCCTGATCTTTAAACTCTTTTGTTCTGAAATTACATGGCTATTATTCATAATTACTCCATGGTTCTCTGTCAGATTTTAAATTTTAAAAAATGCCATCTGCTATTTAAATTTACCAATAATTACTGAAAATCATTCAAGGGAAATACTTTATGCAATCTGATTGGAAAGGGACACCCTGTGACACTTTAAAGTGAAACATTTGTCTTCAACACAATTATAATTCCAGATCCCAGAATCTTCAAGAGTAGAAGTCTATATTTTCTGACTTTTATTTTAAATAATAGAGAAAGCATTAAATGAGTGATCAGAATTCTTTGTGGTTTATTCTAGTTCTTTTCACATCAAAACATAATAAAACTTACCAAAATTTATTTCTGAGGAATCAGAAATAAATGAACTATTTAATATCGTATGCCTGTAGTACTTCCAAGTACATTTTCAGGGCATTAAGACTTAAGAGTCAGGAATGCCTTTTTGAGACAAGAAGTCTAAAATTTCTATTGAATGCTTTATTTCCCGTGACCTTCAACAGAGCTTCCCCAAGGGAGACGAGAGCACCCTTTTGTTTATCTGCTAGTCCTCTTCACCCAGGGAACAGAAGAACATATGAGCAAAACAGGACTCTAGTGTAAGCTGGAAAAGGAAAGAAAAGCTCTTTTGGTGCTTGGACACACAAAAGAAGGCTGTGTCAAGGCAAAGCAGAGTTAGTCTCTGACATCTCCATGTTGGCACTGAAAATTAGTTTTTTCCATCAGGTCCTGTAGTAGTGTCTCATATACCTATTAGAAACCAAAGTCAGAGGTCTTGCCAAGTGCTGAGTATGCTTCTACCAATTCTATGCGTATCTGGGTCCAAAATCAGTCTTGAAGTTTGTAGCACAACTCAATAAGTCATTGTATTTATATGTCCAGCCAAGCCATGGAATCAAAGAAGCCCAGAATTTTTGCCCAGGTAGACTAAGAACAACTGATTTTACTTAAAAAATGTTTGAGCACAATACAGAGAATAGGAGTGGGTGAAGAGAAGAAAAAGCAAATGAGAGCTGAGTTTTATTGTATCTGAAGGATGTTACTACAGTGCTCTGTACAGGGATGTTCCAAGTAGGTGGTCAGATCAGATGTCCCCTAAAAGCACATTGCCTATAAACTTGCTTTGGTGCAGTGGGTAGGAGAAACAGCATGTCCAGCATCTAAGTGAAAATGTTCTGCTTTTCTTCAAGTAACAGAGAACTACAGATCCAACAGCCTGTGATCGGTAACAATGGGTAGATTAAAAAGCATTTCATCCTCCTTGCTCTCTCCATACACGTATACTCACATACATGCACACAGAGCCGTAAGCCCACTTCCCAGGTGGGGCTCTTCCAGCTCTTTCTATTCCAGAACAGGTTTTTAATCACTTCATCTTTTTTTTTTGAGACGGAGTCTCGCTCTGTCGCCCAGGCTGGAGTCCAGTGGCCGGATCTCAGCTCACTGCAAGCTCCGCCTCCCGAGTTTACGCCATTCTCCTGCCTCAGCCTCCCGAGCAGCTGGGACTACAGGCGCCCGCCACCTCGCCCGGCTAGTTTTTTGTATTTTTTAGTAGAGACGGGGTTTCACCGTGTTAGCCAGGATGGTCTCGATCTCCTGACCTCATGATCCGCCCGTCTCGGCCTCCCAAAGTGCTGGGATTACAGGCTTGAGCCACCGCGCCCGGCCAATCACTTCATCTTATTTAGTGATATCTGCTATTTGCTGCTTTACAAAGCCATGAACATTTACGATATGAGACAAATCTGATTGTCCTGATTAAATCCTACAACCTGAGAGATTTCCCTTTGATTATCTAGACTTTTCTTTTCTCTACCTGTGATTTATTTGTTCTAAAAGAAAACACCTCAGGATTCAAGGACAAAATACCATGGATCTGATTATAAAAGATTTACTTGTAATCATAAATAGCCCTACTGTATTGGACCATAAATAGCTAACACAGTGACCCTCTAAAGGCCATGTGCAGTCACTCTCCTGGTCACAGTGCCTTTTGGAGGAGAGACAGATGTGGGAAGGAGGGCTGGAGTGTTGAAAACTTACAGATAAAGGGCTTCACACTGCTGTGGATGTGCTTGTGTTGTTTGAGGCCCGACGAAGTGGCAAACGTTTTGCCACACTCCGGGCATGCATGGGCCCGGGCACCGACATGCTGAGAGCGAATGTGCCGCTGAAGGTTGCTAGGGTCCGTGAAAACCTGCTAGGAAATGAGTACTGATTAATCAAGAAACTTAACTCAAGGGCACAATAAAGAAGACCCGGGATGACTCAAGAAGAAATTTTGCTTATTTGTTTTATTTTTCTTTACCCCAAAGACCAAAAGTGTACTCTCCTCCAATTTCCAAAATGTACTCTCCTCTAGGGTAGGAACTGTAAATTATTCTGCTCTATATCCTTAGCATGGTGTATCCACTGATATCAGTTGAGCAAATAATGAATGGCACCATTAGGCCTTATTAAAGGCCTTTTTGATACCATTTAGAGTGACTTGAGTTAAGTAATAAAATGCTGGTTATGCCATTATTAAAACGTGTGCTTTTTTCACCCTTTAAGTAAAGACACATTGTGTACAAAAATTTGGAGGATTTTGACTAACATACCTTAAATCTATTTAAAGAGTTTCCCTAGGGCGTTAAATTCTAACACTCTTTCAGTGACTTACCAGCAAGCTAAAACCATTCCTTTAGACATTGTACTAAAAACAAAAATAAAAAAGCCACTCAACACATCTGAGAGCAAAACATCCCTAAAGAAATTTCAAATGTCTTTAATTTTTTATGAGGAAAAAACATACGAAATTTTAATGTGCACAGAACAAGGTAATCACAGGAGAATGATTACCCAGTAACCTGGTGGGGTACAGAAATTTCCACTGGCATAAAAAAAGAGCTATTAAAATGCTAGGAAATGTGTTTTGGAAATAGAAAGCAACTTTAATGACACCAGGACATCTTTGAGTTAATTAAGAAACATGAAATTAAAAGAAGTGAATTACTTTTACCATAGTTCACAGTTATGGTCTAAGTTGAGTACTTCCATATCATCCTTATGTTGTTCAGCACTGACAGAGGCTCTACACATTTTAATTAGAACCAAGTCATAATTTACGGTGAGCCCTTGGTTGGAAAAATCTGCAAATGTAAGAGTCACCCGTTCTTTCTGAATAGGCATTCAGAAATTTTATGTGACTTCCTCACAAATTGCTATTAAAAGCAATCAGTAACATGAATTGGATAAAATTTTCATTCTCCACAAGGCCATAAAGCAACTCCACGCTGGCAAATCAGTAGCGGAACCAGGAATTTACCAAGGATGTCTGACACCTAGTTCTGGAACTCACCATTAAGCCTCACTTCCTCCCTTACAAAAATAAAAGGATACCCACTAAGTGTTTTTATACACTCTACTAATGCCTTTTCACATACAACACTCAGTGTACTTTTCTCAAGATATTTATAGTTTCCCCTCCGAAGGCTTGTTTTTATATATCGTAGCAAGTGATGGATTAAGAGAGAGCAGGATGACAGAGAGAGGCCAAGTAGCCTACAAATTCACTGTACCTTGGCACAGTTTTCACATTCATAGTGCTTTCCACTGTCATGTGACATCTGGTGGCGAATTAAATTGGACTTCCAGTTAAATGCCTTGGGACACTGATCACACTTGTATTCCCTCTCTTCAGTATGTGACAGCATGTGTTTCTCTAGGCTGTTAAGAGAACAACAGATTTTAAAAGACAAAGGATGCATTCATAAACAGAATATCATTTTATTGCTAATCCAACTGACAATTAAAGAAATAAGAAGGAAAAGGAGTTGAACTGAGAAGGAGGAAAGAGCAGAAACAGGCTTGTGACAGATGAAAGTGCATTTTATGTTTCCAGAACTGTGTCTCCTGGACTGTGTCACCAATATGAAGATGTGCTCTTGTTGTTAGAAAATACATCTGATACAGCTGGTAGGGATTATCTGCCAATTTAAGAGCATGATAAACAACAAGCTGTCCAGTTTTGGATTCACTACACAATTCTAACAGCAACACGTATTGCTAATACTCACTTAATTGAATCATAAACACTCAAACAGAAAATGCTGAATAATACATAGGCAAGTATTCTGTCTAATGTATATAATCTCTAGTGAACCTAGGATGGATGGATGGATGGATGGATGCATGGATGTGTGTGTGTGCGTGTGTGTATGTGTATATACACACATATATATGTATGTATACACACATAATATACAAAACCTAAGAACTGGGGGAAAAAAGTTTGTAATATTTTAAGTGGGTGCAGTATTTAAGCCCCCTAAAAGAAAAACATGATTAGAAGTTTCTCACAAGCATAGTTTCTCTGTTTTAAAGTTTAAAATGTTTTATCTTCTCAAATGTTTGCCTCCATTTTCTAAAATTTCTATATGAAATCTGCATAATTTTAATGAAAAGCAAATATTATAGATAATGGATTACTGTGATAGAAGATGTCTGCAACACCTTTATTGATTAAATACATACACACATAACACACTGGGATACTACCCTCAAATAAAGCAACCAGAACTCCATGGTAAAATTGCCTATTTCAAATCCGAAGTATGAAATTCACAAGATGGCCCCTGAACATCTTGTTATGACAAAAGGCAAGAAATTTATAGATAATGTCCAAAAAATTAGGGTTCCAACTTGAAGAGATGCCTGACCAAAGGTGGGGCAAGTGAAGCATCAATAAGAACTGCAACTCTTTTCAAAACACAAACAGATCCTCACTGGTCACCCAAGGAAGATGCAGGAAAGCCAAATCATTATTCCTAAAACTGGTAAATAAAGGGAAAATATTTGTGCACCTATCTGCTTTTCCTATGTGAACTGTACTTCAGGGTAAACAAATAGGCTATGAAGGGAAGGTTCTCTATGCAAAATTAATCCAGATAATAAATGATGAGACAATGATAGAGTTAGAATACATTCGTTTTGAGGCTCCTAAAGAGTTAATGAATCCGGCAATCCATTATGTGACTTCGGGTAGAAGTAAATGACACCATCAATGAAATCTTCTTGCTGAAACACTGATCATAAATCCCAACGAAGGCTTGGGATGTAACTACAAGTCTACAGGAAAGATGTTAACACCACAATGATATAAACAGCAGAATCCAGACTGGGGGAAGCACTACAATAAAACAACTTGGTTTCTTCTATAATTTTCTATAAATAAATTGTAATAAGAGAAAGAAGGGGGTGGAGAGAGAGACAAACAGAGACAGAAAGAGACAGAGACACAGAGAGAGAGACTGCCCTCTGGGGGAACCTTTAGATTCAAATAGTCATAACAGACTTGCCAAGCAATTGCTATATGTGGACTTTATTTTGATCTTTATTCAAACAAAACACTAAGCTTCCTAACTGATGAAATTTGTGCTCTTACTGAATATTTGTTAATATTAAGAAATTATTTTTAATGTGGTATTGAACTTATGTTTTTAAGGAGTCCTTACTTTCTATAGATACATACTAAACTATTTTTGAATAAGATGATATAATGTCCAGGATTTGTTTCAAATAATTCAAAGCAGGTATAGTGACAAGATTGACTTCATGTGATAATTATTAAAGCTGAACATATGGGATTTAAAAAATACTATCCTCTCTCTAGTTTTGTGTATATTTGAAGTGCTCCACTATAAAAAAGTTATATAGAAAAGAAAAAGTACCAACCAGGAAAGCATTCTTTTATTTTCTTTTATTTCTTTGTGGGATGAATACTATAACTATCAGTACCAATTAAGACCTTTGCGCATCTAGGATAAATTATCCAGTTGTCATACAGACTGTGTGAGCGGGAGTATATGTAAGAAAATGGTGCCCATTCTCATATCTTGGTAAATTAGAAATGCATTTCCTACACATTGTCTCTTTCTCAGCTTCCTCCCCACAACTCTATTCATACTGGCACAAGAACTCATTTTTCCTGCTCCATGAATCAACTGAGTTGGAAATGCTATTCTGAGCACAGGTGGTGATATCTCTGTGAACAAAAGGTACTAGGAGAGTACAGGTATGTGGAGTCATAAGAAAGCCCCTACCTTTATCTACAATATGTAATCCTCTGTTTGTTACAGAGTGGAATGTTAATAAAAGAGTTAAGACAGAGATAGCAACAACTGTTGTTAACATTGAAATGAGTCAGGGACATCCTCCAAAATCACTGTACAGATTGCAATTTTCACTGTCCGTCCCTAGCAAACCATAAAGGCAAGCCATTTTATGATATATATGCCACTACACTATATATCAAATCATAAACCCTTAAATCTAGTGGCAAAAGATTGGCCTATATGTTGAGTTTTATACCTCCCCCTAATTCCAAGGATATGGCTTAATTTTAAGAGTATATTATAAGTATGTGGCATGTAGGGGTAAAAAGATAACAAAGCAAAAGGAATTTTCCCTTCTTTGCTTCTCCTAATCGAGCAGAAACTCCATGTTGTCCCATAGTATTATTAGCTTCCAGCTAATCAGTAATAAAAAGCACAGAAAAAGCAAGTCACTTTCACAAAAGTAAATGTGCATTGCTTTCATAAACATAGAAGCAATCCAGTCAGTCAGTGAGATTTCTCTGCTTTTCATGGAATTTTATCTCAATCTATAGAGCCTTGATCAGCCTTTTGAGTTCTTTTCAGTTCCTTTTACCTTTTGCACATCATCCTTTGTTTCTATTTTTTTGTTTGCATTCTTTTCTCAAGATTTTACATAAAGGATAGACAGCAGAAGAGTAGATCATGACCGGAAAGTAATTTTCATCATTTAAAGTATAAAGTGACAACACAGCATTCAATAAAGTAAAAAATATTCAGAAAATAAAGGCTCTGAATGTGGCTAGATTATATAATTTATAACCAAAAATACCAGTTGGATGATTAGTATCCAATTGCATAGTGACGTGCTTTATCCATATGGCTGGGCTGCCAAAATATAAATGTTGAGAATTCACACAATGCCAGATAATTAGATTTCCTTATTGTTTTCTACTAAATGTTTGACTGAATTAACTAAACTAGCAGTTGGTTTCAGCATTAGATAGAGTTGACTCAGGCTTAATCTTACAGCGTGGCAGATTAAGAGGCTTTCTCCACCCAAGAAGTATTGCTGTATACTCTTAGTAGGAAGTAAGAAATACATTTTAGTGTTTAGTTTGTCAATTTTTGCTTTATAATGCCATTCATTATTTTTTATAATACAACTGAAGGAAATCAACTTTATTTCTGACACCAGAGACATTACTTTACAGAATAAATATTTTCCTACTCATTTGTGTTTATTAGCTTAATTTTTTTTTAAATTTGGGCACAATTATATTAAGGGGACATGCTGGTTTTTTTATTACAAATCCACACTTTGCTAAACACACATAATTGATTTATTCTCTATGAAGATTTATATGAAGTGGCAGAGGTGAGTTTAAAAGGTTCTGGGAAAGCCCTCTTATTCCATAAAATGTTTACTCTCCAATAACTAAATTAGTCCTAAATTTTCAAAGCTAGATATTTATTCTTTCTAGTCAATCTTCTCAACAGAAAGGATTATGCTTGATGCCTTTTAGTCATTTATGCCTTAAAGTGAACAACTACTACATGAAATCCTTTCCTAAAAGAGGTGTAACCAAGAGAAGAGGATGTAGGGCAACACGTGAGGTGAAAATGAGAGGAATAAAAGGATTCAGGAAAGAAGGAAAGGAATCAAAAGGGTAAACTGAAGGTGAACTGTCAAAGACAAAGTCTGAGTAATTCCCATTCTTGAGTAAGGCCATTTGATATACTACCGTTCCCATTTAAATATAATGTGATGTGCATTTAAAATTCTGATTACAGGTTTCAAGGATAATTTCCAGATTTAAAAGCAAAGTAAATGAATACAATTATTAAAATTATTTGTGGACCAAGGCAAAAATCATTAGGTAGAAACAAACAAAAAGATCCATTAACTGTTCTAAACTGTTCTGATCTTAAAGACCATTCTGTAGTACAATTAGTATATACTTTTCGAAAAGTAGGTTCTAGTGTTGTTATCAGCAATTTTAAAAAGTTAGAGAATAAAATTCAAAAGGCTATAACAAGTTAACATGTCACTGAAATATGATTTTCATTGTGTTAAAAATAAGTGTTAAAGAATTACCTCATTTACATAATTGTGTTTCTCTTTTACCTTTTAGGAAATTCAACACTTTGGGAAATCAAACAAGCTTCTCTTATTCTTTTATATATATGCAATTTAGATAAATTGTTGAAATTAAATCTATGAATTACTGCTCTATCGAAAGATCATTTACCTGTCATTAAGTGAATGCCAGATCTAGTCCTTTCAAAAATTGTCTGAATGTTTCTAGGGGTAGCTTCTTGTTTCTTGATATATGATTACTTTAATTTGTTCCTGCAGTCTTTATACTTTCTCTAAATCATAATTTACTATAAAGTTAAGCCTTCAGTTTTTAATAACTCTATTTAATAATAATATAACATTATTTTTCATGTGACATCAAAATAACTAATTCCAATTTCACTGTAAATATTTGACAGATGAGAATATCCAGGCAAATATGATTTCTGAACATGTCACGAGTGCATTTGTCCAGCTCTTTGGAGTTTCAAATTTTCTATCTGCACAAAGCCTCAAAATTCAGCATAACATTGCAGAATAAATACACAAGTTTTGTGGTACAACATGCCATTTCTAACCTTTGCAAATCAGGAAAAACTTGGTCACATTCCTTACACTCCTGGATCGTGTGTATCTCTTGGAGATCATTCTCACTTTCGAGTTTTTGCTGAAAGTCCTCTTCAACCATTGAAAATGCTGAGTGAGGAGTACTGCACGGAAACTTTTGGTGATCTGCTAGTTCAGCCTTAGATTCAAAGAGCTGGTCACAGTCTTCACAGCGATATTGCCGTTCTTCTGTGAAAACAATTCAGGTGTTACTAGGATTGGGTGGCCAGGAGTTGCCATCACAAACGAGCCAATCTTACCAAATTTTATGAGATGTAATAGGTATTATTTGATTGTCATTTCTATCATGTCAATTTTAATGTGGATTAGAAATATCATATGTGAAGAACCCAGAAGAGAGACTGGAACAATAACATAAGCAATGGCTATGACTAGAGTATATCCTCCTGATCAGTAAAACTTTATGACTAAACCTCTTCAGGTTCAGAGAATACTAAAAATAATAAATATGACTTACTGAGCATCATATATTTTCTCAACCCTGTACATGGATTACTGACATTCCTTAAAACCTGATTATGAGGAATTATAGGTCAGATTTTTATCCTAGTTTTCAGATGAGGATTTCAGGTTCATAGAAGTTAAATGTAAACAGTCAGGGAGTATAGAGTTATGTGGTTGTATAAGGTTTTGAAACCATTTCTATTTCATACACTTCTTACTATGCCAGTGCCATGTTATCTGGAAAGAACATGGGACACAGAGTCTGTATCTGACCCATGCTTAAGCCTGGTTAATGTCAGCAAACTGGGAAATGGTTTAACATTCATCATCACTAAAAATGGGACACAGGATGTTTTTACTACCCTTCTAGGCTAATTTATGTTACCCCAGGGTCAGTGCTAATTGGCATAGCTTTGTTAAATAGCAAACATATCATTAATTTGCACTTTAAATCAATAAGATAAATAAATGGTAGTAGTGGGGTGTCGAGACAACAAGGTTACAAAATGTCAGGTACTGATGGTATTGTTTCTATTTTTGTCTTTTGAATAGCTTTCAGCCCACTCATAAAGCCACACTCCACACAGATCACACAGGTACAATCGCAGAAGTCTTGAAAACAGCTCACACTGATAAAAAATACCCACGACAGGCCGGGCGCGGTGGCTCAAGCCTGTAATCCCAGCACTTTGGGAGGCCGAGACGGGCGGATCACGAGGTCAGGAGATCGAGACCATCCTGGCTAAAACGGTGAAACCCCGTCTCTACTAAAAAAAAAATACAAAAACTAGCCGGGCGAGGTGGCGGGCGCCTGTAGTCCCAGCTACTCGGGAGGCTGAGGCAGGAGAATGGCGTAAACCCAGGAGGCGGAGCTTGCAGTGAGCTGAGATCTGGCCACTGCACTCCAGTCCGGGCGACAGAGCGAGACTCCGCCTCAAAAAAAAAAAAAAAAAATACCCACGACAAACAATATGACACATAATCCCTCTTTTATAGACCTATGGCCAAGGAAGATGTTACTCTTCAATTGTTCATTGACTGAATGTTTTCGGGGGAATACTTTAGTCACCTACCAAATGTTAGGCATTTTTCTAGGGAATGAATATATAAGAAATTTAACAGGATATACATATGAACAAAGAGACTGTGATATATTTTATGGCGGATGAAAGCATAGGGCTTAAAGGAGCCTAGAGAAATAAGACTAATCCATCAAATCCAGGGAAAGGAGGTTCAGAAAAGGCTCTGTAATGAGTAAGAATCAGCCAGGTGAAGTGGAAGGAGGGGGCATATTTCAGGCAATGGGAACAGCATGGACAGACCAGTGATGGAGGCAAAAAAGATGGCACATCCACAGAAAGGTAGGGCTGTATTGAGGTATGGTAGGTTCACAGAGCACACGTAAGGGAGGAATGCAAAATGAAGTTGGAGGGGGTGCAGCTCACCAGGGGCTTTGTAAGTCTATGCTAAGAAGGAAAACAGCCACTGAAAGTTGGAAAGCAGGGATATATTCAGACTTGGTTTTTAGAAGAATTTTCCCCAGTTGCAGCAAGAGAAGTCAAGCAGCGAGACCAATTGAGACACTGCTGCAGAAATCCACATAAGATGCTGGTTTAGTTTAAACTAAACCAGTAACAGTGGTAACACAAAGGTAAAGAAATTACCATGTGGATTCAACAGTTTCTCTTTGGATTTAGAGGGTCGAGAGAGAGAGGTGTTCTAAGATTCAACAGTTTGTCTTTGGATTTAGAGGGTCCAGAGAGGGAGGTGTTCTAAAAAAACTGAACTTGGCTCTAAAGACAGGATTCTCAATGACATTAGCTAGTTAATAGAACCATTTCCTATAGTTTGTAATACTATTCATATGTTTAAGATCTATATTTAGGACCTCAGCCAAGAGTCTGAACACAAACAGAATCTCCAGGCTACATAATGCATGGAAAAAGCCTAGGTATCAGAGACAGCAACGATCTTGGGTTGAATGCTGACTCCACCACTTACTAGCCATGCATTCTTGGACAATTCACTTAGCCTTAATTAGGCTCAGTTTCCCTATATGTAAAATGGATATAATTTCTTTCACACAGGTTCTATGCATAGAAGAGTAAATGAGACAGTATAGAGAGAATATATAATATCTATCATATAGTAGGTGTGCAATGCATGTGTTTTATTTTTTTTTCCTAGGAAGAGTTGAATCCTAGAAGTATAAAATACAAATCATCATTTAAATATTATAAGAAATATATGTAACATATGTAGTGTACGTATGGATATAAACATGATACATTGAAAACCAGAAGCAACTGATGGGTTCAAGAGTGTTGTAAAGGAAAGTAATTTATGAATGGCAGCCCTAAAAGAATAGTCGCTTCTATTTAGAACTTTTGGAGTATTAACTTAACCATTAATATTTTTAAAAAATTATTGTTTGAAAACCTTTTTAGATCTAACATTTACAGATGAAATATTCACTGCACCAGAGAAAGCCCAGATTGCAGTTCTTTATCATCTAAGAACTCCTTGCTGCCAAAAAGCCCTTTCCCATTGGGCCAGCCACCCCCTTCAGGCTCAAACTCTATCAGGCTAATTGGGAATTCTAGGTTTCTAAAGCTACTTGCATGTCAGAGTTGCTAAGAGGAAAATGAGCACCAAAAGCGTGCCCCCCCAC
>NW_012116143.1:2447214-2525246 GCF_000951035.1 Colobus angolensis palliatus | reverse complement strand
CCCATCACCCTGTAAATACAACTACTCTTGTATAACCTACAAAGAGGCAGAATACAGTCCAAAGGAAAAAAATGTTCAAGTAAAGAGAACCCACCAAGAGTGGCAGCTTCCTGGAGATATAAAAGCAAAAGCTGAGATTTTCCCATCTGGGATGCTAAAGGGATGGAGAGTGGTGATCCCTGATTCTATGGTAGGTTGGAATGGGTAATCCTTCCCAATGGACCTTCCAACTACAAAATATTCTAAAGATGCCACTAGATTATGTTGAACCAAATCATATTATACTAGGAGACAGAAAGAGGAAGAAGAAAAATATATATTAAATTTCCATCTCAATAATACAAATGAAGATAAGCAAAATTTTCTCTTTATCTGACCTAAACATGCATCACTACTGATGATCACTATTTTTTATTATCTTTTGATTTAGAATAGGCCTCTGGCAAATAAAAATTCCTCTGCCTCTAAAATTTCTTCATCTGTACATTTTTCCCAAGGCCCCTTCCCTGACACCCTTCCCATATGGTCATATTGACTAAGATTTTCCTGCAGTAGAAACTTTTCCCAGTAATAGAACATTAGATGACAGAAACATTCCCTTGATTTAGGAAAGCTCAAAATTAAGCCTCTGAAAGGCCCCCTACACAGTGAAAGGATCCTCACCATAGACTAATGCATTGACAGAAGGCATAGCTAGGTGAGGTTCTGCACAAATACTCAAAATTCCTTTGACCTCCACTTTAAGGAAGACCTCTGCTTACTTCAGCTTTACTGTAATAGTGGCCAGATGTCAAACCAAGAAAATAGTTGCTTGAAGAGAAGGAACTTGTTAAAACTGACATTGAAAAGCCAGGGAAACTAACAAACACCAACAACAATGGACGCTTTCAATGCTACTTTATAGTTGCAATGATAAGGTGATAAGGAGAGTGGCGTGAGTGGTACCAACCGTGGATATCGGGCGCCATAGTTTCATGGGGATAGTCTTCGCTCTTCATGAACAGCAGAAGCTCCTCTCCCGGCGCAATGTCTGCAACTACTCTGTAGAATATCTTTAAAGAGAAAATAAAGGGGGATGGAATCAGGAAAGAGAGAGATGTATATATAGTAACAAAGGGCATGATATACACTAAGATACCTGTACATTTTGCATCAGCTTAACGAACATCTTTTTCTTTTTATTTTTTATCAAAAGAAGTGTGATTTCCTGTTTTATATACTGAAAACGAGCCCTCTGGTGACAAATGGAACGCTGTGACTCTCAAGCCAGTTCACAAATCTTTTCCAAATCCTACTTCACAAATAACATTTTCTTAATGCAAGGCTAGCTGTGTCACATATATCCTGTGTAATATTTAACGAAGAACTTTCCCTTCTCCGAATCCTCAAAACACCCTAGCAAACCACACATGCTCGCAGAGTTTAATTCTGCCCGAAATTCTCCAGCAGTAGCCAGGCTTACCTCGCCCCTTCCCCACTTAAGCAAGTTTGCAAAAGTAGCACCTTCTCAACAGTGTGTTTGGAAGGTAATAGTTTGAAAGGGCATGACATAAAGGATCATGACAACACAAGAGAGTATTTTGTTTTCTCAAAACTTAATCCCCTCTCTCACCAATCAGAAGGGCGCTCCCATACTCAGGTCCTGCCCTCAGGCCCAGCTTCTGATTCTCTCTCTTTGAAAGTAGGCATTACATGTTTTATTGATGCATTTATCGGGGTGGTGGAGGTGGTGCTTATTTCCCTTGCTTTCTAGCAAAGTGCTGAGGAGAGGAAGCATTTAATAAATCTGTTAATGACTGACTGAAAAGCAATGGAGCAAGTATGGAAAGAACCCTGACCTGAAATTTCCAAGAGCCGCCTGCTTTTCCCCTGGGCAGCTTGGTGACTTAGGCAAGTCATTGTCCAACTTATCTGTCCAGGCACCAGGCTTTTTTTTTTTTTTTTTCATTTAAAAAGGCTTTTAAGCATGAAAATCTTTTAGATGTTCATTCATTCTACCAAAAAATGTCGTTAGTTTTTCATTTCATTCTAAGGTTATTTATTAAACAATCCCATAATCAGATAGAGGTTTTAGAAGAAAGAATGAAGTTCTACGATTAACTGGTGAAAATGAGACCAATTATATTATACCACAGTATCTTTGCAAAACCCTGCAGTACTCTGAGAAGGAAATTAACTCCTTTGCCTCATATATTTTTCTCTCTCTTTAACATTGCCAATGAGTCTTTTCTCCAATCTTCCTACTGAGAATGTTCACAAACACAATCAATCTTTTTTTTTTTTTTTTTTTGAGACAGGGTCTCATTCTGTCGCCCAGGCTGGGGTACAGTGGCACGATCACAGCTCATGGCAGCCTCAACCTCCCTGGGCTTTGGTGATCCTACTACCTCAGCCGCCTGAGTAGCTAGGACTACAGTGTGCACCACCACACCCAGCTAATTTTTGTATTTTTTGGTAGAGATGGAATTTCACCCTGTTACTCTGGCTGGTCTCAAACTCCTGGGCTCAAGCAATCTGCCCATCTAGGCCTCCCAAAGTCCTAGGATTACAAGTGAGCCACTGTGCCCAGCCCAGAATCAATCTTATTAAGCCAAACAAGTCCAGATTCTAAATATCTGAGCAACACACATACACACACACACACAAAACCAAAACAACAACACAACCACCATCATATTCTAATAATATATTCTTAGGAGATAGTACTGTTAACTATGGTTTTTTGCAACATCACTTGATTTTTCAAGCTAAGAAGAGCTGCATAAGTTGATGTCTTATAAGATCAGCAGAAATGCTCATACTTTAATTTTATTTATCTGTTTATCTTTTGGAAAGAAGAGGACTTTGTACGTGCCTCTTTATTCCAGTAGGTGGCTCTAAAGTACAATTGTTTATTTTTCTATAACAAGACCAGAGCACAAAATTGTGCTAAATTTGAAAAATAACTTAATGAGTATTTTCTGCTTAGCTTCTTTCCTGTCAAAATAGAATAATTTTTTTTCATTCAATAGTAGTTGAACTACTATAAACCTGAAGCTGGTTTATAGAAAACAATGCTAACATAAAATGTTGCTATAATATGTTATAATATAACCCAAGAATCTTCGTATTTGTCCACAGATAGAATCCAGACTATCTTGGGAAAATTATTCCTTGTTATGTGCTGTTTCTATAAAAAATAGTTTATTTGCAGTTTGTATCCTATTAACCCTAGTCGTTCACATTTTCTTTTCCTTGGCAGTACACTGAGAACAGTTCTTTTTAAAGATTACCAGATTTAAAATAATAATAAAATAATGTGTGACTTTGCTTTTTTCCCCTAAATCTTCCAGTTAAATACTTATAAGTACCCTGTTTCATTCTGGAGTTCTATTTCCCCTTAGAAAACAATGGACTTCTCTCAACAGTTTGAATCACCTCTTTTTTTGGCATCTCTCAAAGGTTTAACTTATTAGCTTCCTTTCCAACAACATGTTGACATTTGAATTGTGACATATTAGAACTTTTCGGTGGCTTCTCGGAAATAGTGAGGTTAAAGAGACAATAACCTGCAAGACAGTAAAACAGTGCAATTGTCTCTATTGGGGAATACTACTTAGATATGCATGTCAGGTCATTTTAAGAGAGTATTATGATATCGTTATTTCTTTGTAGTCCACTATTAATCATGTCTCTTTTAATTCTATTTTAGATTTACTCAATCCAATGTGAACAGTCTAAGAAACAAAAGAAATTGATGGATACACTGTAACTATATATTATAAAGACAATTCTCTTTGCCAAGACATAGATCACTACTGTAATTTCCCTTTAAGTGTCCAGATTGTCATGTGAAGAATATTGAGTGAATAAAAAATAAAAGACACGGAAGAGTGTTGATGTTGGCTTTATTTACTGGAGGTAAAAGGTGACATTCCAAGCCATGAAAGGCAAAGAAAAGCAGAGTAGATTTTAACTTCAGGGTGTTCTTTTCAATTTTAAGTGAGTTTTTATGGTGCTCATGAAACTGAGGTTTGAAAAGAACTGGCAAGCGCCAGACATAATGAGGGCAGATTCTGGGCATGCTTCCCCATATAAGAATGTCCCTCGAAGTTCCACTTGCCACACCCCTACAAATCTAGTCCTTTTCTCAAGGTGTTTCTACCACTTGATCTTCATTACCTCTCATCCCTTAGGGTTTTAGAGACACTTAAGCAACATTGTTTTCCTCTTCTAATTACAATGGCCCAAAAGTATAATTTGAATCCTTGAATCTAGGGATGTCTACATATAAATTTAGTTTACTTTCCAATAATATTAATGGTATGGCAGCAAGCATTTGAGAAGTGACAGGAGTAATTTAAACCAGAACAAAATGACAATTTGTAGCCCTGAAACAATATAGTGGGGAAATGACGGGATGTCATCTTAGAGGAATCAGGCCTTCCAGAAAATATACTTTTATATTATAAAATAGATCTTTCAGCAAATAAGAATGCAACAAAGAAGTGATTTATATAGATTTTCTCACATATTTGTATATAGTAAGTATGACCATGCTTATAAAAATACAGTTATAATATCTTTAAAGTCAGTGTGTTCTCAAAAATCTCGACTATATTGTAGTCCAGTGAATTACATGCCATCTGTGTTATGTGCCAGAAGCAGAGACACTACTAATATGACCCTCTCATTTTTGTGTTGGAGAAAAATGGAAGGGAGTCCATTAGTCTGTTAAGTTCCATAAAAGAGTTAATAATGGGTCTCCTCTCCTGTCAGGGTTTTATGTAAAAAGTTCTCTGAATTCAAAATAAAAATATTCTGGATCTGAAATTTTGGAATGAATATACCCCCAATAAATAAAGAGAGGCTCAAAAATCTTCAACACTTAGAAAATTTTCAATTAATACAAAAAGGTTGTTCATGTATTAATTTTGCTCTCTCTCTCTCTCAGAATGTTCTATGAAAAGGAAAAACTCAATTCTTCCAATATAAGGTGAAAGATAAGAAGAATGGGGCCTTATAGCTTAAGAAAATAGATTATATGGAAATTCCATTTTTTCAAAAAGTCATAATAAGTATTTTAAAACTGTGTTAACTTCTCCAAAACTTTCTATTTGGTAGCTAATACCAAACTCCAGAAGCACGACATGTTATGAACATAACCTAACTCCCATACACCTGAAACTCTTGCCAGTTGAGATGGCTTTTTCATTTTATCACATAAAAATTAAATTTTCCCAGTATCCTGCTAGGCTCTTTTTATTTTTCTAGAAAGCAATATTTATACCTTTGTAAGTACGAATATTGTATTTGGATCTCTGGATACCTCAATTTATAAGGATAAGTTTTTACAGTAAATGTTTTAGTAACAGATTTCATGTTCTTTTATTTTTATTTTTAAAATTTGTTCCAATAGCACACTAGTGAAATTTCTAAATGTTATTTAAAATTCTAAATTATGCAAGAAGTTAAAAAGTAAAACTAGAAATCCAAAATTGTTCAGTTTTACCACTGGTAAAACCCACAGTTGAAGGCATAATTATGATGTTATACATGCATATAGAAATTAAATACCCTAAACAGAATTATTACAATTAATTTATTTTAATCAAACCCTGAAAGTATTTCCAAATGCAAAGAGAGTATCCATTCAGTTAGTACTCACAAGGCTAAGTTAAGTATAAAAGACAGTGGTGATATGAAATTGATTTAGCAAATTTAGACTTCCAAATTGTACATTTTCATGAGGTGTTACTTCTAAATACATATTTTATAATTTGACATAAATATGGCAAAGTGTATGTTTTGGAGAAATTTTTTAATTTGCATATTAGCAATCTCATATTATATATATAATTATATATAATAAGAATGAATGCTTCATGGCATATGATTATTATATATCATACAAGTTATATGTAATTATATATTATGTTTTATAAAATTTATATTATATATACTTGGAATTAGAATTAATCATATATCATTATTCATTTTATTTGGTTAAGTCCAAGAGGACAGCAGTAAAGCAAGTATAGACACTCGTAAGCACTTTGATAGGAAAGTTAATATGCCATAAAAGACTTTCAATCTAACTCTGTTTTATACTTTGAAGGACTGTGTTCAACCAAATCCTCTATCATTAGTACTTACAAATGGTAATCAGGTGGGTCTTGTTTATTATACCAGAGAACAAAAATCTAGAATCTGTCAGATTCTTTATCTGTGGATTGATTTAAAGTATTATGTTTGTATTGTTGAGACAGAAAAATTCTGCACACAAGGGGGAAAATAAGAAAGAAGGAAAACACATTTACTTTTAAAAAGATGAACAAGGCTTTATTGTTATGAATCCCCGTTTATTTTTCCTGATCAAACACTGGAAGTTTTATTTATGCTTAATAGACTGCATTTGGCATGTCTAAAAATGACAGAAGTGTGAATTATGAATGACCTTCAACCTATGCAGGAAGTTGTAATAATTGAAATAATAGAGAAATGTACTCCCAGCAAAATCTGTACTGAGAGAAAACCTTTTCTGGCTATTGGTGTCTTTTCACTTTGAAGTTAACAATTGATTTCTTCCTCTTCCAGCTCCCAACATTTGGCCTAAATGCTTTATTTTCTATATCTTCATTCAATTTACTAGTCTGAAGACTAGGAAAAGCTGAATGGAACTTCAGCAATTGGAGGGTCGGTAGGAGAGGAGGTAGGTAGCAGCAGTTTGCATGTTTGAACAAAGTCAACATTTCATATGGACATATCTGTCAGTCTTGGTACTGCAGAGAGGTGGCATCAAGTCTACAGACACAATATATGCAATAGGAAACATAGTCTGGACTCCTGATCTGTCCATAGTCATGTGGGAAACTCCAGTTCAGGAGTGATGTAAAGTTTAATAGGAGTCTCTGGAGGAAGAATCCTATTATACATTCTGAGCCTAATTAAGAAGAGGTAAAGGGAAGTGTCTTCAGCAGAAATTGATGACTGAACATAAATTTGTCCAACACTATGGAAGCTTTCTCATGGCTAAGCATTGCCAAAGCAAATCGCACTTAGTTTCTCCAAAGAAAAAGTATCTCATATTTGTCTTCAGGGTCACAGCCTAAAGACAAGAAAATATTAATTGAAAAAGATCAAGTACTACCTTGCTATATCCACTTCCTAAATGAAAACTATGACTCCACGAGACCAAGATACCTTTGGTGGGGAAATTTTTTCTTCTCCACATCTTTATCTCTTTGTCAGTAACATGAAGAGAAAACCAAGTATAACTTATTAAATGAAACAAAACAGAGAATTGTTAGTTCTAGTTTGCATAAATAGGGCAATTGATAAAGATACACATTATTATACACGAAGCTTACAGTGTACCCAGCCTGAAAGCTTTGCAAGATGTCTCCTTAAATAACCTCTGAGGGTCTCTCTACAGACCCCCCAAAAATATCCATTAGCCACCTGTCTTTAATGTGATCATTTCATCTGACTGAATAAAAACTGATGATCATTTGGAATGATTTCCAAACCTTTGGAAAGAGTTCCATCATTACATTATAAAGAAGCTAAAAAGATCATCTTTGGTGTTTTACTTGGCTGGAGGCTTCTCTTGTGTCCTTGAGCAAAACGTTCTCCTCCTTCATGGCTTGCAAAGCATTCTTGTGAGTTTTTTTATGCTATTCCAGAAATAGCTACAGTCTATTGTGGGTGTGATGCTTTGCGATCTTCCTGAATGAAAGGTGATATATACATGCAAACACTAATTACTTAAAATGTGCACTTAATACTTCAGGTCACACTCTCTTTCAACTTATGCAGTTTGTGAATTTTAACAAAAATCCTAGTGTTATGTCAGTGCTGTGTCCTAGGCATTGTTACATGAAGGAAACTTCATTAGGGGCAGGGGATGAGGTGATGTTTGTTTTATGATGTAAAAATCAAATGGCAAACTATGTTTGAAAGAGTTTCATCTTCAGGTGAAGGAAGTAACTTGTCAGCCAGACAACATCCCCCCAAAGTCAGCTTAGGCACTGTTCACAAAGCCAGTCTCTGGGTATTGCCAGCTGGCATTCATCTTAAAACAGCAGAGCCTAACTTTGGTATAAAAGTGGAACTTGACTTAAAAGCAAAGCAAAGAAAATGCCCAAAGCCAATAATAACTTTAACATCAAAAGAAGTCGTACAAAATGTGGACAGATATCCTTGTAAAGGAAGAGCAAATTAACAAATTACCTGACAGTAGACACAAACATTTTTAAAAAGTGTAAAGAGGCTAACAAATTACATTTTTGCAGTATACATAGCTAATCTACCTTGCTGTTTTGCACAAATTGTACTAATTGAATGATGCAGGAAAGTGGATTTTTTTCATAGTAAAATCCAAAGAAAATAACAATTGAGCCCACAATAAGCTCACAATAAAATGCTGTTCTAGTGTCACAGCAGTCTGATATAATCATTCACGTGGACCTAAGGAGAGCGAACGCGGGGTGCCACATCAGCTATGATCGTCCTGGAAGCAGTTAAAACTTTATAAGGTAAAGCACAAACGAGAACAATGCCTGTTCCAACTGAAAACACTGCAGAGTCTTGTTGCCGTTCATTAACCACAAGGGAGCTGGCAGAATCCTTAAGTGAATTCTGACTTTGTATTCTCTGAGGGGCACTCATTCTTCTGTATCTCATTTCTTCAAAATACACATCAGGCATTAGATAATCTCTTATCGACACATTTCTTTTTATTCAGAGTGAACAGCAGACTTCTCTTATTCTGCTTACTAAATGCCAGCTGTCAAGGGCCTACTTAAAAATGAAAGGACTTATCACCTTGTGTAAATGACAAGATTAATAATGTCTTGGGTTTCTGAGAACTTTACTCTACTCATAGACCATGTTAGGGCAGGCCAGGAGTTTGAATAAAATTGTGGTCCTTCTCATGATACAGAATACACACACACTTACATATACAAAACATTATCCCAAAGTACTCGCCCAGATCAGTCTAACTATCAGTGAAAAGGCAGGTTTCATTTAAGTCTAAAAAGTCAACTTACATAAATTGTATTAATTATAAGTGGAAAGGCAGGTCTCATCTAAGTCTAAAAAGCCAACTTAGGTAAATTGTGTCTTAGTGACTCTCTGATCATTACCAATACGTTTTCACTATGAAGCAGTATTAGAGTAAAGCCGTTGTGTCCAGAGAACTACTCCATAAGTACCCAAACTTCGTGAATCTACTCAAGCATGAGAACTGGCCTTGTCTGAGGTGGATGGAGGTCTATGGGTAGGTAGCCCTGGTTCTGATCCAGGCGAAGGGTATATGTGGGGTCAAAAGGAGACTTATCAAAGGATGGAGAGAAAGGTGAGAACAGGGTGAGACCGACCAAATCTAAAGCAATGAGTTACATCCACCAATCAAAATGGTTTGTAAAAGTAAGATAGCTACAAGACTTTAAAGGAAAGAATATCTAAATAACTAGTTTTCTTCTTTAAAAAAAAAAAAAAAACAGTAAATCATGTAGCTGTTTGGTCTACTTCACATTAAACACATGGGTGCTTCTGTAGTAAATGAAAACTCTGAATAATAAAAAAAGAAATTTTTATGCTTCCTCTGTATATTGGTCCTGTTGAGGACCTAGTCTGGAAAGCGATTTCCTCAACCAACTCTCTGCTTTTGCTCCTACCCTGCTCTGCCTTTCAGGGCCAGTTCTTGCTCCTGAAAGCAACCAACGATAATTTCAGGTTGTTAGAATGTAAATATTTAAGCATTGTCTGTCTCAGTAAAAATTTCCAGCTAAACACTGTGCCACAGTCTTAGAACTATGTAGCATTGTAGAGAAACTTTAAGGGAAAATAATTAGAATGTCAAGGATAAAGAGACTTGGGTATATTTAATGGATCTACTATTTTATGACTTGAGTGTGACCGTGACTCAATTTACTAATGTCTTTGGTGTAGCTTCTTTCATAGAGATAAATTACTGTAGTTAATACATTTTTTCGGGGGCGAATAAAGATATCAGTCAGAAGCCACAGCTAGTTAGAAATTATGGTTCAGCAGTGATGTCAATGTTTTCAGAATGTGTATCTCCAAAAACATCAATGCAATAATTTTGGAAGCATGAAATGGAAGAGACGTCTAAAATCACAAAACTTGAATCTTTCTAGGCAGCACTGACAAGAAAGAAAGCTGCCACAAAGCTCATTCTGTCTGAAAAAAAAATTCTGAAATGAAATAACTCACATAAATCTGCTGGAAAATTTAAACTCAGGAAAATTTCCTTAAGTAAAATGCTGGTAGAAAGGTATGGGGAAAGTGGTAATTGGGTGGCTTTCATTTAAATTTTTTTCTGATACCAAATAGATTACATCTTTTATCAACTTTACTTAAAAAGCAAAACCCATGCTGTTTCTAGAACTTCTTCACCCACAAAGAAATCAAATACAGGTTATCCAGCATACAACGTTTTGCTTGTCCTACTACTATCAAACTGTATTATAATCTTAGCAACACATTTATTTTATTTAATATGGCTCCTCTACATCATTAAAAACTGATCCTAATTAATTAAACTTGATCTTTTAACATTAGAATTTTTTAAAAAATGTATCTTTGAAAAAGTAAAGTACAATTTATACACTCTTGTTTTGTCCTGGGTAATCTTTTTCTTTCTTTGTTAGATGACCTAATTATTACCATGACTAACTTGCAATTGAAAGCTTCATCTCAAATTCCTTTTTTTTTAAGAGTCCAGGATTTATACCTGTCTTGTTCTAAAATTCATTTGATAAACTTTATCTGTATCTAAAAATCAGAGCAAAGAGAAACACTTTTTGTAATTTCTTGTAGAGCATTCCATTTACTTTTGTGTTATACAGGTGAGTTGATGTCATTAATGTCTAATAATTACTCCTATACCAGGGTCCCTCTCTATAGCTAAATATTAAATAATACCTCCCACAATGGGAGTGTTCATTATGTGATGAGTTGTGCTTATTCACCACTTGGCAGCTCCTATTCCTCATGGAAAAGAGAGCAAAAAAACAGACCTAGGAAATCTCTTTAGTCAGCTCTTTTATCATGTACCCAGTACAACATTCACATTTCAAAGTTGTCCAGAACTGCTAGTTTTAATTGGATTTTAGAATATTCATATGTGCTTTATAGGTGAATATACTTATAATATATGCATACACTATTTGGGTGTCTGTTCCCTTTTGTCTTGTCAATTGGGCTAAGAGTGATTGTAAACATCTCCACGTATCATACAAATCTGACTTTTACCTCTGACTTTCCTCCCTTGTTGTTTATGGATGAATTTCCTTGAATTCCACAATTATATTATTTGATATGCATTCTGTTTGCATCTTAGATTTCTGTCAGCATGATATAGAAGTTAAAAATTACCACTTAGGAAAAATATGTGTCTAATATTGTCCTTATCTGTTTTCCCAAATTAAGTATTTTCTCTGATTCTCTAGTCAAAATAAGTAAACATGCTATTCATTAAGGCATAAAACTGGCATTTTTTTTAAAAAAAATGGGATTTTACAATGTATATTTCAAAAGTAACTGTGGTAAAATTATAAATGCCTACTTTAATGAGTAGCCTAATTCATAGTGAGAAACAGGAAAACAGTTTCCCTTTTTTAATGCAATCAAGATTCCCAATAAGAGTACATTTATTATAAAACACTACACACATAAACATTAAATGAAAAAATGGCTGCAAGTAGATTTAGATTGCCTACAAGTCTCATTCTTAAATCATCTTTTCACTGATTCTACAACAGTTTTATCTGTCTAAGGAAATAGCTCATATTTATTGTCAATAAATATGAATAGCAAACAATTATTATAATATAATTATATTATTTCATCTTAAAGCTATTATTTGAGGTCCTCCAGTTCCTTCTGCAAGGAGTATAACATCAATTCACTCACAATACCTACGTATTTCCCACATCTACAAATAGTAGGTGCTCAAAAAATATTTGTTGTTGATGGCGACAGTAACTCATATGATAGACAGGATATTTTCTGCTCACAATCAATAGCTAATTTAATAATGTTTTCCCTTGTCAATAATTCCTCTTGTTTTCTTATGGCAAGGAGAAAAAACAATTGATTGGTTTATTATTTTTGATATATGTTGAAGATTTTTAAATGATTTCCATTTAAACCTAATTTTACAATTTACTACCTCTTACATAGTTTAGTCAGTAAAAATTATCTGGTAGCTGGTAAGATGCCAAAGAATAATCTCACAATAATGAATGAAATAGAGTCTTAGACCAATTGACAGTAGCTTTATTTAAGTTTTCAATTGGAAACATTTAATTTAAACTATTCTTTTTCTTGGGGATGATTTCATAGTAGATTTGCCAAGCAACCACTTCAATATGGTCTTTGAAACATATTTGATTTAGGAAACCATTGGGTTAAAAGAAATAAACTATTATAACATAATTAAATTCTAACCCAACAATGTTTATAAAACAAGAATTAATGGACTGAATTTCTTGTTATTTCAGGTATTGTCATATTATATTATAAGATTCATAAGCTAATTTTATTAAGTGTAAAATATGTTTCATGATATTTTCATGATCTTTATTTCACAGTTATTGTTATTAAAGTCAACCTCACTTCATGGTCGTCCATAATGTCACAAAGCAATTTCCAGCAGGGTTATTTTTAAACTTTTTAACATATACTAAAAAAAGTATTTTAATTAATCTAAAAGTAAGTGTTCTCATTTATAATTAGGCAAATCAATATAAAATGCATAATTAGATAAGTCCACACTGATACCATGCATATAGATTTCAAATAAAATCTATATAACATTTCAAGTATATCACTTCCAATTTCTGCAAAAATTCACAAGATGTTCTTGATTAGCTCAATACCTTTCATGAATGTACCTACTATGATAGCAAAGAAAAACTGAACAGTACGCAGTAATAATACTGTTTTAAAATCATTCAGTCAGACCAAGAAAACTGGTGCATTTATGAAGGATACTAGTACAAAGTGAATAGACTACCCAAAGAATGTAAAGAAAGTAGTACTAAATATGACTTTGTTCAGAATTTTACTTATATTTGTGCATTATCTTTCACAATATCAACAAACAGGCCACAAGGGTCTACTGCAGTTCACTGTTATTTTTATTCTTCAGGCTCCACTGATACTTTAGTGCTCTCAAGGAAAGACAAGAAAATCCTTACAACATACCTGATCATTTATCTGGCACGCAACAAGGTTGTGCTGATCATAACAGCCAGCGAATCTAATGTACTTCAGCCAGCTTCCTACATCTGGTTGACTGGCATCTATGCAGAACTTCACATTGTAAAACTCATCTAAGATCTGGAGGGAAGAAGATGAGAACAATCAATTGTCATATTGGCCCACTCATTAAAATAATCAGTTGTTTGAAAATATTTCATTGAAATGCATATTCCTTCTTTGGATCCTTTAAAAAAGTCAGATCACAGGCACATTAGCAGAGGGGAAATGAGAAGTTACCTTGAAAATGACAACACACTGCTTTTTTTTTTTTAAAGGAATAAAGCACTTGCAATTTGTTACAAAAACTGATTAATTGGTTTCAAAAATGCTTATTTTCATATGCACAAATTAGTGCTAATTTTATCCAATGTGATTTTTACAAAAAATAATAGTGAACAGCATATATTAACATAATATTTCTAAACCTTATAGTCAATATTTCATATTTATATAGTCTCATATAAGCATATATTTTCACATTTTTGCACTTTAATTTAAAAACTTCCATCTAATTTTTTTTCATAGTTAGCATTTCATCACCATGAAACAAATCACACTCTTAATTGAAGAAAATAATAAGATTTGTCTTATAGGTGCTTCTGATCAAACTAAAGGAAAACAAGTTAAAATAATCGATTCGGAAACACTCATGCAAAGTATGGCAAACTCAGTTAACACATGTCAATGCATGTTTCAATATTTTGTCTAGTAAGCAAAATAACAAAGCTGGCTCCTTGTGAACAAATAAAAAATATATTAAAATACTGTAATGAACTGCCATCATTAGGTATACTTGTACCTTGTTATTTTTCATGAAATTTTACATTTGGCCCATCGAAATGTTAATCATTAGTTAGGACACACTAAACAAAAATTGAAGAGGGAAGCTTCAATTTTTAAGGTTTTGTGTACTTAAACCAAGCTATTCTGATTCACTAACAGCAATAATGTCTTAAACATCAATATTAAAAGCTGAGAGTTGTTGACCTGATGGTGAATAACTACAAAGCCTGGTAATGTTATGTCAATCAGTTAATACAAATGAGGAAGTTTCCTATCAAAGACTAAGCAATATACCTAGAACAAAAATTATTGAATTAAATAACTCCCACAGATCTCTGCTGTATGCATACCCACATAAAAGTTAAAATTAAACTCTTGAGTACTGAGACCAAAAGCAATTTTGCATAGAATTCAGGCAATCACCCAATTGCAGATTCAAGTCATTAACTCACCATATACTTCAAGAAAAACCCAGTGCTCTGAGGGCTTTAGTCAAGAAGCCCTATGAATAAGCCTTTGGCCATCAGGAAATTGAAGGGCAGTAAGTTGTCCCACAATTTTAAAAACAAAAATTGAACATAAGATAGGGATATTGCTAAACACACACATACACACACACACACACACACACACACACAAATCAAACTCTTCTTTTTCAAGGACACCTCTTCACACTAACAACGACAAAAGTGTACACTTAAATATCCTTTCTATTAAGAGGACAAATTCTAAAAATTTGTTGTAAATAAAATCACAAACTTTAAGATGTTTCTTCAACTCTCAGTGCTGAGTAACTCAAATGGCACTTTGAGATTTCCCCCCATCCCAGATGTTGAGAAGGTACATAAATAACAATAGCAATGCACATTTTTAAATAGTAAAAAGTTGGAGTTTGTTGCTGGGTTTTGTTGGTTTGTTCAGTCTGTTTGGTTTCTGGTTGATCTTTTGTTGTTTGTTTCCTTGACTGGCAAAAAAAAAAAAAAAAAGGCAGTTCTCCTGACGCACTAAAGAAATATTTAATAAAGCCAGTGAAATGCAACACTAATTCCATTTCATATTTGCAGAGAGACGTGGAAAACTTGTTAATTTCAAAGTCAAGAAGCATCCATCCCCTTAGCTTTCAAGCATTCCTTTTTACAGGGGCAGGGAGTTAAGTATTACATATACTGCACATAAAAATTGTAGGTGTAATTTTATTCCGTGTTAACATTATTAGCATTGCCACTGTCAACAACAAAATTAATTTTTTAAAAGGTTCATTTCCAAAGAATGTCTTTTTACATAATCTGTTACATGATTATTCAAAGATTTCACCATCATATTAACATTCTTCCTCTCAATGTTATTGCCCCAAGACAAAAGCTTAGCTTTCTCCAGAAACGTTTGCCCCCTGGGTGAATTATTCACTTTTGATTTGCTAGCAGAACTGCATTTGTCTCCCAAATGTCTTAATCGTGTCGGAAATCTCTAATAAAATAAAGTAACGACACATCTTCAGTCATTTCATATAACACACTCCTGTGTTTTTAAAAGCTGTCAAGCTCCAAAGATAGCTTTAAAAAAAAAAAAAAAAAAACCCTTTAGGTAGACTTTAGAGAAAGGCCCTTTCAAAAAACCAACAGCAAAAGGGGAGAAAAAAATCCCCCACAATCTAGCCAAAGGGTCCGAATGTGACTTTCTCGCGAAGCAGCACACGATGTTGGACAGCAAAGCTGTTACTTGGCAAGGTGGAACTCGGCCGAGAGCGGCTCCAAAGTCGCGTGGCCAGTGCCAGGAATTCAGATTTTGGCAACCGCACCTTGTGCGTCCCCGAAACCGACGGACAGAGACACACGGAGGGAGGGGAAGGAGGACAACAGCGCAAGGAAAAGAGGCCGACAAGTCGGCAGAGAAACCCACCGAAGGCCGGACGACCCACCCCGGAGACGTGTCCAGACCGCACCGTTTCGCAGGAGGAACAAGGAAATCGCCCGGCTTAGCAACGTAGATAAGCAGCAGGGCTCCGCGAGACTGCGGGCGAGGAGGAAAGAAGGCTGGGGGCGGGGGGCGCCCGTAGAAACGGTGCCAGGGCAGGAAACTGTCCGAAGTGACAAACTTTCACATCGCCCAGACATTTTTTCCTTTTAAAGTGAGGAGTTCTCTTACCTTTAGATTTCTATGGCCTCAACTCAGCAATAATAGGCAATCACAGAAGAATCAAAATAAACAAAATAAAATAATCAGCAGCCCCCAACGCTCCTGCACGAAAATCCTTTCAAACGATCCCGAGCAACATTTCGAGATGTTTAAAAATAATAATTATAATTTTTTAAAAGCCTCGCGTCTCGATTTCCAAATGGGTCTCTGACAACTTTGTCCGTCTCTAGGATCTGCTCTCCAGCACCACGCGTTTCGGATTTATTGTCCGCCAACAGTGTATTTTTAATACAAGAAATGAAGTCTTCTGTCGTCTGGATGACCCGGGTTTGGTGTGTTTTGGCTTTTTCCCCCTTCCTAAATGAGCTCGGAGCTATTCCTTCTGGTTCACATCACCTCCCTCTTTTCTCACTTTCTCTTGCTCTTATCAGCCCGATGTGTAATGAAAGTTATCTGAAACCCACTAAAACTTCTACTTCTCCTTCCCAGTTCCAAGGGGGGAAAACAAGCAGGAGGAGGAGAGTTTGAAAAGGTGGGGGGCCTGGGGAGGCGAGGGGAGCTCTATCCCCCTTTCAGATCCTCCGCAGCGCCTTCGCGGGTCCTGGACCCTCACGGGATCGTCCCCTTTCGCAACTCCAAGCTCAGCCGCCGGGTTTCTATTTCATGAACTGTCTCTTTAAAGAGGATCTGTTCGGCCATCCAGAAAGAACCCGGGGCGAGGGAGAAAGGGAGCTATCTCCTGCCGCCCAGAGTGATCTGATCGGAAGCCAGACGGGCTCCTCTTTTAAATTTTTAAAGTGACAGCAGCCTCCTCTGGCAGGAGAGGTCACAAAAAGGTCGCCAAGACCCAAGTCCTATAGGGACAGACTGATTATGGATGCACCATCCCCCTTAAACATGTAGATTTCTCCGGGTAAACAACCAATGGGGAGATCTCGCCGGGCAGGATTTCTTTCCCCAGGGAAATAGCCTCTGTTTCGATGTCCTGAAAGCACAAGTGTGGTGTGTGCGTGTGTGTGTGTGTGCGCGCGCGCGCGCGAGTGTCTGTGTGTTTGTGTGTGTGTGTGTGAGAGAGAGAGAGAGGGACAGAGAGAGATGGGGGATGGGAGGGATGGGGAAGGGTGGAGAAGTGCTTTCAGGGGTGTGAGGGTGTGTGCACCGAGGCGGAGGGGGCGGGGGTGGGGGGGAGAGGTAACGCTGGAGGGGGCAAGGATAAAGCTTAGGGTATAGGGACGCTAGTTCAGACTAAATATAAATAATTTAGAAATTGTCACAAAACAGCAACCTCAAGAGTGAAAAGTTGACATGTACATTTCCAGTTTTCCACTAAGCATTAAATTTTTTTTTTAATTGAAACTCACACTCTAATTTATTCCCTTCCTTCTTGTAGCTAGGTCAGGAGAAGGGCGTGCAAAATTTTCAGATCATATTTTTCTTAAAAGACATTTTAAAATCTGAAAAACTATTGGCATATAACCCACCCAAATAGCGTATTATGGGTTTAGAGAGATTGATAACTGTCTAGTGAGTTTTTCCCATTTTATCTGATACATTAATTAAAACACCTTGAACGCCAAAAACTGCAATAAGCAATTTGACAACTCAGATTATTTTTGAACTTTTAACATCATAAATGCTGCTTTTAGTAATCGGCACTCTCCTATGTTTTATAACTTTCTAATATACCTTGGGTACATTTAAACCAACACATTGTAGAAAAGACATTGGAAGAAGGAATACAGGGGATACATAGCGAAATAAAAGGGTCTACAGATTTATTCATGACCAACTTTGTAAGATTTAGTAAATCCCACTGGCTAAATGGAAGTAAACGCGTTTTTATCACAAAACTCCATTCATAAAAACAAATGGACAAAATCCAACTCCCCAGCTCAACAATGGAAAGTTAAGCAAAGTAAGTGAATCTAGGGACACTTGCCGGGGAGAGGTGGGGCAAGAGGGGCTGGAAAGTGTGCTGACGGTTAAACTTTAGCTGCAAACGGGATAACACAAGTGCCACTCACTTTTTGTTTTCTCCAAGTGCAAATAAACGTGTAAATCCAGTAGAACTATATTTCCCCAAAATATTGATTTAAAAACAAAAATAGTAGCAAAAGGGAGGGATTGGAGGAGAGAAAATGACAAGAAGTGGTGACTAATTCGTTTCAGTGGCCTGTTATCTGTGACATTGAACTGTTATTTCAGATAATGGCCATTGTTTGAGAGAAAATCGCACAGCAGTGGTAGGTAGGACAGGAAAAATCCTTTGTAAATAACCTAAAACCCGGTCAGATATTCCCATAGAGTTGGGCGTTTGAGAACCTTTAAGAGCTCCGGGTTCGTGGCCATTGATTTCCTGCCCTTCCTCAACTTGCCCATTGTCGGAGTTTTTTTTTTTTTTTTTTTTTTTAATTTGGCCATAAATTGGACCGGCTCGAGCTATGAGCTGTTCTATTTTCTTCCTGTCAGGATGAGGGATTTGTTTTATGATGCATTGTGTATTAAATACAAGTAATCTGGGGAACCGATTGCTTCAGACAGTGCGACCTGATCAGGGGGTCTGGGAGCTCAGCGCCCCAACCCCTGCCCCAGCCCTGCAGCCGCTCCCCCAACCACCTCCTTGCCCTTTACAAAACTGCTTTCAAAACGAGGAAACGTAGATAGGTAAATAAAAGGTGGTGTGGAATCACTGGCAGGTCCTGGCTAAATTAGGATTTCGTGGAAAGGGCCTCCGAGATTTTTCCCCTACATTGGCTTCGGGTGGGGGGAGGCGGAGCGACTTTCAAGGTCTGGATACTTGCAGGTACGGCAGGACGCCGGTAGATGGCATTGCGCTCCGAAATAAAGCGCAGCGCCGGCGGCTCCAGCCACCCAGGTGAACCCGCCTCTGCCCGCCAGGCGCCGGCAATCCCGCTCTGCCTTCCGCCTCGCCCGCCGTTCCGCGTCCTCCCGAGCTTCACAACGGGAGGAGGGCACACTGCAGTCCAGGCCTGCAGACATCAGCCTGAGCGAAGGCTATTCCTACGTCTGAGCTTCTCTTCCCCAAATATAACCAAGAGCGAACGCTTACCCTCCGAGACCTTGGAAGATGTACCTAGAAGAATGGAGAATTTATTGCATCATCATTATTATTATATTAATATCATCAGTATCGTCATCATCAGTCTTGTTCTCCACTGAATAAATTGTGAGAAAGACTAAAGGAAATCATCAGAAGGACCTGGGCAAAGGAAGCTAACAAAACACTAAATCTTAATCTCTCTCTCTCTCTCTCTCTCTCTCTGTGTGTGTGTGTGTGTGTGTGTGTGTGTGTGTCTGTCTGTCTGTCTGTCTGTCTCTCTCCTCTCCCCCACCTCATCCCACTCCCTTTCTCCTTTGGGTATATAACAATAACTTCATGCAAAGGCAGAGCCATCTCACTTTTTCTTGACACAACTTAAAGTTTAAAGATAGGGTTCTGAAATCCCACAGTAGTTAGACTGGCCTTGTTTCTCATGAAAGGGGCTTCTTGCTATTTAAATAAGAATTCTTTAGAAGACCTGATCCATCTTCCCCAATAAATGAATGAAACAGGAGAGAAGGTTAGAGGAAAAGGTTTTTGCAAGGGGCTTGCTTCTCCTCCTGTGAGCTTGCTTTCCATCAGAAGGTTTCTAAAACAATAAATAAATACAAGGAGCCAAATACCATCACCAATTCCCTTTATTCCTTGGGATTTCTGGTGAAATCTGTTTACAGTAGTTCCCAGTTACAAATTAATCTGCAAAAGCCGCTGTCTGCTCAGCAGTAATCAGTAACATGCGTGTTCTGCAGTGTTTAGCACTGCCCTTGAAATGGGCTATTAAAAATAATGGTTTTGCTATAATCTCAAACCAGCTTTAATTTGCAAACATGTATCAGGACAGATGATCTAAATATTAAGGGGATGGAGTAGGAGAACAAACTATAACAAATGTATAGCTTCGGGGAAAGCAGAAAATGGAATGATTCATCAGTGATGTTTAAAAAGAGAACCAGATTTTAAAAACATTTTTCCAGAAGGAATGATTATTTTTTCTTTCTTGTTCTGTTAATTGTTGTTTACCAGGAAAAGGGCATTGGAAAATATGAGGGTTGAGTGTGAGCTGATAGATTTTCTGGGAGTTGTAAAGATCCCCCTTTGGCTGATGGCAGCGCTGGGGTGGGAGAGGTTAATGTGTTTTCTTCCTGGTTTGAAAAGGGCATAAACCCTCCTCAGGCCCCTTCCTTCCTTCCCCAGCTGTGTGGATTGCAGAATCTTTAAAAAGCCCAAAGATTTCCAATAAGGCCACTGGCTCTGCCTTCATTGTGTAACTGTTTATTTAAAATAAGTCAATATATTAGTTAAAGCAGTAAGAAGTTAGTGCTCCAGTATTCAAGTGATTCCCACAAGACTGTAAACTGATGCCTCTTTTAAGCCTTAAACTTCATGGTCGTCCCAGAAGTAAAAGTTCTGCTAATGGAGACCCTATGGGCATGGTACATTCCAGCACATCATTAAAGGAAAGAAAAGCAGTCCAGCCAAAGCCAGATGAAATGACTGCACTGTCCACTTTTAATAGGCTTCCTGTGGACAAACAGCACTGTAACACTCTGCAGAGGACAATATTTAAAAACAAGACAACTTGCTGGCAGTTTTCAATACCATAAAGTTAATAAAGTATGTTCCCATTCACCCTGACATTATGTTTTTAGTTTATAGAGGAAGGCACTTTATAACCTCAGTCTAAGTTCCCTTAATTCTGCAGCTTTGAGTTTCTTGAGGTGGCTAAATATACACTAAACTCCAAGCCTAACATTTTTGTTTTAACATTATTTTTCTGTAGCTTTTCAAGAACGTACATGTGCATTTTTACATTTCTCAAGTGGAGTTTTATTCATTGAGATTCTGTTAAATCCTGTTTCATATAGTTCATGTCAAGAAGCATGAAATAATCTGAGAAATTGACATTTGGCTGAACAATAAGTGCCTGCTAATTAAATTAGCTTCATGTATAGATATTGATGTGTGTTTAAAAAGAAAATCAATGCTTCCTTTTCCATGTCAGAATAGGATTTTTAAAATCTTACCTAACTTAACTGACACAAAGATAAGAAATAACGTAAGTATGTCTTTTAGAACTCAAGAGACTTCCCACTAATTCGTTTATAAATATTTCTCCCAATTTGTCTTTTCTCCTACTCCTCTAAATTCTCTACCACCCACAATTTCTTCTCCCAAATCTTTTTATTTAATACAGTAAACTTTGTAATGAAGCATGACCTTTAGGCAAGATAAACTAGATCAGAACGCCATGAAATCTAAGGTAATATTCTGTTTAATTTCAATACTTTCTATCCTTTAATTTAGTAAGTATTTTGCAAACTTGGTTCTCTAAGCAGGAATGTGAATTCTGTGATGCTTTGATCAGGCAGATCCAGTGAAACAGTCCAGCACAATACAAATTTACCAACAAAAATGCTGTGAGTGTCTATAGCCCCCGACACATATCACCACTGCACTGGAGAGAGATTACTGGTAACTCTTGGTGGACTCTGCCTTTTTTTTTTTTTTTAATCTATTGGGGTGTGCCGTTAGAAAAGAGGAAATTAAAGGTAAAAAAAAAAAATGTAAATAAAAAATTTCCCTTGGTCTGGAAATGGGCCCGACTGAAAGCATGTTAATCTCCACCTCAGTAATTTGGTTCTCCAGGAGAAGACAGAAGCCCTGCTGCTGTGCCCTGCACTTCATAAATCACATCTTTATGTGGACAAGGTCAGGGCACCTAACAGCTCAGACATGGGCCTTTGCAGTGGCTCGAGGATTCAGGCATGTTTACTCTCCTATTCGGCTCTCCGAGGAGTAGTCCAGCACGCTTCTAATTACTTTTGATTATTTTCATTTGCTGGGGTCAGTCTGGCTTGCCAGGACTGCTGGAGGGTTGATTTCCTACAAATCTTGATGTCTTTGTAGGGCGGCACTGTGTGCGTTCAGAATTAGCACCCCGTTATTGTCCCTGCAGCATGGGATCCTTCATAAATAGACATGGTGATAACAAAAGTTTCCCCAGTGAACCATCACCTACTTCCTTTCTTATTAATTAACTATACAAGCATAATCACCTAGCTGATCTTTTTCCAAAATGCCGAAGATTTTAACAGTTTAATATTTTATAGTATATTTGGCCAGAATGAGAGCGGATTTCTTTTTTGCTTCGATTTTAAAATATATTTAGTAACGGCTAGCAGCTCTTTGGAAACTAAGATGAAGTACTTTGCTGAAACAGCTCTGGTGAATAAATTATTACACTCAAAAGTTTTATTTTTCTAAACTCCAATTAAGGTTACCATATTTAAAATATTTTTAAATATTTTTAGCTGGACTATTTTGATGTGTCCTAAGCTATGATGCTGAGTGGTTAATGCACAGCAACAAATTTATACCAAGTTTAAATGAAAATATTATGATAAAATAAAAATGTTAATAAAATAATGTAAAATTTTGGTAGCAAAATAGAGACAATAGAGAAATATTTCCCAAAAGTAGAGCTGTTTAACTCTTTGACAGATATTTATTACAAGATATATTCAATAAATAAATGATGAAAAAATAAATACAAAACCTGAGACATTCACAAAAAAATGCATAACATATCAGTCTAGTTGTTCAGACACTGGTATTTTTATATCACTAGGAAAAAATTACTATTATCCTTTTATTTTATAAAAGGTAACTTTGCTTATGATTATCATTAGTCTCAAAAGGCGAAATCCCTCATTCTTTTTAACTTTAGACTAAATAAGTGAGGTAGTAAGTGCTTTTGGAAGAAACCTCAACTCTATAAGGAATTCATTTTTCATTATTTTATTAATTTTAATTAATTCAGTCTTTCAATATAGTATTTAGCACATTATGCAATAACTCCAGGGTCAGCTTCCTCCCTTGAGCTTTAGAAATACCATTTAAGAGTACTTTTAGACTCATAATCTTGTGGGGAAAGTTTGTTGGAAGCTTGATTTTCCTCCTGTCTCCACGCCTAGCTGTGTACCTTTGGGTAAGTCACTTAACCTTTGAGTAAGTTTCCATGAAAGTTTCATAATATCAGCCTATTACGAGTGTTGGGAAAATAAATTGGGTAACATGAGTGTGAACTGCTCTGAGTTCATGGGAACAGGTCAAAATACTGTAAGTTTCACAGTATTTGTGTTTGTGTAATGGGTTAGAGTAAACTTACATACATGCACAATGAGGAAGACAGTCTGGCCTATACTTTGGGGAACAGCAAAGTGTAAGTATTTTTGTATCCTCTTTCTTCCATTCCAGTGTCAGTTGCCCTAATCCTTACCCTGACCTTGGAAGGGAAGAATTTTAAGAAAAATGTTTTTTTTCTCTCAAGCTGTGCTACCCACAAAGATGTCCATCTCTGTCTGGCTTGCAGCTGAGTTTGTTCTGTTCTACCCACTGTGTTCTCTGCCAATCAGTAGAAGAGAGTATTCTGAGGCAAAGTGGAATACCATTGAGTTCCAGAGCCCTAGAAACTAGGGTAGGAACACACACATACGCATCTTGGACTAGTTTTAAGTCAATATTTGTTACCAAGGCCAGGAAATTTATTCTCTACAATGTCTCCTGGTAGGTAGACTTTAAGTACCAAGAGGACAGGAATTGGGTCTATCTTTTTTGCCCCTATTGCCCAGAGTCTACCATAATGCATGACATCAAGTATTTAGTAGATGTTTGTTGAAAAAAAAAGTGGATCAGGTCCTTCCTTGACTTCCATTCTCACCTAGTTTGAATGCCTAACTTGGATACCTGTTACCTCTAGTCTGAATTATTGCAATGATCTCCTACCAGATCCTCTGACCACCATACACTCTCCCACCAGTTTAAAGTCCTTGATGTTAATCCTCTCAACCATCTGCTGTTACTTATTCCCTTGTTCACAGTTTTTCAGTGAGCTCCAATTGCCTAACAATTCAGTATAAATTCATTCCATTTTTTTTTTTAGAATTCAATGAGGCAATGTACGTAAATCACTTAAAATCACACAGAGGATATAGGATGTAGTCAATAGAAAATAGCTATTATTATTGGTATTGCTATTATAAGTTTAATTGCTATCATTATTATTGCTCAGCCTATAATTTATTTTGCCTTAGTTATCTTAGATAAAATCTTATCCATCCTTCTAAACCAACCAATTTTTATGCTCGCTGATTTTTACCACCCAAGCTTGACATTTTCATCCTTCACCCCAAATTATCTGTGCTTCTCTCCTGGTTTATAGCCAGTTCTTCCTTACTTACTGGTGTGTCCTTAATGCTCTTGTCCTTCTAAGGACCACTGTAAGATTTTTAAGGGCGGAATCAAGTTTTGTTCCTACTGACATCTTCAGTAGCAGCTTTTCATCATAAACTAAACTGTCTTTGAGCCTCTTTGTAAGAATTAATTATGGCTAAGTGTATGGGGAATTACTTTATTTATATCCAAGCAAACTTGGTTATTTAACACTATTCCCCCTTAGGAATCAGTTGATGCAGTGATAATTCTCTTTCAGGGATTTAGAAAGGACTTCCTACCACTGCTGCTTATCCAGATAGCACAATATTGCCATACTCCCCTCACCTCATGTTTCCATTTCTTTACTATCTCTCTCCTTTCTCTGGGCACAAATCCTGGACAATAAATTGGACTCCTCTTCTTCCACTGTCCCCAATAAATAGTCATTGGTTCAGTTGGTCTGTTAAATTGTTTCTACAGGAAGCTCATTTTCCCACTGGCACTGGTCTAGTGAAGGCCATTGTCCTTTTAGGTCTGAGTTTTTGTGGCATTTTTACACCAAACATTAGTCTTCCTAAAATAACAAAGTTGTAACAATGCTTTGCTTTACCGAAAAACAAAAGGTAAAAAGCAAAAACCAAAAGAAAAACTGCACTAACAAAAACTCCAATGGATCCTGATTTGCTAGAAAATAAAGCCCCTAATCCAAGATGCAATCTCCTCCTCTACAATTCGATGTCCAATTTATCTTCTGTCTAGGCCCATTTCCTGCTTGTTTCCTCTACACAAATCTTTAGCACTGGTTAACAACTGGAAATATGAATAGAAGCTCTTGGCCCTTCAACTGCGCTGATATAGGTCCTTCACTTCTCTTACCTCTGATACTGACAGCATTCAGGAGATGAAACAATAGATCAAGCAGGTAAAGTGATAGTTCCATTCATCAAGCTCCTGCAAAGCCTTCCAGGTTCTCTTCCTTGAAATTTTTACAGTATGCAATATTAAAACCATTCACTAATTAGTCATTATACTTAAAATCATTTGGGATATTTCTGTGATCAGCCAATCTATCTGTAGACTGTTTGATGGCAGGAAATATCCTTCACACCAGCATTTTCTAATTGGTTACTAGGAAACTTATTAGTCGATATTCCCTGGATATTGGCTCTGAGGTCAACTCAGAGCTAACTTCACCCAATGGATAAAGATAGCTCCCTCTTGGAGCTTCACAATGAGCACCAACGTACTAAATACTCTTAAGTCTAAAACTCTGAAAGTCTAGGAAGTCCTTTAGTAAAGAGACCTATTTGGCTTATTCAACCAGGCATCATCACAGCTAATTAAGCTTATATGAAAGCCCCTCTCCCCTTCCACTGGAACACCTAAGGAAAACAATTTTGTAAGTAAAGTTTTATATTACTTTGTTTCAGAAAAGCGTAAATATCCCCATACATATATTTTTCTATCAACTGACTGTTCTCAACTCTTGATAAAAAAAAAAATAAAGTCCCTACAAAACAGTCACAAAAAAATAAAGACAAAATGAAGCTTCTACATTTTAATCAACTTGAAAGCATTTGAAAAGTCTATAAAGCTCACAAAGAAAGTGGGTTATCAGTAAACTCTAGCCAATTGATCCTTTGCCTGTGAACTATTACAACAGTATTTGAGTACACGACCTGAGAACCTTCCAAAGGAATACGTACAATCTCATTTCAAGATCAACCCACTTCTTCCTATCCTCCCCCATTAGAAGTCCTTCTAAAGCAGAGATTTTTACCATGGCATATTCCCATGCAATGTTTTATATTATTTAGATTTTTCTTAATAAGATTTGGCATTATCTAGATATGCATTTCCCTAGGAGAAAGAAAAGCAGCAGTGAAATCTCCATCTAAGGATGCCTGAATTAAACCTTTAAGAATTCGCCTTTTTTCCAGTTTTTGATATTAGATTCATGTGTTACGCCTGCCCATGACTGTCTAACCACTAAACTAACTGGACATTAAATCAGATGGCATACAAAATTACAGGAATTTGATCTTTAGATAAACCACAAACCTTGATGAACTAATGTTGTTCCAGATGAATTAACTCATCATCCTGAGAAAGAGAACATTTCATAGGAGCGACCACACAGTCCTCTCTGCAAAGAGCACTAATGGTTGTGAGGCTGTGATTAATTTGTGTTCTATTGAACGTGCTTGCTTCTATTGAAAGTACACCTAAAGAGGTATACACTAAAGGAAGGAAGAAGGCTTAGTCAGGCAATTCTGCCCTCAGAATAATTGCCCCCCTCCAAATCTCTGATGGCTGATGCTGCATATTACTTATACTTGGTTGTGATGTCTGTTACAGAGTTAAGAAACAATGAATGTGTTAAGTTATTATCAATGATTTCATGAAACATTTATCCTTTCTCTATGTTGGAAGTCCTAAAATTTCATTTTACTATTTTAATGACTGTAGCCAAACGCTTAACAAATAAAGGTAACAACACTACAGAGCCAGAAAGGTATGTTTAGTTTATAATCCATTTAGTGAGTGTCACATCTTATGATACATATCAAATGGTAAAATGTCAAAATATTCCAATAGCAATTAAAGTACCAATGCAATCTCTATATCATTGTGAAAATATGGACATTGATTTCAATGGTAGCTTCGAAAATACCTTTCTGTAAATTTTGTTGAGTTAATTATTCAACTTCAAATAAAATCTTAATATAGCCTGTCTATAGACTCTAGAATTAAGTACTGGTCAACTTCCAAGAAGCAGATTCTCAAAGGTATTTGTGTTTTGTATGTAGTTCTTGGCTGGAAAACAAATCCAAGTTTGCTAAGGCAGTGTCCTACAACTAGAAGGGGGAATGCCAGAAGGGACATGAATGGAAATACTTAAAGAGGAAAGAAAAATATGCACCCTGATTCACACGTAATTTCTCTCCACATATAATCTGCACTGCCAATTTATAAATAAACCATACAGCTGGATCATAATGTGGAGAACACTGAAATTATGAGCCTAGGAAAGTGATTGAAATGACTACAGGTTTAAAATTTTTAACTCATACTTTTGTCTAATATTACAGTTTGCCTTATACAATTTTATATTCCTCCTCCCCACATCCATTCTACAAGAGCAGGCGAAGTTCAAAAGTTCTCAGAAAAAGTGTTGATTAATTAAATTTAAATGATTCACTAAGTGTTTTAGCTATGTAACTTCTAAAAAATGTTGTGGTGGTTGTTGTCCCTGGAGAAATTACCATAAAACTGTTTATCATTGTCTGTGTATGATCTCCTTGGTAATCAGTGTTGGAATATTTCAAGAAAGTCATTACAAAAGTCTTTATAAAAATATATTTTGCTGAATTTTAATCTTGGAAAACACAGTGAAGTCACAACATATACACATTCAACTTACTAATATTCTACTATTACAAACAGAGAGAAATGGAAGGGAGGGAGTATGGATGAGAGAAAGAGGGAGGGAGAATGAATGAGCCTTTACCCAGGAAAGAGCATGAGATGGAAACATGAATCATCTGTTTCCTCAAAAGGAATCAGTGTTCAAATGCCCTTTGTACTATGAGTATCGTGTTCCATCAGGTGTGACTGTCGGATTTAAAGGTATGTATTTTTCACACTATGCATCCTCTGAATGCAAATATACCACTTCCTCTGGTGCTCATCTGAAGCCACAGTGATCCATTCCAACACTGGATAGTTCAAGAGCTGAGCAGAGAAAAATTTTGATTATACTTGATTTTTCAACTAACTGCTCACTGTAGAACCTAAGCTCTCAGTAAGATGTAAATGCACTGAATTTGGTTTCATTTATGAAAAATATTCCATTGTAATGACAAGATAAATAATTGAGACAATTAGTGTGTTTTTATGCATAGTGGGGTGCAAACCAGCATTTCTGTAATTATTCCCTAATCCCCAAAATTTTTTGTGTGTGGTCCAGGTGATAACCGAGGTTCATGGCTCTCATAACTCAAATCTCGAATCACCCATACCTAGGACCAAGTGCCAGTCATCTCTTTTCACAAACTTCCTGCCTTTCATGGCCTTTCACAGGGAAGGTGATGGGCTGTACATGATAAGCTGCCATATGAGGTAGGAAGTTTTCTTGCTAGGGCCCAATAAACTACAAGCTTCCTCTCAGCAAAAAGGAAAACACTTGGCCTCATGAGCAATCAGTTTCATCCACAGTTTCCTGCTAGACCATAGCCTTCTCATGTTAGAGCCCTCGATGGAGTCTGCTTCTAGTTATGTGATACTGAGAGAGTTGCTTCAACTTCTTCAGCCTCTCTTTTAGTATCTCTAAAATTGTGGGCCAGGCATGCTCACACCTATAATCATTCCAGGACTCTGGGACGCTGAGGCGGGCAGATCATGAGGTCAGGAGTTTGAGACCAGCCTGACCAACATAGTGAAACCCCATCTCTACCAAAAATACAAAAAATTAGCTGGGCATGGTGGCAGGTACATGTAATCCCAGCTGCTTGGGAGGCTGAGGCAGGAGAATTGCTTGAATCCAGGAGGCAGAAGTTGCAGTGAGCCAAGATCACGCCACCACACTCCAGCCCAGGTGACAGTGTGAGACTCCATCTCAAAAAATAATAATAATAATAAATAAATGAACAAAAATAAATAAACAAAATTGCAATAATGGGACTTACAGGAAGTCATTAGGGTTAAACAATTGAGGTGAAGTATATAAAGCACTGAGTGTAATAGTAAATAGAGACTCATAAAGAAGTATGGTACTTGGAGAGATAGCATAAATCCAAATAAAAATTTTAAAAAAGAAGTTTAGGATAGTGACTAACAACACAGACTCTGCAGTGGGCAGGCAGCCTGGATTCAAATCACAGCTTCGCTATGTGCTTGGGGTGTGGCATATGTACAGTTACTTATCACCTTCTTTTCCTCCTTTGTAAAGTGAGTATAATGATAAGAAGTATCTCGTGGGGCTATTGAGAGGATCAAACGCAGTAATCCACGCACAGCTCTTCACTTAGTGTCTATCACATAATCAGCACCTAATAAGCATAAGCTATTATTAAATGGAGTTCTAACTCAATAAAATAGTTGGTACTTTCTACTCAAATGCCCTCTGTGGTTTTTTGTTGGTGGTGGATTTTTATATCACCATCTTTATATAAAAAGAGAAACAAATATTTTGTCCCTTTGATTTATTTTCTGGTCAGTCAGGCAGCAATTTGCTTCGAGAAACAGACGAAAACATACAGAGCCAAAGAAGAGTAACCAAAATAGATGATAGGAATACAAATTCACACATACAAATTCATAATGGTGTCCAAACACTAAGCCAGAAATCGCAATCCGAATGGGGAAAAACATTTTCTAAGAAAGGATTTTTTTGGAGACAGGTGAAAAAACATATGAAGAAAAATAAGAATCTTCAAAATTACACTAGAAATGATATGTGTTTTTTAAAATAAACCTTGAACAGAAATTACATTTGAACGATATTTTCCTCAATATTTGAAGTAAGCTAAATGAAGAAGATCTAGTACTTGATAGCACAACAGGATGACTACTATATTGTACATTTTAAAATAACTAAAAGAGTATAACTGAGTTGTTTGTAACACAAAGAAAGGCTGAATGCTTGAAGTTATTGATAGCCTCGTTTAACCTGATTAGATTATTATGCGTTGTATGCCTAGATCAAAATATCTCATGTATCCCATAAATACATACACCTGCTATGTACCCACAAAAATTAAAAATTAAAAATGTTTTAAATATATATATTTCTTCAGAATGTGGTAAAAAGAAGACGAAACATTCACAGAAAAGGAAGGAGAATACACAGGCTAAGACATTAGTGTGAATCCAGAGGACCTCAGTAGACGCTGTTTGATTTTGGGTGCAAAAATTGGTTCTGCTGGCTGGAAGTTTATGTTACAATAGCAGGACAATGAGTTCAACATGTAAACCAACTTAGTTCAATTTACTCCACAAGTGCTTATGAGGAATCTTCTATATCCTGGCACATCATTTGACACTGAGTGTGCACTGATGATTAAGTCATGGTCACCACCTTTAAGGAGCTCTAAAATCCAATGGACAAAAATCTATTGGGTTGGCCATTGGCTACATACCACACCCTATACTTAGTCATAAGGGAACAGAACCATGCATGGATCCTGGTGAATCATTGCCACTACTGGGAAGACCAAACCTAGTATAAGTGCTGGCAATGGCAGCTGAGCTTCAGCATCCTAATATACAGCGAGAGAGGCACAGTCTTATTTTTGCATACTTACCTTGACACTACCATCAAAAGGGGTCTGAGACGGATATTTACAAATTCCCTGAGCCAACAGTTCAGAATTTAGAGGGTACAGATAGATCTAAAAGAAGAACCAGGACTTTATTTTTTCCTGATTAAAAAAAAATACTTACTGGTCACAGATTAAAGACAAATCATTCACTCATTCATTCTCTCCATGTTCCAGGTACTATGTTGATGGTAAAGAGAGAAGATAAATATACTGACCACCAGTCTGTGATGGTTTTAAAATATATTTAGAAATTTTAAAATTTCTCTCCCTTTCTTCAAAAAGTGGTCTAATTCTCCTCACATTGAATATAAGCTAGACTTAGTGACTCACTTCCAATAAACAGAATGAGGAGAAAGGGATGATATGTGAGTTCTGAGGCTTGGTTAAAAGAGTCTCTCTCTCTGTCTTTCTCCCTGTCGTTCATGTGCTGTGAACATGATGTAGCCTGTAGAACGGTCTATGCAGGGAACAATTAGGACCTGCCAGCTATGTGAAAGAGTGGCCTTGGAAAACAAATTATCCAGCCTCAGTCCAATCTTTAGATGACCGCAGCTGCCATTTTACCTGCGACCTGATGAGACCCTGGACCACAATTGCCCAGATAGCTGAGCTACCCCTGAATTCCTAAACCATAGAAACTGAGAGCACTAAATGTTTACTGTTGTTTTCAGCCATTCAGTTTTGGGATAATTTGTGATGCAGCAATAGACACCAAGCACACCAGCCAGAGCTCCTTGGTGGATACAGAGAATTCAGTTGCCTGATGTCCTCAGACCATCAGAGAATAGCTCTGGGATATTTCCCTAGCCCCCACACCACTCTCTCCGATTCCTTGGCTCTTGACTCACAGGCTGAAAATTATCAAACCAAATATGCTGCAGGATAAGGTTTAGAAGGCAGAGGGAATAAAAAATTAATATTAAACCACTGTCCCTGCCGTTAAGTCCCATGCAATCTATTTAGAGAGACAAGACTAAGCTACTGGAAAGAATGGCAAATAGTACAAGACTGTACGTCATTAAGAACTAAATTATGTCGTTCGAATGATAAGTGCTGCAGAGATTCAAACAGAAGAGAGATGCTTAAAGGATGGCATGGTACCAGAAGCTTCGTGAAAGAGGTGAGACTTGCTGTCATTCAAAAGATAGACAAAAGTGGAAAATAATATTACTGGGAGCTTAGGCAAAACATATTTTCAATGTTCATTTAACTATTTTGCAAAAAACCCAGCATACTATTGTTCATTAGGTGTGTAAAATCATCCTCACATGTTTTAAAAATATAGATTGTAGTAGCTTAGGTATGTTTATCTTCATGTGTGTGTTCCAAACAATAGATTAATTTTCTGATGGATTCCAATATACCAAACAGTTTCATACTAAGTGCTGGGTGAATCTGTCAGAATAAATTAAAGGAAAATTTAACAGTAATTCTTCTGGTAAAATATGAAAGCAGTAAGAGTAATTCTTTTTTTAATCTAATAATTACTAACACACTAAAGGTTCATATCCAGGCATAACGTTTTGTAGGCAAACTAGAAGTATTTTACTTCGGATGATGGGTCTTCCTATTTTGTTTAACAACCAAGGTCATTGTATCTACATATATTCAACTCATTTGCAATAATGATAATAATAATATAACAAAAAGCACAAAACACTTTTAAATCTTAAGCATAATGCCTAAATATGTACTATTCAGTGCAGTTTTCTGTGCTGTAGATACTTAAAAATAGGCCCCTGGATTTAACTTATTTGTAAATAATTTGGCTAAGATTGGATATGTAGGCAAAAGATATCCATTCATCTTTTCTCTTTTAAAGCAAGCGTACTTAAATATTTTATTTCTAACATTAGTCAATCTTGTTAATTTCACTCATGTATTCTTTCATTCAGAAACAAATCAGACATAATCCTTGCCAAATTCTCATCTTTGAAAACTCCACTGGCAACATTGTGGCAAGTGTATTGGGGTAGGGGGAGGGCAAGTGGATCCTGGGTGACCAATTAACAAGTCATTGAAGTAATAGAAGTAATAGATGCTGGCAAGACGATAAAAAACAGTAATTATAATACAATCTTTATTAAGTGCCTACTCTATGTAGAAAGCTTAGTATATATCATTTCATGTAACAACTCACTAACAGACTACAGGGTGATTATTTTCCTTGTTTTACAGATGACAAAACTGAACTCAGTAAGACTGAGAAAAGAAGTAGCCCAAAGTCACCTAACTGGTAGGTATTAAAAATGGGATTCAAACTCTGATCAATCTGCCTATATATTCTGCCATGTTCTTTTCCAAGGCTACATTATTTCAGACATAATGACCTGAAAGACTGGTCTGTTAAGAAGCCAAAGATATCATGTCCTTGGTAATTGGGAGGTGGCATTTAGGGTCACTCTGAGCCAACCACTCTTAGGACTCTTAGGACCCCTAATATCAGTTTAATAGTAAACATTAGATTAATAAAAGAGGCACCACTAGTGGGTATTTTCAAGACCAAAATATACTCTGGGGACATCAGGGAATCTATGCTGTGTACCAGTAATTAAATGGAGGCCAGTGAAGCAACATGATTTTGCCAAGGCTCAATCTTAATCAAAGTAAGAACCAATTTGAACCGATGTTTGGTTTGTGATATCATGCTATTTTTTCAATTAGTTTTTCATTGATTCAATATATTTAAAGTATAGTTGATATGGTTTGGCTCTGTGTCCCCACCCAAATCTCATCTTGTAGCTGCCCTAATTCTCACATGTTACGGGAGGGACCCAGTGGGAGATGATTGAATTATGGGGGTGGGTCTGTCCTGCACTGTTCTCATGACAGTGAATGAGTTTCATGAGATCTGATGGTTTTAAGAACAGGAGTTCCCTGCACAAGCTCTCTCTCTGCCTGCTGACATCCATGTAACATGTGACTTGCTCCTCCTTGCGTTCCACCATCTTGTGAGACCTTCCTAGTCATGTGGAACGGTAAGTCCAATGAACCTTTTTCTTTTGTAAATTGCCCAGTCTTGGGTATGTCTTTATCAGCAGCATGAAAACCGACTAATACAATAGTCTTTCAGGAAAAGATACATGCAAAAAGGAATTCAGTACTTAATACAGGGAGAGAGGTACTTCTTGGAAGTAAAATTTTAATCTACTAAAGTTCTCAAAAGTGACCCTAAAAAACAAAAAAATCTATCCTCATCTTATATTTTTCACTTAGATTTCCCTAAAAACACAAAGGAAAAATTAAAGAAGGAAAATAATTTCTTATTTTTTTGTATCCAGCTATGAATCTATGTCACAAAATGTATGCTAATAAAAACAATTATATTTGATTTTTAACATTATGGCATGAAACCATAATTATGTCTCACAGCTCAGGGAAGGTCATTTGGGGTTGTCAGTGGTGGTTTCCTCCTAAATTTAGCATATCTGTCCTTGTTATTTGCTTCCTTATCTGATTATTTACACTATTTTAAACATCCTTATACTTTTATCATCAAAAAACACTTGTGGTCTGCATCCCAGGTGCATGACACTTGACCTCATGTCATATTCCTTGTCTGAGCTACATTCCTAGTGAAGTAGCCTGACAACAGTTTTGTCTACAGAGTAGTCAACATAGGTTTTCACAGGAAATAAATTGGTTTGTGAAAGTGAGTCTTAAAGTGGGAATTGGTTCCTCTGGTTCAGTACATCTTTTGAAAACACTTAGTGAAAGTTCTTAAAGATTTTGGTGAAGACACATATAGATGCATGTCATCAGAAAGATCTAAAATTTCACCTCTTAAAACTGTTAATAGAAGTAAACTGTTCATTGCACTATTTGACAAACATTTCCAAAGTGTAACTAAGCTTAAGTTGAGCATTCATTCTAGTGAAAATTAACATGAAAATGCATTAAGAAAATGAAGTTGTAAAATTGATTAATTTCAGTGACAAAAGGAGATGCAATTTAACCAAACGCTGCAATTGTACCGGATGGTCAAGCCATCTATAGCATACCAGAAGTCTGTAATTAGTCTATGTTTTTCATCACTAGGAAAAAAGTATGTGGTTTTAGAGATCATGTTTAAAGCACCTAAAGAACCCAACGTTGTCATGCTAAATACAAGAGATCTAAAGATCTGCTGTTACACATCCATTACATTTAGTGAGCTGTCCCCCTGGCTTTTTTGAAGTGCTGTATACACGATCTTGCAAGGCAAAACACTTTATGTACCATACGAAATTTGAGGCATAATGTTAAATGTTCACAAGATAAGCTAACAAAACTGTATGCTAGTGACTTTTTTATTTCCTTGTTTTATGTCCTTTAAGTACTTTAAGAAAAGATAAACAAGAAGGTAGAAGAATAAAATGTGGCTCTTCCTTCTACCTTTTCCACTCTCTTTCCTAAATTAAATTATAACTGCTGATTTGCACCCAAGGAAGGAATCATGTCAAAATATGCTGGGTTACTTTTTTTTTTAAATGTTTAGATAACAGCTTTCAAAACACAGCTAAGTAAAATGTGTTTTGAGATGGAAAACATTTGGTCTTTTTTGCAGCTTTCAACAGCTTAAGTGAAGGGATCTTTAATGTTCCCAAACAGCTGGGTCATACTATGTCTATCATGAATTCCACTCTTCACTGAAGGATCCCATCTCTCTAACTGCAGGGAGAAATTCTCTTTTTAATTCCTGTTCTTTCACTTGTTCATCTTCATAGCTTCCCATTAGTATCACAGCTTTTTCATAGGTAACACTTGCGGCAGCAGTTGCTGGCAGAATTTATTCTTCAATGAAACATAAAACTTTTCTTCAAAAAATGCCAGTGGCTTTCTGTTTATTGTGTAGTGGCTGTAGGAAACAACAGGTCAATGTACACTGGAACAATAATAATAACAGTATGGTAGGGAAGGGGGGAGTGTGTTGCCTATTTTCAGGACTCTAGCCTTCTCAAAGGTGCCACTTACTGAACATTCCAGGGCACATTATCTGAATTGTCTAAATTTTTATTATTCTTTTAACATCACTCCGAACAAATGCACAAGAGTTTTTCAAAACAAATTAATATTTTGAAATTATTTTCAAATCCTTCCCAGGAAAAAATTTGCATGATAATACATCTATGTACTTACTTATGTGACTATAAGTAAGGTAATGAAGAGGGTGTGGATAGCAATCATGCAATATGTCAAATCAATGTAAAACCAAAAATAATCCATGTAAAAATAGAAACAGAATATTGTTATTTACTGCAAACGTACAGAGTTAAATTACATCTTACATTTAACAACAGGTTTACTGTTTTATACCCAAAAGAGTAAACTAATAGTTCAAACATTTGTATGCACTAAATATACAAACTGCAAAAATAATCTGTGATCATAAATGTATGTAAATTATGTAAACTGCTTTGCAAAAAAATAGCAAAAATGTAATTATCTATTTTTATAATTACTGATTGATTGAGACAGGATTGGGATTACAGGCATGAGCCACTGCACGTGGCCTTTTTTTGTTACGTTTCTTCAAATTAAACTACTTGGTTCTTTATAAATTATGGTGTTACGTTATCTTCATTTGGCTGAGAGAGATGAGTTTAAATAATTGTAACTGTGAAATCAATAAATTTGCCAGAGACAGGCTAGAGTCCAGTGGTGCAACCATGGCTCACTGATGCTTTAACTTCCCAGGTTCAAGCAATCCTCTTACCTCAGCATCCCAAGTAGCTAGAACCACATGTGCATGCTACTGTGTCTGGTTAATTTTTTCAAAAAATTTTTGTAGAGACTGGGTCTCACCACGTTGCCCAGGTTGTTATTGTCTGTTTCATAGTGGCTTTCACTTTTTTCTGCATCTATTTGTTTCTCATTTAGAGGTTCCATTAGATGGAAATTCTCAGCTGCATATTCACCCCCTGTGCCTTCTCCTCATCATCTAACTCTTCCAGTTTGACTGCAAGCCATGTGGCTTTCTAGCCTTTTCTATGTGGTCAGCCATTGCTATGTGCTAAGGACGGGCAGGGAGTGGAGAAATAGAGCATCACTCCAAGATGTGTGTGATTGGTCAAGGAGCTCAAGGTCCTGAATAATGGAAGAAAAGATGCCATAGTATTTATTATCTACCATGTGGTTCTACACAATAAACAACTCCCAATATGTAGATGATTCAGATGATTAATAGTAGTTTAAATTACTTTTGCAAATCCTCCATAATTGATTTTCCCCATAATCGCTATCTTCTAACTCCTCCTCCATAAAAAGTTAATGTCTTCTTGGATAATTGAAAGTATACTTTAGGGATACGTGATCTATACTTCTATGAACAGACATGAAACCCTAATATAGAAAAACTGATTGTGTATGTTTGACATATAGACACACACAGACACTCTCACACACACACACACACACACAAACACACACACACAGCTTCAAAATTGTTAATAAAACATGCTAGAATCTACACAAATCTACATCTATACTCTAAATGACTTTTGAGTACTTGTCCTTTCAGGTTGCCTATTTCAATTAACAGTGTTAGTATCCATCCCGTTACTGACTCTGATTCCGTAAAAGAATATATTTTTAAAACATTCTTCCACATCCATGAGCAATGAGAGGGAATAGCAGCTTGTCACATGTAAACATGGCTTGGGTTAAAAAAGATGTAAAAACAATTGCAATTCTATCGTTAAAAAATTTGATAATTTTTTACAAAAAAATTTAAAACTAGTTTTAGACTTTTTATAATCAGTTTTATTTAGAAATGCTTAAGACTGTAGAGATAATGCCAACAGTTTTTTACCTTACAGTATAATCTACTTTTTGTTGTGTTTTTTGTTTGTTTGTTTGTGTGTTTGTTTTTAGATACAGGGTCTCGCTTAGTTGCACAGGCTGGACTCAAGTGATCCCCATGCTTCAGTCTCCAAAAGTGCTGGGATTACAGGCATGAGTCACCACCGTTGGCCCGCTTTTTTCTGTTGTTGTTCAATTTCTTCAAAGTAAACTACATGGTTCTTTATTAAATTTTGGTATTATTATGTTATCTTCATTTGGCTGAAAGAGATGAGTTTAAAGAATTGTAGCTTTGCAACCAATAAATTTTGCTAGTTTTTAGATTAAAATCTTGTTAGGTCAGATTTGTTAATATCAGTTGCATTATGATTAGTTACAGGCAAATCAAAAAGTTATACATTCATTTCTTCTACAGAATTAAACGTTCTATACGACTCTACAGCTAATCTTTTTTTACAAAAGAAAAACTGTCTTGGAGAGTTCATTAGTTCACTTTGTTAGATTCTTGGTCCTTGAACCTTATAGTCAGAGGGGGCTAAACAATAAATAGTATGTTAGTTTTCATTGAGGAAACTCTTCTGGCTGGAACCAGACAATTGGTAAATCTCAAAAAATAAAAAGTTGGAATACTACGGGAAAAAAATGCAAATTTGTGTACAAAAGTACATTATTTAACATAAAGAAAAACTCAAAAGAAAATAAAACTGAAACATTTATAATTTAGAATAGGTGATTATAGATAAAATTAACTACAAATATTAGCCGCACGTGATGGTGCACGCCTGTAGTCCCAGCTACTCAGGAGGCTGAGCAGGAGAATCGCTTGAACCCAGAAAAAATTATGATAGATGAAATTTAGGGCCGGGCGCGGTGGCTCAAGCCTGTAATCCCAGCACTTTGGGAGGCCGAGGCGGGCGGATCACGAGGTCAGGAAATCGAGACCATCCTGGCTAACACGGTGAAAGCCCGTCTCTACTAAAAAAATACAAAAACCTAGCCGGGCGAGGTGGCGGGCGCCTGTAGTCCCAGCTACTCGGGAGGCTGAGGCAGGAGAATGGCGTAAACCCGGGAGGCGGAGCTTGCAGTGAGCTGAGATCCGGCCACTGCACTCCAGCCTGGGCGACAGAGCGAGACTCCGTCTCAAAAAAAAAAAAGAAATTTAGATAAAAATAGAATAGATTATTATAGATAAAATATCGTTGTATAACATTATAGATAAAATTAGACATATTATTAATAGAAAAATATGCAGGCAAAAATAAAATTATATTTGTTCAGGTTTTGGTTTCCACTTTTTAAAAAGTTATAGGTAATGTTTCCTCTTCATCTAGCACTAGTTCACTCCATAAACACATACTAAATTAAATTTAACAGTGCTCATTACCTGAAGAAAATGGCCTTCAAAAATAATTTGTTTTCTATGTTATCATTTAGTGTGGGGAAAATAATTACACATGATTTGGAGCAGAAACACAATGCTTAATATCCTATTCTGGGTCACAGGTCAAACCTTTCCCTGGATCAGTAATATTAAGTAGAAGAAAGAGTTGAAACTATGATAAGAAAATCAGTCTTCGTAGTTATCAAAAGAAGTTAAATTAACCTCATTACTTCAAACTGAAATAATCCATATGATATGAAAAGTATAAATGGAAATGATGGTGATTTTACTTTCAAACATGTTCTGCTATGTTCTTTGCAAACATTCCAGAATCCAGGTGGCATACTTTCTCTCCTATTACTAAATGTTTGCTCTGATCTCAGGAGTGTTAATACAAATAAAAATATTGACATTTTTTCACACTTATTCAGTACCCACAGAAAAGAAACCTAAGTGTCATCCAAAACTCAGTACCTCTTGTACTTAAAAAAAGCCTTCAGAATATAATTCCAAAATGTAAAATAATGTGCACCAGATAGTGAGAGCAAGAAGTAACTTTTAGTTTCCCTGAACTACTTCAACTTCCTGGTTAACCATCTTATCAGAAGTTTATCTTGATAAACAGAGAGGGTGAGCAAGATACTCTGTTCTATTCAATTCTATATGGAGTTCTACTTTTTTATTTTTTTTCCCATGAGAAAGAAGCAAATACATACCAGCCAGCCAAAATACAAAGGCCTAGATGATATCTTAGTACTGGCCCAATTAAGTAATGTTTTAGGAAAATTATATTTAGACATTTATGTAGTTCATACTGGAAATGAAATCCCCAGGCTATCACAAAAACTATTTCATATATATGCACACAAACCCTTTTTTGATCAAACCACTCCATTTTTACCTCTGTGGATTTAGATGTTTATTTTAATCATTAAAATTGTCTGTTCCAAATCAGACCTTAGAAGTGAAAGCTGGTCCGGGTGCCGTGGCTCACGCCTGTAATCCCAGCACTTTGGGAGGCCAAGGCAAGCATATCACGAGGTCCAGAGATCAAGACCATCCTGGTTAATATGGTGAAATCCCGTCTCTACTACAACTGCAAATATTAGCCGGGCGTGGTGGTGCACACCTGTAGTCCCAGCTACTCAGGAGGTTGAGGCAGGAGAATCACTTGAACCCAGAAAAAAAAAGTCAAAGCTAAGCTTCTGCATTCTCTCAGAAGCAACCCTCGAATTACATTGTTTCCCAGTGTACTTAATTGCAGCAAGTCAGATGAAGTCACAGCTCAGCTGTATATACAATTTTGTGGATGCTGAATATGTGCGCTTGGCCAATATTTTTTTTCCATTCAACGCAAAGTGGCTAGAACTATGGATTTTTTCTCTAGTCTACATTATGAGCCAGTGTCTGTAATTCTGGGCAACATTCCACAAAGCTTTACAGGGAATCCCCACAGTAATGTACACAGGATTGGGAGAACTCGGTGTTCCCTCAAATAAAAATAGCAGCTGGGGAGCTTTTCCCCTTGACACTGTTGAACTCAACAGCTAAAAAGGAATTCTATTAACCCATTTGAAAATACATTTACTGATGGTTTTGAGGTTCTACCCATAACGTCCTTTTTCGCACCATAGACAATTTGATTCTCAATTTTGAATTCTAAATTATAAATCCACTGGGTAGTCTTTCATTTATACATTACAGAACAGTGTTCCATATACATATGATAAAACTCCAAAATGGATATTCTGCTTTCAATGTTGTTAAATTAATGGGAAGATTTCAAAGGTACTCCTGGAATTTCTTTTTTATGTCACTGTACGCTTATAAATTATTAGCATTATTTTAAGTATATCTCTCTTCTCTAAGTATACACATGCATAATTTAATGTTATACATACTAATTTTCTATCAGAAAATACCTTTTTTGGCAAAGAAACAATAATGAAGATTTTGAAGAAAAATATGTTGTAAGATTCTATTGTCCTTTTCTATTAGTTAGAAACATTTACTGAATATATGAGAATGAATTGAATTGCTTTGGTTCTCATGAATAAACCTATTAATAACCACTAGTAACTCGAGGTAGATTGCCAGATTTTCATCCACTCAGGACTCCCTATTAAACTTTATTCTTGTTAAAGACAGGACCCTTGTTGTTACATCTCTCTTCATGTCTTATCCAATGATTTGTACATAGTAGTTATCCAATACACATTTGCAAAAATAAGTTAGAAATATTGTTTCATGACAGAGTTATAAAGCTCTTTAACATTTATACCATAGCTATTGTAATCCTTTAAAAAGAATAGCAAAAAATGATATTAAAATGATATTTAGAAATTCATCCAAAAAATGAAAATAATTATAAATGAGATAAATAATTATTGGAATAAACCATTTGGTAATCATTTGTCAGGCACTTATTTTATGTTACTTCCAAAGGAAGGCAATGATGAAAATATATAATAACAAGGATAAGAAGCTACTCCTCAACTATTGTAAAATGGGAAAGACCACTAAGAGAAACAGGAAAACTGGCCTAGAAGAGCAAACTATTAAAATATAGATGAAGGGGTAGGGCAGGGGAAAACTTTTGGCCTTAGCTTTCTCAAGGGAAGACAGAGAACTGACTCTAACAAAATAGAAAGCTCCCAAGAGAGGAAACATAAATACTAAAGGAATGCCAGGTCATTCCAGAATGAGCAATAGGAAATTAAACCAACATTCAATGGGTTTTATCCAAAGGAGACCATAAGGCAGAGAAACTCGTGTGAAATCTGTATGAAACAGGCAATACTGATGAAGAAAGAATTGAGGAATAAAAACGAATAGAAATTCTCCTTCTGTTCTGGATACTATAAATTTTTATTAAGAGGGATATATGCAAAAATTACCAAAAAAAAAATAAAAAATCTGCCCATGATTGGATCTGAAAGAAAAATGTAATTCGTGTGTAAGAACTGGATGGCAGATACTTCGTATCAAGTAATATATTGGAGATATGCTATCTCCAATAAATATGGATTTCATTTTTTCTTGGTTTTTTTTAACAGTTATTATTTATTTTATTCAGGATATTATCTCCCAATGTTATACAAAATGCTGACAAATGTCAATGTCTTTTCTTACTTTCCACTGTATTACAGGCTTTCACTTCATTTACTTCCACAGGTACCCCTGTATATGTGTATATATATATATAATTAAAGGCCTAGCCATATAAAAATTATACCCTTAATAAACTTAATCTCAGAAGAAACAAATCACAGCTGTAATTTTACCCATAGATATGAAAAATGGAACACAAGAGATTAGATAAAATAGTAACTGATATTTTGACTATTGCAACTTTATGAAATCGAAGATTTTGAATTATAATGACTAAGAGGAAAGAATAAACCTGAGGAATGGATGTGAAGATTTTGTGTCTGTAGGTTAAAGGACAATTAGTCATGTTTGGATTTCTAACATGATATCATGAACCCTCAGTGGGTCAGGAGCCTAAGGACATAATACTGTGCTGTGCAAGCTCTACAGCTAACCAGCAGCAAGCTCTGACAAGTCGCTTGGCCTCAAAGTGCATCAGCTTCTACAATTGAAAAAAGAAGAAAAATAAGGTCTCAATGCTTGTCTTATTGGATTCATGTGAAAATCAAATGACATTGGATATGAGGACACTTTGTAAACCCTACATACTATATAACTACCAGTTAAAGGATTTGGATTATAATTATTATATTTACACAAAATGTGACTTTTTTCCATAGTTTACTCCAAGAAAAGGATGTATTATTTTCATTTTGACCCTATTCAAGTAATACCTATTTCTATCACCAATAAATGCAATAAAAATGCACTCAAGAACAAATATAAAATATTTATGAAAATTACAGCATTTGATACTAACAACCACTTTCTCCTTCTTGAAATGATCTACTTATTTAGCATGTATGACCCACCTTCTCCTAGTTCATTTTCTACTTCTCTGGATTATTTTTCAGGATGCTCTCCTGGGATAATTTTCTCTACTAGCTGAGGAAATGCTGAATTTCCTCCAAGATTTCATCCTCAGCCTATTCTCCCTTTAACATGCCCACTAGGCTCTCTTCCAACCACTCTCAAAGCTTTAATCCTCGCTCTCTCCCCAGTGCTGGTAATTCCCTGACAATACTTCTAACCACAAGCTCACCTCTGAACTCCAAACTGGTTTAGCCAGTTGTCCCAGAGGCATCTTAAATTCAGTCTGGCCAACTCTGAAAACATTTTTGTGTTCACTCTTTTTCTCTGGCTTGTACTATCTTAGCCTCTATGACTCTCTCAGATCCCAAATCCAGCCAATCCTCAAGCCTTGTCAATTGCATTTCCAAAGTATTTCTCATATCAAATGCTTCTCACTATTGCCTGTCTTCTCCCATTTTATAGCACCCAACTCCTTGCATCCAGACTTGCTCAGGTGTGATCCATTCTGCCAAATGTAGCCAGAGTACTTTATCTTGTGTAAAAATCAAACCATGTTAATTCTCTGCTTAAAGTCCTTGAATGACTATCTGTATATGACTATCTACACTGATGGGCTGAAGGCCAAAGATCTTCACAGGACATTTAAGGCACTCCGTGTAGCCTCAACCATGTCACATTCATGCTTTCTTACTTTCTATGTAATACTTTGGACTTTATAAGTACTAATGAGATTGTAAGTCCTCATATTCAACTGAATGTGTACCTGAACCAAAGTTTTAGCTCCTGAGCCTTTGCTTTAGCAAATATCCCTTTGCCCAGCATATCCTTTCTACCCTTGACGTGCCAGGCTAACTCATACTTATCATTTTAAAGATTTCATCTCCAGAAATAGTGGTAAATTTTCAAACTCCCAATGATGGGCATTTTGCTATTCTTCCACAGTCTCACAATTGGAAGCCTATGTATTATTTTTAAATGTATCTATTCATGTATACACATTTTGCCAGTAAACTCTAGTATTTCCAAGGCTGGAAAAAATGTCTTAGGTACCTTTGTCTCCGGCTTATATTAGATAATTAAAGTGGAACTAAATTTTGAACTAATTGGCAATGATCCTACCACCAACCACTTCCTTCTGGCACTGTTGATACATTACTAGTGTAATGGACAAGGATGAATGCAGGACATCAAAAATACAGAGGCTTCCTTTCTAATTACTCTGGACTACTGGAAAGGACAGGTAGAAAAATTATAATTGCAAAGAATGTGATGCGATGAAAATCTTGCGGAAAAACCTCTTTTTGAAAAGAAAAATCTAGACTCAAGTTTACGCCTAAACATCAGTTATATCAAAATGCTTCAATTATTGACAATTGTTTAAAGACATATTTTATCCATATCTGGTTAATGCAGGGATTTTATTGCTAAATCATGATTTCTTGCACACTCTAAGATATTGGATCTGAAATTCTGAAAAACAGCATCCACCTGAAAGTATATTAGGAGAAAGCAACTTATTAGCATAAGACGAGGTCATTTCTTTCTTATCGTCTCTTCTGAACTTGATACATGCATTTTAAAATTAAACAGAAGAATATTCTCCTTCCTAGGGATTTATGCCACCATCTACCACATTACTCAAATGACCACTGCTACTCATTACATAAGAAATCAAGCACAACTTTATTCATGAAAAGCAGACATGAAGACAACTTCTTAAAATCCAGGCTTTTATAATCAGACTCCGTCTCATCTGGTACCTATTGATTACCTTTTGTGTCACCTTCACTCACTGGATGGGTGTTTACCCATCTGGTATAGAGAATAGATACTAGAGTCTGAAATTAGATGAACTGTGCTCCAATCCCACTTCTGTTGCTTTTCGTTTCTAGCTCTTCAATTTTCAAAAGTTAGCTAACTCACAAGTCTTCCTCCTCATGAAAAATAAGAATAACAAAAGCCCACACTTACAACATGCCAGGCATGTATTCATGGCTTTGCATCTATTATCGCATTTAAGTCACCCAATTGTCTTAAGAAGTAAATACTACAAGTTTAACATTCCCAACCCAAAATTATGAAATCTGAAATGCTCCAAAATATGACATTTTTGAGGGTGTATATGACACCACAGATTGTCCTTACATGGGTGGCTAAAACAGTGATACCTTTGCTTTCTGACAATTCAATGCACGCAAACTTTGTTTCATGCAAACGGTTACTAAAAATATTATGTAAAATTACCTTCAGGTTATGTGTATATATAAAACAAATAAATTTTTTGTTTAGACTTGGGTCCCAAACCCAAGATATCTCATTATGTATACGCAAATATTCCAAAATCCAAAAGAATCTGAAACACTCAGGTCCAAAGCATTTTGGACAATGGACACTCAACCTGTATTATTTCCAGTTTACATCTGAAGAAACAGAAAGGTCCCAGCAGCAGAATCTGACTTAAGTGGACCATTTCTAGAGTTCTGTGCTCTTGTGCTATGTCCTCCAGACCCATTACACAATGTTTGTATAAAGACTAAATACTTTACTAGGAGTAAAATATTTAAGATGGGTAGGTACTCAACAATAATTCCCTCTACCTCTTTAAGACACATTCTTCTCTTCCTTCTATGGCAGACCCTCATGCAAACATCTAGACATGGCTTTAAGCCACAGGAGCTAAATATCACTAAGTGAGGGAAGATGACCAATAAAAACTCAAGAAGAATCTAGAAGTCACAGACTCAAGTGAAGCTTTTATAAATTCTTCAGGTCTAGTTTCTGTTAATATGGTTTTGTTTTACTTCTTTACAAGAATGTCCAATCTTTTGGCTTCCCTGGGTCACATTGGAAGAATTGTCCTGGGCCACACATAAAATACACTAACAGTAATGATAGCTGATGAGAAACACACACACACACACACACAACCCCTCATAATGTTTTAAGAAAGTTTACTAATTTCTGTTGGGCCTCATTTAAAGCCATCCTGGACTGCATGCAGCCCATGGGCCACAAGTTGGACAAGCTAGCTTTAGCATATATCAAGAAGATCTAAAATAGGGAAAGGATCAGGGAAGTCTCCCTCAGGAAAGGATGTTTAATATGCAACATGAAATATAAAAATAAGAATTTTGTCAATGTAGGCAATGACAAAAACAAACAATGGGGAAAGGATCTCCTATTCAATAAACAGTGCTGGGAAAACTGGCTAGCCATATGAAGAAAACTGAAAGTGGATTACTTCCTTACACCTTGTACAAAAATTAACTCAAGATGGATTAGAGGCTTAAACGTAAGACCCAAAACCATAAAAACCCTAGAAGAAAACCTAGGCAATACCACTCAGGACACAGGCATGGGCAAAGGAGGAAAAATTTTTGCAATCTACCCATCTAACAAAGGTCTAATATCTAGAATTTACAAGGAACTTAAACAAATTTACAAACAAGCAAACAAACAACCCCATTAAAAAGTGGGCAAAGAATACGAACAGACAACTCAAAATAAGACATTTATATGGCCAACAAACATATGAAAAAAGGCTCAACATGACTGATCACTAGAGAAATGCAAATCAAAACCACAATGAGATACCATCTCATGCGAGTCAGAATGGCGATTATTTAAAAGTCAAGAAACAATAGATGCTGGTGGAGCTGTGGAGAAATAGAAACACTTTTACACTGTCGGTGGAAATGTAAGTTAGTTTAACCAGTGTGGAAGACAGTATGGCAATTCCTAGATTGCCAGAAATATTCTAGAATGAGAAATATCATTTGACCCAGCAATTCCATTACTGGGTATACACCCAAAAGAATATAAATCATTCTACTATAAAACATGCACACGTATGTTTACTGCAGCTCTATTTACAATAGCAAAGTCATGGAACCAACCCAAATGTCCATCAATGATAGACTGGATAAAGAAAATGTGGTACATATACACCACGGAATGCCACGCAGCCTTAAAAAGGAAAGAGATCATGTCTTTTGCAGGGACATGGATGAGGCTGGAAACCATCATTCTCAGCAAACTAACACACAGGAAGAGAAAACCTAACACCACATCCTAACACCACAGGCTCTCACTCATAAGTGGGAGTTGAACAATGAGAATACATGGACACAGGGAGGGGAACAACGCATACCAGGGCCTGTTTGGGGATGGAGGGTGAGGGGAGGGAACTTGGAGGACAGGTCAAGAGGTGCAGCAAATCATCATGGCACACGTATACCTATGTAACAAACCTGTATTTTCTTCATATGTATCCTGTAACTTAAAGCAAAATTAAAAATAACAAAAATTAAAAGAATGAGAACCGGGTGTGGTGGCTCACGCTTATAATCCCAGCACTTTGGGAGGCCGAGGAGGGCGGATCTCCTGAGGTAAGGAGTTCCAGACCAGCCTAGCCAACATGGTGAAATACTGTCTCTACTAAAAATAAAATAAATAAAAAAAAAATAGCTGGGCATGTTGGCATGTGCCTGTAATCCCAGCTACTTGGGGAGCTGAGCCAGAAGAATCACTTGAACCCGGGAGGCAGAGGTTTTGGTAAACCGAGGTCCCAGCCACTGCACTCCAGCCTGGGCAACAAAAGCAAGACTCGATCTCAAAAAAGAAAAAAGAAAAAGAAAGGGTAGGTTTTGTAACTATTGGTCTCATTTCTGCCTTCCTGAGTAGTCAGTAAATTTCAAGAGACTACAGACCATGTCTATTTTATTCTCCTACATAGCCTTTAGCAATCAGCATGGTGCCTGACATAGCCAGCATTCAATACATATTGAAGGAAGGAAGGAATATATGTATATATGAAGTGTGTGAAAGCCTGCAAGCAAGTTTAAGGAACTGTGAGAAATTCAGGAACTGAGAGAAGAATTGACAAAGGTGGCAAGCTGAAGAGTTCGCAGGAGCCAGATGATGGAGGGCCGCACGAGTGATTATATGAATTTTGAGCTTTATCATGAACACAATGGGAAATCCCCGAAGGGTTTTGACAGAGGAGAGATATAATCTGGGGTTTTGAAAGATTATTTGTGAAATTAGTGATGTGCTTTATCTCCCAAATAGAGCAGAGTTGAGGAATCATCATCAAGGAGGACATTAGTTTCTGAGAGTCCATCCTACCATGTTCCAGTGGTTTCTGCAGGTGTAACCTAGAAGCTTGAAGCTTGGGAAGGACAATGTATAGCCAACTAAGAAGAGAAGTTTCTGGCCATCTATTTAGTGTAATCAGGTCATGTTTGCCAGCTTCAAGATAAGGTTCACCAGTCCTACATAATCTTGAAAGCAATAGTGCCCCCATGATAGGTTTTGCCATGTTTGATATTTCAAAATGAATTTTTAAAACATAAATTCCTCAGTTCTTTTCCTCTGTATTGCTTAATTTCTAGGTTGTGATAAATCCTAGGATATGTTATGCTAGATATTCAACATCCAAGGTTTTATTGTTTTCCTCATAACTGTAAAGACTACAAACCTTCTTGAAAACAATCACATAACTGTCTCTTGTGAGGTGGCTAATCTTTAGTAACATTGAACACTTTTGACTGTACGAAGTTTTCACAGAACATTCAGATTAAGCACTATTAATCATGAAATTACAGTTTGTTAAGCATAATGAAAAGTTCAATTTTGAATATACTATGCCCACAATATTTATTTAACAGAGTAATAAAACATAAATGCTTTCTAAAAACTAAGGAAAACAAAGGGGTGGTTAAAAATTCCTTTGACATTGACTTGAAAGGCAAAAAAACTATTTTTTAAGAAATATTCACTCTTTACAAAGTATCTAAGGCTACTCATATGCTTTCTTTTCACTATATATAGCTATGTGTCACCCATGCCTTTCTTTGTAATTTATGTTTAAACAAATTTTAAAGACCACAAGTAGGCCTTTGCTCTATGAAATAAGCCATGAGATATTAATGCAAAAGCTATTGTGCTGAGAGCTAAGAAACCCTACACTTCCACTCTCAATGCTAGTGTGTTAAAAGAGATTTTAGTAATGGCAAAGCCAGTCAACAGGGAATAATTAAACTCAAGTTGTCTAAGATTTGCTGTGATGTGTGGAATGATAGTTTCCAACCCAGCTGCTGCAGAATGTTTGCCTAAGAAGAAAAAGTGCAGTTGACTAGGGGCTACAGTTCAGATGAAATGCAATGAAAAAGCTCGTTGACCTCTAAAACAATAGGTAGGGCCTATTTGAATAATAAAATCAACACAAAGTCAACAATTAAACAAGAATGTAACAATAGGACCATCTCAATATCATGCCACTAAAGGTTTCTAAAAGGACAGAATTACTCCATAGTAAACTGACAAATGTCTACGCTTGGCACCTCTTACAAGCTAATAAAGATGTAGACTGGCAACTGTGATAAACAAAGCCCTTCATGAATACCTTGCTTCTTTTTTCCTCAAAAAGTTTTTCAAATTCAGTTCATTAAAAGGACATATTATATTTCCTTCAGTCCAGCTGCTGGTCTCTCTTTTTAAACTGTCAACTAAGCAGCCATAAGCTCGCATTGATAGTGTGGTATCTGCTGAGTCCCCTCCCCCAGGACTCCCCATCAGTCCTAGACCTGTAGCTCAGCATAAACTAAACAGCATGAGTTGTTCTCTATTAGAATGACTCATTGGTAATGTAGTCAACCTTAATCTACAATGCGCATGAAGAAAAAAGACAATTTTGAGCCAGTTTGTTGTTTTACTTTCAGAATTCCTTTTTAAATTTTACTATTTTTTCCATTGTCTGGCATTTACAATATAGTCACAAACTAAAAAGGCAATTATTTTCCTCTTTATCCTATCTATTATACTTTAAAGTTCAGGCCCAATACTATTTCCACTTAGAAAATTATTTATACAGCTATTTATAAGGTCTTTATAAGCTAAGGCTTGCCAAGGTAGTTCACATTTTTGATTTATTGTGGCTAGACTTAGTTGGCACTAAATGAAAATGTTTTACGAAATAATTTTAATGTCAATATTACTATATGTATAGACACACACAAACACACTTATACATACACACTATGTGTAGTATACAAGTCCCTTTAGCCATGTGTGTATGTTTTGATGCACAAGATACTTATATAGTGACTGGCCAATAAATATCTCAAAGACTGATTTACAATATACCTGATAAGAAATTATTTCCTACTACTTATCACGTGTCCTGTTAACGTGTCCCTTTCCTCGATCACCTCCTCATACATTTCAAACTTTTTAAATAGAGTTTTTAAAGATCCTGGCTTTTGAGTTGCATGGGACAAAAGATGATAGGATTTCGTATTTTTTCTTTGCAAGCATTGGAACTTCTTCACTTTCTTTCCTTCCGATTCATTTTGACCACAGACTTGCACTTTCTTATTGTATATCTTGAAAAGGGAAAGCATTTTCTGAGATCCTTTCCAGTATTCTTTTCATGTATATGTGTGTGTGTGTGTGTGTGTGTGTGTGTGTGTGGAGATATATATCATCCAAATTGGAGATATGTCAAAAATTTAATCCAATAAATATATATTTAGCAGCCACCAAGTTATCAACACTTGTAAGGAGATTTCCAGTCTTTAAAAAAGGCAAGCAACGTTAAATTATGTAGGAATTGGGACTAATAAGAGCTATAATAACTGCTGTAACTTTGTTGAGCTCTTACTATGTGTGAAGCATTATACAAAGCATTTTTCTATAAAATTGCTCATGTAATCCTCATAACTAACCTGTGAGATACATACTATTATTATCCCACTTTATATTCAAGGGAATGAAAAACAGAGATGCCCAGTAATTTACTCAAAGTCACACAGGTTAGTGAGCTAGTCCATTTGGCTCCAGATTTGAATCCTTAACTACTTGACATAACTGTCTTCCTGTAGATCTATCCACACCTATGCTGCCTAATATGGCAGCTACTAGCTACATGTGGTTATTTAAATTTAAACAGAAATTAATTAAAATCAAAATTAATAGTTTGGCTATTTAGTCCCATTAACCATATAGGTCAACAACCACATGTGACCAATGCCAGCTGTACTGGACAATGCAGATATAGAACATGTTCATCTTTCTAGAAAGTCCTATTGCTCAGCACTGACTAAAAAATCAGCAATGGTTCCAGAGGAACAGGTCAGCCCTTGACTCCACACACCAACTCTTAACTAGGTTAGTGAGATTTGTTTTTTAAAAACCTGCTACTAAAAATAATTCCAGACTTCAATTATGCCTCAAACTTTAAATGATACCATTTACCTGCTTTTCCCAAGGGTGTAACTTTGTAAGTAAAGTGAGGATTTCAAAAGTACCAGAGATGTATGTCATAGAAATAGAGTTAGTGACAGTGTGACCCAGAGGTCCTGGATAGGAAACTTCAACTGTAGTTATACCTGCACCTGTCATGTAAGGAGGTACATGAGAAGAAACAATTGTATACTGAGGAAAAGCAGGATTATGAACTTGGATTCAAACCAACTCCCTGCTTCGGTGACCTTGGAACATTAATTAAGCTATTTAAGCCTCAGCTTTCTCATCTGTGCAGTAGGGCTAATAATGTCTTTTTTGCAGGTTGTTATGAGAATTAAATGATAAAACACATATAGAATTCTTGCTCAGAAGAGGACCTTAGAAAACTATTTTTCTATATCTGGAGATGAAAAATACAAATCAAACTAAACAACAAGATGAAGAAGGATAGGAAGAGGAATTATCTTGTTAGGTGTTAGAGCTACTTGATCTGAGTCTAAACATTCACAGAGCTGAGATGTTTACGATTAATTACCTCTGAAAGTAACTAGCTGAAAGGCATTTGGCAGGGTGTAGTATAAAATAGAGCTGCCAAGGCTAACAGCTATTATTAAATGTCTGCATATTTTAACAACTGTGCTTGGCACTTTTAGTCTCACTTTATTCAAAAGACCATCACCACACTCCTCTTTGTGGTGTTCGTTATTTCATACAAACAAGCAGACTGTCAGGTTTTACCCCCAAAGGTTCTAAATTATAAATCTGGGATTAAGTCCAGCAATCTGCATTTTAAAACAGTATCCCAGTTTTTGATGCACAAGCTCCACGGATCACACTTTGAAAAAATAGCAGAGATTCAACTTATTTAAAGCAGCAAAGCAAATTGTGAGTCTATGTTTACAGGGATGCTATCTAATAACTTTAGTTACATTCAGCCAAGAACTTACAAGTGTAGAGAAATTTAATTTTGGTGGCACAGAGATTAAGCCCATGTGCCAAAGCTTATATACTTTTCCTAAAAGAAAGTCATTCAGTGTCAATTTGCTGTGATTTAGGACATGAATCCAACAAGGCCAAATTGGCTATCTGGCCTTCAGTACTAATGATCTTAGAAAAGTTTTCCTCCTTAATGGCAATGTTACAGAAGCTACAAGGCTCAGACAGGTGATCTTCAGATATATTGAGAATTCACTTCTCTGGAACCCTTAACTTTCCTGATTTGCATTAATAAATGAGATGTTAATTGAACACCTGTAAGTATTCAGATATTAGATAACAAAAAATACTTGGCTAAATAGAGCTTGTTGAGATTGAGCAGAAAGTGGAGTCAAGGTCTGGCTCAGGAGTAAGATACACATGAATTTCTGCCCTAGGTCCACAACTTCTTAGGTACAAGGCTTTGTGCGAGTTAATTAATCTTGCTGAACCTCATGGTTCTCATCTCTGAAGTGAAGATTATACTACAGTACTTATAATACTAATCTCATTATCTCTCATGAGGAATGCAAGTCAAGCCATTGTTTGGCATATAGTAACAAAGGCAAGTTGTTGCTGTTGCTCCTGCTACTCTAGCTATGTGATGGGGATACAGAGGGCTGGTGAGCTTATCTGGATGTATCTGGACTCCATGGAATGAAGAAATGCACTCATTGCCATAGGTAGGATTTCTGAAGACAATGAACACATTTCAACCTTCCACCTTTCTCCTGTGAGATATAGTCTCTCATCCCATTAATTCAGCAATGAATCTGTAGTAGGTTTTAATCTAATGCACACTTACTTTTGTAAGAATCTCCTTCGGATCCCTATCTCTTTAACTTTAAACTCCCCCCTTCTTACCCAACCTGCACTTGACTTTAAGATCAACCACCCTAAATACCTAAAATGCCACTATTGATATTTCACCCTTTTGCTGAAAAATGTTCTTGGGCTTTACCATTGTAGCAGCAACAGCAGGAGGAGGAGGACCTCTCCTGCTTCACAGGCACTAAGCTATAAGCTGGGGTAGAAATATAAGAGCTACTCCCCACTTCATGCCCTCCAAGAAGGCAGGGAGAAAGCAATCTGGAAGTAGAAGCAACTGATATGTTAAGGGCTGTAGAAGATATTTATGATGAATGTCTTTCTGTAGGGTACCTTCTTGGGGACAGCTACAAGAGTAAGATTTGAGCTGAATGACCAGAATTTGCCTGGTAGAGAAGGTAGAGAGACAGAAGAAAAACATGGCCATGGACTTCAAAGGGAGAAAATGAACATAAACAAACACACTGGTGAAAGAGCGCAATGTTTTCAGGAGAATTCTGAATGATAAGTATGGTGAGGGGCAGAGAAAGGGGATAAATGAAGCTAAAGACGTTTGGAATTAAATCACTGAGGGTCACGTATATCCATATAACGAGGCTGGCTTTCTAATTTTCAAAATGTTTTACTGCAGGATACATTTTTTTCCTCAAGCAAAATCTTAAGCAAACCCAGAAATACTGAACAAGTAAAAAGTGATGGTGCATTGCCTGAGGAAGAGGTAGGAGTTAGGAGGCCAATCCACCTGGCTTTCCCTTCCCCAGTGCTAATCTTTAAGGCGTCCCATGGGGTCTTGGGCCTGAGCAGAACACAGTGAGAAACTACTGCTATGGACAATAGGGAGCCAGAGTAATGCCTTAAGTAAATAAAAGTTTAACTCAGGTTTGATGGTTAAAAAGGAGGGTCTTGAATGGAAAGGTGACCATTTAGAATACTCTTACATTCAGTCCTAGCAATAGGTGGTAAGGCTTTAAATTAAGGGAAAGACAGAGTGATTTGAATTAAGCAGAATCAAGAAATATTTCTGGAGTGTAGAACATTACATTTGGCAAATCACTGGACATGGGAGAAGAGAAAAGGACTGCCAGAAGGTAAGGTAAGCATCTAAGTTCCAGCTTGAGAAATAAGGTAGATGGTGAGCCTATTAACCCCAATGGGAATAAGGAGAGGGAGGATACATTTCACTTTATTTGAATGAAGCAAATGGAAACGTTCAAGTGGAGATATTAACCAAGAGGGTAGAAATGTAGGTTTAGAGCCTACAATAATGATTTAGGAGTCTATAATGGATAAGTAGATAGTATTTTTGGATGGACATGACCCAGGAGAATCAATGAGTACAGGAAAAAGAAGGCGCTGAAGTGTGTACCCTGGGAAACACCATTTGACAACTGTGGAGGGGAGAATAAGGATAGCCCAGAAAAGGAAACTGAGCAGAATAGAAGTGAATGAACTGTGGTCTAGAAGCCAGAGAGGACATAGGGTCCAAGAGGCAAGAATTGTCCACGAAAGTTATGGAGGATGAAGGGCTGAAAAACCGACACTCTGTTTGGCAGCTGGGGAATATTACATATGTTTTCAGGTGTTGTGGGCAAAATGAAGTTCGCATTAAGATTAAAATGTGAATGGAAATTGAGGAGATAGAGACAAACGGCAAAGACTATTTTTCATGGAGAAAAGAAATGCAATAAGGTAGTGCCCTGCAGATGTGGTACTTATCTTTAAAAGTCTTCCTTGAAGGCTTCTTTTCTATGATTCACAATAACCTCTTTTGCCTCTAAACTCCAAGAAAAGTTCATAGTCTGTACCCTTAGGGAATTTACTATTCTATCATTCACTACCCTAGATCATTCTATAATAATTTAAGAGTATTTTCTTGCAAACCTCCTGATGATGTCTAACAAGCATCTAATGCCAGGCTGAATTCAGTTTAACTTTAAGGATAATTCAACTGAGTCTTTTCTCTCATTCTTCTCTTTGTCATCCCACATTCATACTGAATTTACGTCAGTTCATGGGCTCTGCCATGCTTTCTTTTGTCTTTGAGCTAATGACTATACATCATTTTCTGCTATTATACAACTTCCTTTTATTGGAATAAAGGAATAATCATCTTTCAGGTGTTGGCTTAGACAATATTCCCTCAAGAAAACTTTCTCTGACTCCCTCTGGACTTGTTTGCGTATCCCACCCAACCATTGCCCATACCTAGTATCTTATGCTTCTGCCATGACAGCACTGTATCAGTTCACTGGACTGTGTCCCTCACTTGATCTCCTAAGGGCAGAGAAAGCGTCTGATGTAGTTATGGCTTATTTCCAATACCTAGCTTAGATGAGTAGTGACCAGCTCAGCATATGGGCTGAAACATTTGAGAAATACGGGAGAAAAGTAGAAAGCTGGGAATGAGTAAAGGGAGGGAAAGATGGAAAGAAAGGAAGGAAGGAAGGAAGGAAGGAAGGAAGGAAGGAAGGAAGGAAGGAAGGAAACTAATTTAATTCGGTTCCTATTTCAGCATTGCCATTAACTATTGGGAGACCTTGGTCATACATGTAATTTGTTGAACTATAAAGCCAAAATATCATATTAAATTTATTCTAGGATCTTTTCCATTTTAAAATTGGATTCAAAAAGAAACCTAGCATTTATTTGCATGGTTCAGATTTCTGAATGTAATAACTGCATGACGATATTCTGTGACTCCCAGTAACTTTTACCCCTCAATAAAACAATACAATTGTTGAACTTTTCTCCTCAAATGACTAAAAATTTGCGTGAGTTTACACTTGCTAGCTAATGAACCTTGACTAAGTCACTTAGTCTTGCTCTGACTCAGTTCCTTCACCTAGAAAATAAAGTGGTGATTGGGGATTAAATGAGAGAGGCAAGCAAAGGTGACTTATGAACTGCAGTTGTCTTTACGTAGGTTAGTCAGCAGATATTGTTTGTAAATAGGGTTTCATTTACAGAATAGCTACCCTGATTTAAGGACATCAAGCTACTTAACATATTAGCCACTGGCAGTGCAATGATGATCAATATTCAGTAGGTAGTTAGGTGAACAATTTAACAAAAACTTGGAGGTTTAAACTTGTTCCGAAGCAATAGAAAAGTAATTTATTTACTGTTAGGTCTTAGAAGTCTGACTGTACAGTGCTATTCTTTGGAATCCAGCACACATCATGATGCTTTTCATAGTCTTCAATAGGGACTATTACCTGGAAAATCATGGTAGAAGTTTCCAATTCAAGAGGGTGCCTTTCTCACCCTTCAAAGAAGTTACAGATTTTAAGAGTCTCTTCCTGGCTATGATCAACCTCTCACCTTACTGACAGAGTTTCAATTTAACCAAATGTTATTGAAACAAATGACTGCTACACCATACTGTTTCTCATTCTTTACCAAGGAGTTAAGTTTCACTTAGCAGAACATTCATCAATGAGTAAGAAAATATACACAAATACAAATAAAAATGGAAAAGCCAACACGTTACAGTTTTTTGCCTTATGTAAGCTAAATTTTCTTCCATTGGAAACAGAACTACTTGTGCAGGTGGTTGCTAAATGCTACCAGCTGCTCTGTGGCAATATAGTTTCTGAAACAGAAACCTGAAAAGTAGGATGGAGAGGGGAAAAATAAAGAAATGGGCGTGGAATAAGACTCTATATTAAACTAATTCCCTGGGTAATACAGGAGAGGGAGAGAGCAACTTCTGTCGTAAACAGTAAGCAGAATTTCCATTCAGCTGGCCTACAATAAATTTATTTTTCCAAGAAAATGAAATGGAACAAGAGACCAGACATACCTGCTTTATGTTAAAGAAAAGCATGTAGGAACCTAATACAGGAAGAAGTTGTTTAAGACTGTACATCCTTGAGAAAATATTACCTCCATAATAGTGCCAGGGTCTCTGTTAGCTTGGGTTATCAGCTACATAAATTAGACGCACACCGGGGCTGTCTAACTTGTATAGCAGTCTGCAGTGCTCATATAATTTGTACTTTGCTCTATCATTTGTCTTCCCTCTGTCCTCTTTTCTAGTTACTAACTTATTTTTTAAAGCTTTGAACAAATACCATTATAACTATCTTGTTTATTGTACCAATTAAAAAATTGCTGAAAAATGAAGGGATCTATTTAGAATCCCGTAATAAAATGAGTGATCCCAATAAAAAAAATTGAAAGAAAATCACATAATCACTGTTTTAAGGCATGCAATTCTTTCTCAATACCTGACAACCTTTTTTCCTTTGAGCAAGTTCTTGACAGCGCCAAGAATCTAACTATTAATATACTTAATGTCAGCATATCTCCTACCCTGATTCAAAAAGCAAGAAAACAGGATGAAATGGGGGAACATGGGAGATTAAAATAAAAGAAGAAAAAGGTAAGGGAGAAGAGGAAATAAACAGAAGAAAGATGGAGAGAAACAGAGAGATAAATAGCAAATTGTGGTCTTCGAATGAGAAGATGGAGAGGACCAGAAGAAAAAAATAGAGACTCAAAGAAGAAAACAAGGTCATTTGACCTTTTGTGTAGCTTTTTATTTATCTGAGTAATCCGGGGGGTAATCACAGGTCTTTGTCTTAATATGGAAAAATAACTATGATGTATGACCAAGACACAGTACTCCAGGAGTATTTCCGATTAGACTACAGAGGAGCTATTGGTGCTTACCTTTATGGACATCGGAGTGTGATCATATTTTTTGCTGGGTCTGCTGCTGCCATGCCTCTGCCATTGTGCTCATTGTGAACTCAGTGTCTTACAGAAAAGAGCCACCCAATCTCATTTTACCAACTCCGCATACTAATTCACAATGGCATATAATATCCCCACATATGGGTTTTTAGGTCGTCAATGAAGCTGAATGAAACCATTCTCTTGCTAAGTACAGAATTTAGAAACCAAGCTGCCACAAGTTGAAACATCAGTCACCGTCTCTCAAAACATTATGTTACAAAGGCTGTGATGAAGTTGCAGCACTGCCCATATTTCCAAAAGTAATGACACTTCATCTTAAAGGCCCACTCAGTTATGTCACATTTATATTTGCATCTTATAATGTGAATATATTAGCCCCAAATTGTTTGGTAATAAATCATCATCAAAGAAATATGTTTATTTTTACTTTTAGTATTCATGACTCGCATGATCCTAGAACAACATATATTTAGTACTTCAGAGCAATGAATCCATAACTTTGAGAGAAATGGCTTTATAGATCATTAAGACCTATGTTGCTTTAACAGTTAATCACATTTTCACTAATAATATGACATAAGTCCTTTACCTAAAGAGTGAAAAATGAATGACTCTTTTGCTTGCACTAAAAAGTCCTCTACTTGACCTTTACTAGGGGCAGAGGGAAATCCAGTGTAATCACTGAAAGCTTTCCCTACAGCAGTATCAATACTTTCATTCAGCCAACAGACTTCACCTTCAGTTAAGGCTCCTTGAGTCCCCAAACCACAGGGGGAAAAAAATCCTTCGGGGCTCTGCTGTAGCTTTGAACCTAGGGTCATATGGTGATGTTTCAGTGAGCCCTGCATCTTCTGGAGAATACCTCAGATAGCTGGCCCAACAAAGACAAATATTATGGCAGCAAAAAATAAATCTGCCATTTTTAACCTTTTCAGGGAAAGTAATTCACTTATTGGCTTTGGTTAAAACGTCTTACCTTTCTTCCCCTTTTTGTTGTATCTGTGAGTAATTTCTCCAGTCACATTGTTTATAGGAAGTGAAGTTATTCGTAATCATGCCTTAAGAGTATGTACACAAACTGGACATCCTAAAAGACCACTATGTATTAAATTCCTGATTGTTTGACATAAATTCTCTCTCTCTCTTTCACTCCGACAGGAATCTTCTCATTTATTTACGAATAGGTTAAGACCTTCGCCTTGTTTCTAACCATGTTCCTAAGTACTAACATATATTAAGTAAATTTAAAGCCTCTTCTGCATAGGAAACAAATTAAATTGGTTAAACATGGAGAAAGACTAAATGTAATCCATCTCTTGTCATGTTTATGATATCTGAACTCATCTTATGTGAATGTTCCAATTTGGCTGTTGTAGCAGATGGGCTGCTTATGATAAAACATAACTACAGACGCAGAATGTGATAATATAAATCATAAAAGAGATAAATAATGAAATTCTTTTAAAATAACTCTGGTTAAATATTTAGACAGTCAATTTTTAAGCTTACTCGCAACACGAAAATAGTATTCACATATCTAGGCAAGGAAAGAAAGGTACTCAACCATAATATAAATATAATCTAAATCTAAACTTTCAGGACTCAAGGTATTTTAAAAATCTGGTTGACTTTTTAAAGTAGCAAAAAATAAAGTAGGGAGTCTTTTCCAGAGGTACTCAAAATCAGAGATGGCACTGATGAGTATCTCTATAGGGCTACCCCTCATTCCAAATTCCATTTCGTAATTCCAGAATTAAGCAAAGGCTCCCATTTTATGATCTATTTCACATGATAAGGGAAACTCAATGCCACTCCTGATGGACAACTTAATGTCCATGAACCTGTTATCAATGTGTATCAGTTTGTGACCTCATACTGCTTAGAGTTGCAAAATACATTTACCTGAATCTGATCTTCTCAAAAACCTCAACACAGGCCAGCTGGTATCCAGATGGCACAGAGGAGGAAAATAAAGTTCAGAGAAGTGGCTTGTCCAAAGTCACACATTTATACATGATAAATCCAAAATTTGAATAGACATTTTTGTCTCCTAAACAGTTGCTAATTATTAATATCTTAATCATGGGGTCTCATCCAACTTACAAAGAAAGGTAAAGATTTTAACTCAGAGAAATTTGGAATAGATTGTGCAGTGCATAAAAGCAGCCCAGGTCTTCAGTCCACAGTTCAAAGATGGCCAGAAACAAAGGGGTAAGGGGACAAAATCAGTACAAATGACTACTTAGGCAGTTTGGGCCAATTATGTTGTATATCAGTATGTATCCACCCTTACTAGGTGACCATATCTACTCTTAAACTTTCAATATGTACAGATTAGGCAATTTTACCCATAGGAAGGCTGGCATTTGGTGCACTGTTTCAGATACCAGGAGCAGGATCAATTCCCATCTGGGATGCTGACTCCTTACCATCTCTACTGCAGATTCCAGGTAGGTAGCTGTGCTATATCTGAAAATGAACTTGAGAGAGCTCTTAAGATACTTTTCTATTAAAAAAAAGAAAGCATTGCCCCTCTCTCCACTTGTCCCCCTCCTGTCTTTTCTTCCCTGTTATTTATTGAGCTCCTACTGCATGCCAAGCTATGCATCCATAAAGAAAGCAGCCATAGGCTGAAGCTTCATGACACTTATCATCTGCTGGTGGGTGCAGAAGTATAAACAAGCACGTTCGAGACTATAGTAGTAAAGAAGAGCACCTGCCTGGACCAGGGATGGGGGTGAAGGAAGACGACCAAGAGGGTGTATATAAAACTTCCCAGATGAAGGTGGGCCTAATTTGAGACATAAAGGAAAAGGGGGAATAGATTAGATAAGATGGAGGAGGGTAATAAAGGTTGAAGGTAAGACGGACAAAACATGTTGGAGTGGATTTTGTTCTGTTGTTGTTGGTAGAGGGAGGAGAACGTAAGGAGAGAGTGAAGGTAGGGAGAAAGAAGTGGAAGAAAGAAAGAAGGAAGGAAAGAGGGAAGGAAAGAAGGAGGAAAGGAAGGAAGGAAGGAGAGAGAGAAAGAAGAAAGAAAAAAACAGAAAGACAGAAAGAAGGAATGAAGGAAGGGAGGGAGGGAGGGAGGGAAGAAGGGGACAAATGTCCTTGCCGTGTAGTAAACAGAGGAGAAACATAGGTAAAAACATCAAAATCTGATTTGGTGGAATTTTGTACACTGCAGATATGTGTTAGATTGTGAAGAAAAAATAGAAAAAAAGAAGTATGTGTATCAGAGATACTAAACAAAGAATAGGGTGGGTGGAGTAAGCCTATAAGTACCATTTCAATGGCATTAGCCAGTTTGTGTCTCTGCTGATTCTACCTGGTCTTAGAACAGAAAAGCTTGATTTACTGGACTGTTCAGGAACCTAAACATGAAAAATGCTGTGCATAGGTTTCAGGATCACAGTCAAAAGTTTATTAAAGGTCTGGAATGAAGTCTCAACTTCTTCACTGAGAACTCATGCCCTAACTTTTGTTTATTTGCTTTCTTATTTGTTTCTGTTCAAGACTTTTTCTAAAAGTACTGAATTGGAATAACAGAGCCCATATCTTTTAGGTATAACCTTGTAAATAAACCATGTTTAGCAATTCAAGGCAGTGATGCACAATATATCAAATGTGACATTATTCAGACATAACTACTAATATCTTCAATGAAATATCTATGTAAGTTTTCCTCTCTGAGCAAGTTTTCTTAGCATTTCCTAAAACCTTAAATTTTTTATTGAATTTTAATGTATTTTACCTACCACATGGACAAAATTATGGCCAATGTGCTATTATCCTACGATTAGCCTAGTAGAAAGTATTATCAAAGAATATGGACATTACACATGGACATTTCTTTTTGTTTTTAAATTGCCAACTGCCAAAACATCATTTGCCATATTCCTTTCAATCACATAAGATTAATCAAGAGAGTTTAATTAAACATGTCCACCTCACCAGAATTAATGATGTTCACTGAATGACCAGACTGTTGTTCCAACTGGAAATACTTTCATACTTTTACAGACAGTGTGACTGTTTTGCAATTGTAGTGCGACCTGCGAAACTTGCATAAAGACCTACCCTGAATTATTGTTACCTACTTAGTTACTGTAACTTGGAAGGTGATGTCATGCATTCATACGAAACATAGAAGTGATATCTTGTTGTTTATTTTTATCATTGGAGTTTGTTGGATATTTGGGTTCAGGAATACTCACACAGGGGTAATTAATGGTTCAATAGAACCTAGAAACTATCCTATTCCATTCAGACATTTTATCAGTGACTTGGATGATGGGGGCAGGGGTAATAGCGAAATGACATACGCCTAAGGAAGGGAGCAGATATGGGGTACAAGTGGAAAGTCTGTAAAATAATAGAAGCTAGATATTAAATTATCTTCCTGGGTCAGAGCTATGTGTCCAAATTAATTTTTAAAATTTAATAGACATGAAAATCCTGCACTTAGGTTTAAGAAATCAATTGCCTAAATACTGAATGGACAAAAACTTGACTTAATCATAGTTGACAGATTTTCAAATTCTATAGCAGACTGTGATATAATTACCCACAAAGCGTCTAACATCCAAGAGTATCCATAGAAATATAGTGTGCATAACAAGGAAAAAAATAGTTCTCAACTCTGTATTTGTTGAACATCTCTGAAATTCTGAGCGAGCTAATACCAGAACACATTGTCAAATGGGCTGAGTTGATAAATGAAAAACTGAAGATTTCAATTCTCTATATTGCTGTCTTTCAGTCATTCCTTTCTGATCTTTGGATTTTTTTCTCTAAAGCTAAAATAATTAAATTTTCCTATCCCAAATACAGAATAAGGAATTATTAGTCTAAAGAAGTTTTAGAACTATACAGGGGTCTTCAATGGTATTACATAAAAATATCTGAAAAGGAAAAGTAGATGAGAATAAGGCCTTTCAATATTTTCATGGAAAAACATTTAAAGAAAAAAATATTAAATAAAAATATTTAATTATCAAGGATAACATGGCTAAACAGCTGAAGCTCATTTTGAATTTTTGGAATGTTAATCCCCCTTTTCAAAAGTTTTGATTTTAGAAATCAAAACTCATTGTTACAGTTTAAGTTATAGCTGTATAAAACTATGGTTAGTGTTAGTTTAAGGGTTATAGTTAAGTGTTACGTGTTTAAGCCTAAATAAATAGAAATGAATATTAATTGATATTAACTTAATCCATTGGTGATTCTTTTATTAAATAACTTTCCTTTTTACATCTCATGTAGCACTCTGAAAATAATTAACAAAGATAACAAACTTTTCCTCCAAATATTAATACTGTAATGGCAAATGATTATAAAATCTTTAAGTAAAATTTAATGCAAATTTTATTGTATAATTACTCATATATGCTTTTCAAAGACAGTGAGAATGTAGCTTATAAAATCAGCTACAGTACCTTTCAAGTTGAATAAGCATGATTTGGGGAACAGTGCAATTTTCTGATAAAGGATCAACAAGGTACCTTCTCTGCTATATAAAAAATCTTCAGGCCGGGCGCGGTGGCTCAAGCCTGTAATTCCAGCACTTTGGGAGGCCGAGACGGGCGGATCACAAGGTCAGGAGATCGAGACCATCCTGGCTAACCCGGTGAAACCCCGTCTCTACTAAAAAATACGAAAAACTAGCCGGACGAGGTGGCGGGCGCCTATAGTCCCAGCTACTCGGGAGGCTGAGGCAGGAGAATGGCGTGAACCCGGGAGGCGGAGCTTGCAGTGAGCTGAGATCCAGCCACAGCACTCCAGCCTGGGCAGCAGAGCGAGACTCTGTCTCAAAAAAAAAAAAAAATCTTCAAAAATGCTTGTTTGTAAATGTCTTAATAAATAATAGCAACAATAATAATCCTAAATATAGGCAAAAACATGCCTATATTTTTTCCTCCTGAACAACATATCTCAGGAATTGTTGGGCTTACACATCTGGAAAGCCATATTTGTTTGTGTATTTCCCATGCTGACACTATCAAGAAACTAAATGCACTCGGTTGTTACCGCTGAAATCACCAGGAGTCTTAGTGCCAGGCTGTGCCAGAATTTGCCACTCTAAGTTGTGATCAGTCTTTCAAATCTCAGAATTAAATATAGCATCCGCCAAAGTAATATCAGACTGAAGCTGCTTAAGTGACTTTGACCATTAAAAACTTATATAATTATACTTACATTCTGGGTGCAAATATTGTGCTATCATTTGGGAGGGCAAATAAGCAGTCAGCCACAACCCAGAAAGACAGTAATCTACAAGAGAGATGAAGGACTATGGTAGAGATGGGACTATGGATCTGTGTCCTATCTCAGCCATATATAGCTGTATCATTCTAGCAAGTTATAGAACATCGTTCAGCCTTAGTTTCCACATCTACATAATAAGGACAGTCATACCTGCTCTATTTACATGAACTTTTTGTGATCATCAAATAATGCAAATGAAATCACTTGCAAGAACCTTGTAAAACAAATATACCTATTTTAGCTAATCCCTGATCATACTTCTGCATTGTCAATGTTCCACTGTAATTAAAAGAGACCCTGAATTCCCCGGGTTAAATGAGCCTGCTGTCCAGGTAGATCAATGCTTGGTCTAACCAGAACTGATGCCCAACAGGGTCTTTCCTTGTAGGGCCAGTGGCCGTCATATTGAGAATGCAAATCTGAAGACGGCAGTTTGTAGAATGTAACTAAAGCAAAAACCTGCAGCATAAAGTGTGTTCTTTGGATAATTTTTAGAATTAACTGACTCTCTAGTAGCTTAAGAAACAGCATACAATTTTATAAGGGAATACAGCATGCAATTTCATAAAGGAAAAATGTGATAATTTGTGACTAGGCTCATAATCATTTCTTGTTAGGTTGTGAGATAACTTTTATTAATGCCAATTAATTCCTTGCTTAGGCCTGTGTCACTTTATAACCCTCTGCTTAAGAGAAATTAATTGTATGAATTCAGGTAAGACAAGAACTACCATAATAGATTTCACTCTTGCCTTTACTTTTCTCTGATACCCCTTAAGGTGGTCAGAGGTAAAAGCCTAAGATGCATTGTAGCCCGAGGGATGATTGAATGAAAAAAATGGGGGATGGGAACAGAACCTACTGGGATAGACCAATTTCCCACCACTGTGAGCCAGAGCAATTGATTGATGAATCCTCGCTCTGTCAAGAGGCAGCCTTCAGATTTGATCACATAAATACTCATTCAACTCAAATTCTGCTTGACAAGCCTCAGACAGCTTTGTTCTGTCACAGATATCATTGGAAGGAAATGCTCCATTAATCATCCTTAATTAACTTTACCATAGTCTGCTGAAACCAATATGTTCTCTGGCTAAACTTTGGACTTAGCCAGGATTCTATAGTTATCAAATAGAAGAGAGCTTTTCATGTTTCTTCTCTATCATTATAAACCATAGGGATCCAATATGAATAGAGTTCACAGGAAGCCATGCCCATTGATTACATGAGATAGCTTATCAGTGTGTGCATTCTTTTCTAAAGGAAACATAATTTTAAATATGGCTGACCTGCATGAGATGGCATTTTATATCTGTATCTCACTTGATGCCCAGACAGTCTATATTTCCTCCCCAATTCTCAGCTATCATATGTCCTGAGATAATCATTTTCTAAGAGGAAAGACAAATTTTAAAACAACAACAACAGTAAAGACTTAGTTTGAAAAATAAAGTTGCTAGAGGCACAAAATGGTTTGTGTTGAATTCATAAACACACACACATACACACGTCTCACACTGTAAAATACTTCACAATTTTCATAAAGCTTTAACATGAGGCATGTGTTTTATTTTCATCTTTGCTTAGTGTACATATTAACTACTTGTCTCACTTTGAAATTACCTACTGAGAAGCTTATTAACAAGCATCCTAATTCAGTGGTAATAAGGGCAAAACAAAAAAAAATGAGTAGTATTCAAACTTTAAATAAAAATAAAGTTCTAAATGGCTATTATTAAAAGTCAAAACGTAAAAGATGCTGGCAAGGTTGCAGAGAAAAAAGAATGCTTATACACTGTTGGTGTGAATCCGAATTAGTTCAGTCATTGTGGAAAGCAGTGTGGCAATTTCTCAAAGAACTTGAAACAGAACTACCATTCGACCCAGCAACCCAATTATTGGGTATATACCCAAGGGAATATAAATTGTTCTACCATAAAGACCCATGCACTTGTATTTTAATTGCAGCACTATTCACATTAGCAAAATCATGGAATCAACCTAAATGCTCATCAACAGGGGACTAGATAAAGAAATTATAGTACAGCTACACCATGGAATACTATTCAGCCATGAAAAAAAAGAATGAGATAATGTCTTCTGCAGCCACATGGATAGAGCTAGAGGCCATTATCCTAAGAGAACTAATGCAGGAACAGAAAACCAAATACTGCATGTTTTCACTTACAAGTGGGAGCTAAACATTAAGAACTCACGGACACAAAGAAGCAAACTATAGATACTAGGACGTACTTTAGGGTGGAGAGTGGAGGAGGATGATGTTTGAAAAACTATCTATTGAGTACTGTGCTCGTTACCTGGGTGACAAAGTAATCTGTACACCAAACCCCCATGACACACAATTTATCTATATAACAAATCTGCACATGTACTCCTGAACCTAAAAGTTAAAAATAAATAAATAAATAAAAATTTAAAAACAAAATAAAATGAAAAAGTGCAGTGTATGTGAGCTACGATAAACGAAGAAAGTCTCCAGTACATCCCAGTCTACTTTGGTTGGTGTCTGCTCATCCATAGACTCATAGGCTTCATGACTGATTTCTAGCAGCTTCTGATCTTAGCCATATTTATGTGTTATGTGTTTACATGGCAATTCATATGATAATGTTAGAGACTTTCAAATGCTATGCCTTTAAAGCCAGAAGATCCATTTTAGAGTCACAAGAACTTAAATTTACATCATAGAATTATCTCTTTATATTAAAAAGTGCTCTTGTGAATGACCTACAGAAGGGGAAACGGACTCAAAATCATGAGGATGTGCACCCTCATTTTACGTATACAAACTGAGGTTTGCGAAGTGATGAACTCAATAAAGAATAAGGGTTAAAGATTCCTGAAAATGACTGATCTCTTTATAAAATTACTGGTTTCGCTCTGCTATAGCAGACTTTGCCTTCTCCCCCTCAGAAAGAGGTAGCAACTTAATATTCTGACAGGCATTTGATTTATCGTTGATCTTTTCATGATATTTCTTATGGGCTACATTTTTCTAATTGGAGGCAGAGGTAAAGTCTGTGGTAAAGAATATCTCTGTGTGGTTGGCAGACTTGCTAAAAACAAATACCAAATCATGTTTCTTTTGTGCAAAATGATACAAAGAACACGTTTTCATGAAACCTCTAAAACATAGATTTTATTTGCTAACGTTAGAGTTTTAAAAATATGTGAATGCTGAAAACCAAAACGTGATTTTTAATATATGTAAACTACTTATGATTCTTATGACAATAAAAGATGATGTCGAGTTAGTGACCAATTCATAACAATAGACACCCTCTTTATTAAAATGGTTCAATGTCTTATATTTACTTGCTATGAAATAAAGTTTTATTTTTGAAGAAAAATTCATGTCTTAAATCAAATCCTCATATCAAACTTACACTTCGCATTGCTTTCCCCTTCCCTAGGGAAAAGAGAAAGTCAGAAATAAAAATAGGTAGAGGAAATCTTCCTTGTTAAAGTACATTTCTATTTTTAATTTCTGGTTATTATTACTGTAAATTATTCTGTGCTCTCTTTTTGTTTAACTACTTCCTTCCCTTACTTTGGTGCCTATTACTTCTTCCATGGTTTAGGCATGAAGTTCTGATGGCAAATTCATTCTTTACCTTCCCCTCATTCCATTCCAAACATCTCTTCCTTTATTTAATTTTTTCTCTGGCCACAGATTCTTTTTCCTTCGCATACCTTACCCACTGTTCATTTCTTTTTTTGCTGATTCAACTTGAAATTTACTTCCTGGTTACTCTTCCCCGTAAAATGTTTAGTTCAAGTATCTATTTGCCAATTACTGTACTAGGCAGTGGGGACAGAGCACCACACGTAACAGGCCGGCACAGTGGAGGAGGTAGACATTAAACAGTGAATCCCAATAAAATGTGGTAAAAGATCAAGCAGCAGTTTAGTGTGCTACACTAACAAATAATTGGGACATAATTTAATTTGGGAAGAGCAGTCAGGAAAATCCTTCCTGTGAAAAAACAATTAAATAGGGACCCAAGAGACAGAATAAGAGTTTTTTAGATAAAGAAGATGGAATAAGTGTGGTCTATATAATGGTCCACATGGAGTTAATTTATTCATTTGTTTACTGAATATTTATTGACAGCCACTCACGTGTTCCCAGTGTCACCTCTACTGGCCATTTATTTGTCAACTTAAAACTGATATTTCGGACCATGTGGAGCATACTTATTAAACCCTAAAGAATATATCTGAAGTAGAAATTAATTTTGGAAGCAATGAAGAGCAAAATAAAGACTTATCCCACAATAAGTAGGAGATTGTGTATTTAAAACCTGCTTTGAAGTTAATTCTGCTCTTTCTCTTCCGTCTCCACCCCAGCAGAGCTGAGTAGATTTCCTGATGATAGAGGCCCTGTTTGTTCACAGTGAACTGAAGATTGGCAGAAAAGGAAAAATGATGGAGAAAAATGGAAGAGGAAACATGTTAACTTGTTTTCTTCTGTTTTCTTTCTTTTCTTTTCTGGAAACAAGTTATCACCCTGTCACCCAGGCTGGAGTGCCATGATGCAGTCATGGCTCACTGCAACCTCAAACTCCTGGCCTCAAGTGATCCTCCTGCCTAAGCCTCCCAAAGTGCTGGGATTACAGGTGTGAGACACCACACCTTTTTTCTTTCTGGTTTCAAAGCATTATAATGCAATTTAGGGACACCTCCCTAAAAAACTGTGAGTTACACATGCACAACACCATAACTACACCCATTTCTGGGTCTTATTGAAACCTGAAAGGAGAATGATCGATAAAACTCTTAAAACAATCCCAAGAAGATCTTGCCAAATTGTACCAAAAGGATCAGATTAGTTGAGACCACAGTTTCATCCTAGCATTATTCTGTCATTCCATGAAACATACACTGTGTATTTACATGTTTTCAAAGGTTAGCTGTGAGCCATGGAAAATGTATACTTTAAATATCTGAGTATATCTGTAAATCTAAATATCTGAGTGAAAGTTGGTAGAAAGTCATCCATTTAAGAAGCACACAACTCTGCTTATGTTTTTAAAGATATTTAATATCTGGATATAGTAAAATGTTGTGTTCTGTTTTAGGCAATGCAAAGAGTTAAGTAGATTCACATGAATGGAGTGAGAGCTGAGGGAGGACAATGAATGTCCTTCCTCATTTCAAAGGTCAAAGACAGCATTAATTATTTTTAACTAATGTCTTATTTAACCACATGCAAACTTAAATCAGTTTGGGTCTAACCAATTCAAAGCTATTCTTTGGTTCCCTGCTCTGCTGCAATAATTGACTATGTTAGACTTTGCAGAGGTCAAAAGAATGGACTTGGTTCATATTCTTTCAGCTAATAGCACAGTTCTTAAATCAAAATTTGAGAATTGATCTTTCAAAGTCACTTTCCTCTCTACATTCATGTGTAATTTCAAATTATATGATAGATGTATCCAAACTCACTTTTTATTTAATTACTTTTTAATAACAGAAGACACAGTGGGAGGGTTTTTAACAAGATCTAGGTTTGTCTAAAAAAAATTCGAAAGGGAATTAAGAAAACCATGGGAAACTTGTCATTTAGCAGCGTTCTAATGAATGCAAGTGGATGTGGGCAATCTGAAGGAAAAAATTTAGGCAGACATAATGCCAAGCAACAGAAAATGAAAACGATCTTAGTTTGGAGTCTAGGCAAAATGTGGAGGAAAGTCAAGTCAGATACTTTGGCAATTAGGTCTTAGAGGACTCTAAACATTATACTAAAGATCAAAACTTTTGCTTTAGAATAAGGTCTTCCCTAGACAGCTTAAACTATCTGCCCAGGACTGAGCTTCTCTGCCCAGGCCTGGAGACCATGGCTTCATCCTAGCATTATTCTGTCCTCCCTCTACAGGCAAGACCTCCCTACTCCTGATGTGCCAGACTTGTTGCTGACCATCATTTAAATCGTATATGTGATAACTCTTCATCCCCAAAGACTTCCCTGACTAATCAGTGGTCAGATGGTGACTACTTCTTAAGATTCCCTTATCTAACCTTATAACTCCCACAAGCTCTTTTACTCTCATCACTCTGCAATATACATTTACCCTTGACCCGTAGATAGTGAGGTCTTTATTGAATATGTACATCTGCTCAATGTTTATTCAGTTGCATGTACATCTTTCAAGTGTGTCCTATGACAATTTTATTTCTTGCACCTTAAATGACAGAGAACATGCTTACTTAATGCACTTTGCATTATGCCTAGCACATCACAAATTGTTGACAATATTCAATAAGTGCATTTGATTGTGACATAGTCAAATACAATTTTAGAAAGGATGTGTGTGTGTGTGTGTGTGTGTGTAGTAAAAATAACATTCAGAAAGAGATAATCTATTCTAGAATGAAATTCAATCTTTTATTTAGCTGTCTTGAAATTGTGTCCCAATACCACATTAACAGAGCCAAAATGAAATTTAAAATTATGGTTATACTATTATTCATGCTATGTAGAGTCAGGTTTTTTGTCTGAATTAAATGGCTCCTTTTCACTAGCTAATTAGAAGCCACTTCCCATATCCTCAAGCTAGAGTAATAGATAACCTGACCCATTTTAAAAAGGAACAGGATTCCAATCAAGGTCTCTATAAAGTTTAGAGATGGGTTCAAAGCCTAGTTGTACATTTCCATAGTATATATATTTTTGGCGGATTTTTCACCCATCATTCAATGTATAAATCATGTTGACTATATTTAACCCTGGATAAAGTCCACTTTTTCCTGAATCATAATGCCAGCTTGGCTAAATGATCATACATTTCCAATCATGCTTAAATAAACATAAAATTTATGTATGGAATGAGAAGGACATTTCATAGATAATTTTTCTGGCTTCAGTATCAGGCACATTCATATTTTTCTCCTAAATCTGAAACCAAATGTTTGGCTTCCTAATATTTTTCCTGCCTACTGGATTTTTCTTTCCTTCTTCTATGTGGTCACTCACAGCCTGGCCTTTGTGTATTCTCCCAAGAAAGAATTGTTTATTTATATTAGCAGTCCTTTCAGGGGCTCCCTGTAGACTCTGTTTCCAATGGCATGTGGAGTTACTAAGCTTTTATTGTTGACAAGTGGTAGGTGGGATCCAAGCTTTTGTGGTTAAATTGTTTATTGATAATTACCTGTTAATTACCCTGCTGCCTGACTCCTGTAATTTACTATAATCATTACTTTCCTTTTTCTTGAAAACCATGTGCTCAAAAAAACAAAAAGTGAAGACAAAAAATATACTTCTTACCACCTTTTTAAAAAATGGTTGGTTTTTTAATTAAAACCATTTAAGAGTCAGAGTATTTCCTCATCATATAACATTTGGATTTAGAAAAGCAAACCAGTGTTATTAACGTCATTATAAATGTGCCAAGTAATTGATTTAAACTGGTGAATATAATTTTGGGTGGCAATCACCAAATTAGGTGTCACAGAGTATTCTGGAGTCATTAGTATTTTACTTTACTGCAGAACGTTTTCCTTCCTAGAGTTGGCCAGAAATTCTGTACAAAATCAAAGCCTTGAAACAAAATAGACTAAATTCTATATTATTTGTTAAGGTTTGAAGCTTTTTACATTAAGATTCCAGCATCTAAAGTTTTAATCCAATGTAGTGACATAATACTCTGTATCCCTGAGATAACGTACAGAGAGGCCTTTACATTTTTAATATAGTTATTATTTTTATGGTACAGTTCCACCTAACCAGACACAGTGTAACAGTACATCAATGTCCAGGAAGTATACAACTGGCTGCTTCAGTTTCTACACTTCTCAAGAAATTCCACCCAACTCTTGCTCCCAAAAGTTATTTCAGTACTAAAAGCATCTGGTAAAATACCTTGCCATTAGCGAAAAAAAAAAAAAAAAAAAAATAGAGTTAACAATTAAGTCCAACTTTCTGGGAATCAAACTTAGCTCCACCAAGCAAGCAGATGGATTTATTAGGTGTATATTCTTGAAATGTAATATACAAGGGACTGCAAAGAATGATCAAATAAAGTTCTAAAATAGTAAACCGAAAAAGCCCTGGAATCAACATAGCCATCATCCTGCCATTTCTCACTAACTTCCTCTCATTTTTCACCTTTGGACTATTTTAGTAGGCATTTTCATGGTATACTGAGGATAAGCATGGTCAAGGTGACCCTATGAACTTTGTTGGAGCCATTGATTAAAACTAGAATTTAGAACTGTCCGTGGTTTACACTGCCCACTTCACCTTGACAGGAAGCAACATGGAGATTAATAGCAAGAATCCTTGATGTGCATTTTGCCAACTGATCTACAGACATCTTCTGTGGGACTCCCTAGGCTAAATGCAGCCCCTTTAAAAACATCATTTTAATACCACAGTGGAAAGAACGTGGTATTTAACATTCAAATAGCTGGAGTGGAGTCTCAGTTTGACACTTACTAGATGAGTAAACATGGACATATCACTTTACTTCTCTGAACTTCCTTTCATCATTTAAATAATTGGGATAAAAATAAAAATATTGATCCAATTAATTTGCTGAAGTTCTTATAATATCAATGAGGTAACGATATAATAATGCATATGAACACACTTTATAAACTAAAACGCACTGTGTGATTATAATAATCATTAATCACGAAAATAATAAACCCCCCTTTAAATAACCATTAAAAGAAATTTGCTGGACATAGAGAATAAATAGGTCAAGCCTATTTAAATATCTAAGTAAGATTGTCAATGCACACACATTATAGCATTTCAAGAAATATTTTTCTTAGAGAGAGATTAAAGTCAGGAGAGGAAATGGAACGGCTTCAGTTGCTGTCATTGCATTCTTAGTATTTTACTTGGGAGAATGAGTCTTGTCAAATGGAAAGACTGAAATGAATACATTTCTCAGCTGCTTAGCAGGTATGTTTCCCAATATAAGCTAAACATTTCAACCAACCTCATTTCCAGGTGAATATTTGCACTTCTGAATAGATGATGGGAATGTTAAGAAGAATGGGTTGATCTTGGCTTTAGAATTATATGGCTTAGGTGTAAATTTATTCTTAATCTTCAATCATTATGTTTTAACATTCCTAGCTGAAATTTGGTTGAGCTATCAAATTGTTCAAAGACCAGTTCATGCCACAGCCCAGGGAACCACTACTGGGAGAAGGTGGAAACCCTAAACCACAACCAAGTCCATCCATAGGGTTTTCCCCATGAAGGTTACCACAACATACTTAACGTTGTTACAGACAAATTGCTGCCATTACCAAGCCAAACAATTCTGTCTTTATGCTTTTAAATAGTTTGGGTAACTCTTTAGAAACTTTACAGCTGGAAAGGAACTGCATCTTGATGGAGCTACATTTATAGAATTTGTTCTATGTCCCTTTTTCATTTGTTTCCTGATTTAGACAATAGCCCCAATTTCCAGCTGCACATCAGTTACTCACAAGCCTGATCTGAGTCTGTGATTCAGCCAAGCTCTGCACAATTGTCCCACAGCTCCCAATAGTTTATCATCATTGTTTTGTATAATTGGAAACAGAATTATTTATATGCCCCTGCTTACTCTGCAGGCAAATTTACAAGGCAACTGTCTCTCTTAATCTATAGTAGACCTAATGTAAACAGTGATGCAAAAGAGTATTCAGATTTATTGTAGGACTTCCTTAAAGATCAATATTTAAAATGAATACATATTGTGCTAATTTAAACATGCAACATATCACAGAGCTATTTACACAAGAAATTTACAATGGCCTAAGACATTTTTATACTCTATTCCTACTTCCTAGGAATATCTTTTATCAAATGGAAAGAAAAAAAAGAGTTACAAGTTCAATGTTAATTAGCCTTATTTATAAACTCTCATCTAAATCTGTAATCTCAACAGACAATATATTAAGCTACCAAATGAGGAATTAAAGTTACATTGAGTGTGACCCAAATAGGAAAATAAAGCTGACCACATCCTCTGCTGTACAAGATGTACAGTTCAGGGTAGACAACAGCGTGGGACTCTGCAAAACCAAGGCTCAACTTGCTGATCTTAGAGCAGTTATTTCAGTTTCCCTCTGCAGTCCCTGGATGATATGGGTTTAAATCACTCCCTGTCTTTGTTTAGACCTCATCTTGGAGGCTTAAAATAGTATCTCGTTGACAAGAATCTGAGGTCTTTCAGACCTAATATCACATCAAGCTGCTAGGCTAAGACCTTACATGCCAAGTCTCAGCCTACAATGAATTTTTATAAGTGAGTTATAAACCCCTCAAAAACAGGGTTTATAATGGAAACGCTGACAGACTCTTAACTATAGAGTTTCTAGTGGGTTCCTGTTTAATATACTGTATTTCTTCCCCTTGAAGATATTAATTTACTTTTTGAAATGTTCATTGCTAAGATTAAGCATAGGTTTTTGAAATGTGTTCATAGGCAATTTATGCATGAGTAGAAATGTACTCTTCTCCAGATGTACAGAATACTAATTTGAAAATGATTTATAGGCCACACCGTACTGTACATTCCATTCCCTTCTGAAAAGTTAAGACAAGGTTTTCCTTTGACATAACACCAGGATCCCCTATATATTGTAAATACAGTGTGCTAGCCAGAGTTATTTAAATTCTTGAGATGTCAACTCCAGGATGGGTCAGAATAGAAAGAGTAAGCTGCCAGGACCAAGGGTATCAGGGGTAATTTAAAAATGGGAGGGTTCAGAAAGAGGAAGATTGACATAAGCACACATTCAAATAGAAGCTTCTCATCTTAAGGGAGTATTTTCATGTTTTGGCCAAATTAGATCTCTTAGAATTTTAGAGTGTTAGAATTGAATGAATTTTAGAAATCATTTAATTCAGATATTGCAAACTGGTGTCCTGGGGGCCAAATTAAGCCCCACAATATAAATAATAATCACATGAACAAAAAGTTGGGATTAGATGCCAATAATAATAATTGAAAATTTTCACCCCAAAAAGGAAATTTCTACTTCTCTTTAAAAACGGAAAGACTTGGTAACACTTAACTTGCATCTTCCCATAGAAACAACTGGCTGGGGCTGAGTAGCAGCAGGCCCCTTTAGAACAGCAGTGAGTCCCCTGCTTGCCAATGTCCACTTTTCCTGTTTCAAACTTTCATGTCACCATCCTCGATCCTGATGTTGTCATGTTTGTGAATCTCATCCAGAGAATATTTTGTCCAAGAATCCAAGCCTGTCTGTGGCAGGACTGGGATGAAAGTAAGGTCAAATCTTACACATTTTCCTCATTGCACTATCAGCACATTTTACTTTCCTTGGCTAATTCCCTTTTGCAGGAAAAATGATCCTAGTGAAAAATAAGTTGAAAGATCTAAAAATCACAGTCACTGGCAATTATGACTTCAGTGACTCTTCTGAGATATAATGGAACTCTTGATCATCCCAAAAGGTATAGTGTTTTAATGCTTGCAAAAAATTGTTGCATCAAAATACTGGCTCTCAAACTTTGGCTCCACTTAAAAATCACCTGCAGAGTGTTTAAAAATTATGGCCAGGCATGGTGGCTCATGCCTGTAATCCCAGCACTTTGGGAGGCTGAGGCGGGCGGATTGCCTGAAGTCTGGAGTTCCAGACCAGCCTGGCTAACATGGTGAAACCCTGCATCTACTAAAAAGTATAAAAAGTAGCCAGGCATGGTGGCAGTTGCCTGTAATCCCAGCTACTCAGGAGGCTGAAGCAGGAGAATCGCTTGAACCCAGGAGGTGGAGGTTGCAGTGAGCCGAGATTGCACCACTGCACTCCAGCATAGGCGACAAGAATGAGACTCCCTCTCAAAAAAAAAGAAATTAAACCCAGGTCCCACCCCAGATTTATTAAATCAAAATTTCTAAATGTGTAGCCCAGGCATGATACATAAAAAACAAATCCCAAGATGATTCTAGTGAATATCCAGAGTTAACAAACACTGGCTCAGAGATAATTTATGATTTTATTATATTTGAATGAAAACATTAAACAGATTTTAAGTATAAAAATCATGTTTAATAAAAAATGACTTTAAAAGCAGTTTGAAACTACTTCTAGTAAACAAAACGATGATATAGCGTAAAGAACAAAAACATCTTGAGGCATGGTGACCTCTTTCCTAAACAAAGGCATTATAAGATTATTCATAGCTAATCATTTCATGGTAATGTGCTTTCATCATTGAGGAAGAAAGGTGTTCCTAAAATAGCTGAGAAATAAACAGTGTGCATATAAATGTCTGGAGAAGAAGCAGGGAAGGTGCAGTATCTCTGAAGGATGACACAAGATGGATAGGCGTTCCAGGTTAAGAATAGTTCTCAACGTTTCCTGGAAAGGAATTCCATATCCTCAGGAAGAAGCGACTATCTCAGAATATCCCATCTGGATACACATTGGGCGGAAGTCACTTTTACAGTAAGAGTTGAGGGTAAGCAGAGTATAAGCTATAATTAATATCTGGTAAAATCAGAAGAGCAGCAATCACTGATATAGGAAACTATTTTTAACAATATAGATAAAGGAAAAGATCATCTAAAATTTTACTGGGTAGCAAGGTCGTTTACTTGCTTTCAGAATCCTGGTGGTACAGGTTTAAAGACCTAATTTTCTTAAACCCTGAAAAAACTACATATAAGTACATATGAGTATAAATGTGAGAAAGAGTGTGTTTTACTTATGGAGATGAAGAGCAATAGATTTCTAAGAAAAGAAGAATGCTTCCTAGTGCAGGTATTGGTGGTTTTTCCTGATATTCTGTTTCAAAGGCTCAAAAATCACAAATGATATAAAAATTTTAGGTAATACCTCATGTCTTCTGTTAGGCTCCATCAAATGTCACCTTTTTGTTCAAAAGGATAGTTTAGAATTTAGAGATGATTTTAACCAATATTGGCAGTCCCTTAGAAATTTAGAAGCAACTCTTGTTCCCCCACCACCTGCTGACCATGCTGACAATGTGAAAGAAAACAGAAATAACATACAGAATTTCAACTTTCACACTTGAGCCTGTATAACAAGTCAGGCACTGTTCTGAAAACTTAACTTATGTTATCTTTAAACCCTATAACAAGATAGAAAAGTAATTATTACTTTACCTCTTTACAGATAAGAAAATTAAAACTCAGTGAGAGGAAGGAATTTGCCTACTCTCACACAGCTGGCAATAAGTCTGAGATTCATGTCTAAATCTATTCCAAAGCTCTTGACCTTTCTATTATAACATAGTCTTAGTCTTCTAGTCAGATATATATATATATAGCTCTGTGTGTATGTGTGCATGTATACACATTACTATAGATATCCCAAACTAGTGATTGCAGCACTTAGGACATATTTAGGCATATTTTATTTAAATTATCTTATATGTTAAAGTAAGGATCAAAATAGCTGTGTCCACTAACAAGGGATGTGAAGGACCTCTTCAAGGAGAACTACAAACTACTGGTCAGGAAATAAGAGAGGACACAAACAAATAGAAAAACATTCCATCCTCATGGACAGGAAGAATCAATATCGTGAAAATGGCCATACTGCCCAAAGTAATTTATAAATTCCATGCTATTCCCATCAAAGTACATTGACATACTTCACAGAATTAGAAAAAACTACTTTAAATTTCATTTGGAACCAAAAAAGAGCCTATATAGCCAAGACAATCCTAAACAAAAAGAACAAAGCTGGAGTTGTCACATTACCTGACTTCAAACTATACTACAAGGCTACAATAACCGAAACAGCATGGTACTGGTACCAAAACAGACATATAGAACAATGGAACAGAACAGAGACCTCAGAAATAACACCACATATCTATAACCATCTGATCTTCAGCAAACCTGACAAAAACCAGCAATGGGAAAAGGATTCCCTATTTAATAAATGGTGCTGGAAAATCTGGCTAGCCATATGCAGAAAACTGAAACTGGACCCATTCCTTTCACCTTATTTTGAATTACACAAAAATTAACTCAAGATGGATTAAAGACTTAAATGTAAAACCCCAAACCATAAAAATCCTAGAAGAAAACCTAGGCAACACCATTCAGGACATAGGCATAGGCAAAGACTTCATGAT